>NW_028258386.1:0-370252 GCF_053883595.1 Heterocephalus glaber
TTAAGAAAAAAAAAAAAAGAAATGAAACTAATGTTAAACTGCTTAGTAGCAGATTTACCAAGATCAAGAACACCTTCTATGTACCTTCTTTTCCCTGTGTGAAACCACCACATTTAAAGGTGAGGTAAGACATTAAGGATAATCAGACTATTCTAGGGCTCCTGATGAAGCAATAGTACACAATAAGACAGGCCTTTGCCTCGCCCCCTCCCCATGTTTTTTTTCTTTTTTTCCCCCACAAGATGTTTGTCCCAGAAATGTAACCAGTGTGCTGCATGGGCTCAATGTATCAAAAGTTTACCGTTCAAATAATGTAACTATTAGTACCTGATGTTTCTACCTAAGTTTTCCCCACTTCACCTAAAAGGTTCCTCTCAACTTCCTTCTCCAACTTTATATAAACTGACTCCTGATAACAGTTTGTTATGATCACTTTTTCTTATTATTATTTTTAAGCAACTCCTGCTACATTTTTCAGGTGGATAGTAATGAAAGTAAAATACTATAATTCCTCTAGAATTATATAAGTCAGTTTATATAAACTGTAATTCTGGGCTCAGAATTTGGAGGGATAAACTGAGTCAGCTGGCTAATAAAGGCTCTGCAAGTAACTTGGAATTCTTGAGTCTTCAAATTGCTGGAGCTATAACACGGAGCTGTTTAACACTTGGCTGTAATACTGAGCTGTTCTGATTTGCCACAACACTACCACACTCCAATTTATACTACACTAAAGGAAACTGGGTTAGAGAAAGGATGTGGCCATATACATTCAGCTCTCAGAGCTTGAGTCAATAAACCTAGAAGTCACTTGCTTTGGTAATAAAGTTTTGCTGTATAAAGAATCTTCCAGGGAGAACTAAAAAGCCAAAATATAGTTCATTTTCAACCTCTGACAACTCTGCCCAGTCCCATATTAACTGCCTGTAAGACATGCCCTCAACAATGTCACAACCCCACAGACCCTAAATATATACACAAGACAGTCCCTGTTGGTTTTCATCAAAAAATACAATTTTTCTGCCAATCACACATCCATTATCGCAGCTACTCTGGAGGCTGAGGCAGGAGGACAGCTGAGGTGGAGCTCAGCCTGGACAACTTGGCAAGACCCTGTCTCAAAATATAAAAAGCACTGTGATATACTTAGTGGCTCCTGGGTTCAAACCCCAGTACTGCAAAAACAAAAACAAATCTTTTGACTATTCACTGAGAAAATGAACATTATTTTCTTACTGGTTCTCCCAACAAAGCTTGTGGTTTTTTTAACCTTTGATTTCTAAAAATTTTTATGCTGTCAAATCCTGCCTACTCCTCCACTGTCCATCACTTCCATATTCACACAAGTGTGAGTGCACGTGTCCAGCTCAGTCCACATTCTAGTGACCTCCTGAAGGGGTTTGTTCTCAAAACACTATCTGCAGTTACTCGATGTCCTGTCGCAGCAGTCACTCTGCACTAGCACCTACTCGTCCTTGGCCTTGGGTACCACTGGTGGTCAGCACCTGGAATTACCCTTTCTTCCCAGAATGCTCCCCAGCTCCACCAAAACTGAAATGTTCAAAATCAGCTGCCCCAGTTCGTAAAGCAAAACTTGGAAAGAGCCCAATTGCTCATCAACTGGAGACTGTTTTTTTTTTTTTTAAATAAAATGGAGTACTACTCATATAGAACGAGAAACTAAGACATTTAGAGCTAAATGGATGCACATTGAGGCCATACTCTTAAGTGAAATAAATAGGATACACATGTGTGTAAAAAAAATCAGCTACCTATAACCACCCATTTTCCAAGTCTCATCTCTACAACCCCTTAAAGTCTGATCAGCTCTCAGACTGGTTAGGCCCTGGGGATCCAGGTGGGACACATGGGTCACTAAAGCAGCATGGTCGTGGTCAGCAAAGCTCACCATAGGGTGTTCCTGTCTGCACCTCCAAGTTTATAGCCTGATTATCAGCATATTGTCTTGTCCTGTGATGGAAAGGACTACACTGACTGGCCTCAAACTCCTGAACGCCCCGTGAGGCACTTGCTGCCTACAAAGCACCTGCCATGGGCCCACCGCAGCTCTGCCCCCTCTGGACACCTTCTCCACTTCAGTACCATCTGCCAACACGCTGCACCCCATCCAGTGTCCTAGTGGTTGAGAGAGGATGACTGTGCTGCAGCTGGGGCACAAGTCAGCTCTCCAGGTGGACTGGTGGGGCTGGGACTGACAGGATAAACTGCTCAGCTCTGAACAGCTCATCAATTTACCCGCTGCTCTCTAAAGATGTTTTAATTTTCTGAGCTATGGAAAAATTGGGAAAAACAGTCAAGTTTAATTTTTAGTATTTTCAAATTAGAAGTAACATTAATATTATTTAGTAAAAATGACATCTTGAAACTGAAAAATGAAACCTAGAGTTTAATGTCCTTAAGGTCACAATGATCTTTAAAAACAAAAAACAAACTGGAGTGGTGTGTGTGGTGACTCACAATCTGTAACCCCAGCTACTACAGATACAGAGGCAGGAGGATCACAAATTTGCTGCCATCCTGGACAATGTAGCCAGTACTGTCTGAGAATCAAGGGAGGAGGGGATGGCTGGGGTTTGGCTCAGCAGTGAAGGCTTGCCAGCAAGCCACCCCCCAAAAATAAGAAGAAGAAACAAAGGTGACAGTGTCTGTCATCAAGCTCCAAGGGACAGGAGGTTCAGATTCTAATTGTGTTTTGTTTTCTTTGTTTTCTGAGGCCCTGGGGGTCAAAGAGCAAGAAGTCGCCATCGAGCTGCACCCCAGCCCTCACACTGGTTCTAGATGGCCACTTATGTGATGGGCCTCTTCAACGAGAGCTGTGTCTTTATGAACACGGCTGAAACATGAACTTACATATCTCTTACACCTCGAAGTGCTAACCTACACTTTAGGGTTACTTAAGAGATAGTATCAATGGGATAAAATCATTGTTGTAAAGAAATTTAATGGAAAAAGACAGTTAAGACTTATATACTGCATTCAGAAATGTCTCAATAGTGTACGTATGTGTGCATACTCGCACACACCATGGGTCAGTCCTGTTAGTTAAGAACTGCTCCAAGGACTGCTCCTCAATCATCTGGCACACACACAGAGCCAGGTCCATGGCCTTCATGTGCCCTCTCCCCCTCTCCCCTGAATGCTAAGAAAGCACAACTTCTAGACAATGACAGGCTGCCCTTCCTCTGCTTGTGCCAGATGCATGAGGTCTGCCAGATGCCATATGCCCAGGTGGTCTTCCACTCACCACTCAACTCAGAGTTCTTCCTTTTCTTCACAACTCTCATATGCTGCATTTTACTTGTTTTTATATAGCTCCCACTTCGACACGGTAAACTCTGTAAGGGCAAAGACTCCTGTCTGGTTATTTACTTGCACATGCTATTAACACCCAAGGTATGAGCAGGCAACCAAAGGCCCCCGGCCCACATGCTACCCTCACAGCCACACCTGGGCCACTGTCATTTACCTACTGTAAGCTCCTTAGTTCACAGCAGCTAGGAAGCAGAGCTGAGGAAGGAGCTATGGACTAGACACACCCCATGGCAATGCCTCCATGACCCACCCAGACATGCCACCCACACGCCAATTGGCTATACCCAGCCAATTGAGCCGCCCCTCCACCTTTCCCAGCAGCTTTCACTCTGCAGTGCAAAACATGCCAGCTGGCCTGCACAGACACAGTGTTAATACAGAAGGCCACAGCCTCTTCAACTTGCAATAGTCCTAGGTCAAACAGTGTTTGTGGAGTGAATGTATGAACGAACAAATACTGGTAGAAACACTGTTCATCCCACTGTGTTTTATGAAAGATGTGACAGAAGACGATGTAGGCTGAGACAGTGTAGGCCAGCTTTTGGCCTGCTTAACTAGCTTGGCCTTCTCACCTGTATCCCATCTGCTGTGCATGTAGAATGGAAGAACAAATTTGGCAGGGCCCTAAAGATTAGACTATAGTGCCTGATTTGCTGAAACACTCGGCTCGTAAATGGCAAATACAGCACACAATCCCCTCCCCTGCCTTTTTTTTTTTTTTTTTGGTACCGGGGATCGAACTCAGGTCCTTGTGCTTGTGAAGCAGGTGGTGAAACCACTGAGCTAAATCCCCAGCCCTCCCCTGCCTTTTTTTTGAGACACGGGTTTCACTAAGTTGTCTAGCCTGGCCTCAACCTCAAGATCTTCTTGTCTCAGTCTCCCAAGTAAAAGGGATTACACAAAAACCTATTTTAAAATTTTTTCCATTTTAATCAAGCTAAATTAAAACAATTATTTTCTAATCTTATGTATGACGGTGAGATACACAATTTAACTTTAGGATGCTACATATGAGAGTGTTTAAAAGTTTGACTTAATATAAAACAATAAGGAAAAACTTGAGGGAAGCCAGGTGCAGGGATGTATGACATGGAGTTAAGGGAAGATCCTCTTGGTAAAGAGTCGCGCATTCAAGCTTACTAATCTTGCAGGCCCGGCAGGCTGTGGCCGAAGGGGATGAGAGGTCATTCCCGAGATAGTTTGCTTGTGCTGCTGACTCTGCTCCAAGAAGAGATCATGCCCCCTGTCATACTTCCCATAGCTGCAATCCTGTTTGTCTTGCCTTGGTTCCCTTGAAGGAATAGTTCAAGGATGGGAACATCCTGAGAAGTGTCTCAGCCCGTTTCTGTAGAGATTAGAGTGCATTCATAGAGAAGAAAACATTAAACAACACCTGCTGTTTATGCATTCAGCTTAAATAACCGCTGTAAGTACTATAGAAGAGATGTATGAACCAAGAATAAACGTCCTGCTGGTCTTCAGCACCCCCTGTGTCCCGCTTCTGTCTCTTTGCGGCCCTCCACTCTCGGCCCCTATCTTCTCGAGGCCGAACAAGAGATGTACAACTATTGTCCCAGCTACTTGAGAAGCTGAGGCAGGAGGATCCCAAGTTAGAGGCCAGCTTATGCAGCTTAGGGAAACCATGTCTCAAGGAGAAAACAAAATATAGACACCACCACCTGAGGAACCTAATCCACTGAACATACTCTGAATGTGCAGGCCTCCTTTCTCTCTAATCCAATTTTTCTTCTTTTGATAACAAGCTTAAACATGAACATTATCCTAATGCTGTGGCACATTTATATAATACATTAAAAATTTGAAAGCATTTACTCTTAATCTCAATTTACACCATGAAATATATACTTGACTTCTTGTCACTACTGTGACTCTTACCATTGCTTGAAACATGGCCCCTCTGTAATGCATTGTCTTGAAAATATATTCAAAGCTATCTCTCTCTTTTTTTTTTTTTTCAAAAGCTATCTCTTTAAGTTTCAATTCTTTCACTGGGCCTCCTGTGGTGACAGTTTAGTATTTTTTCTAAGATGTTTTATGTTGTTGACAAAATCTACATCTAGGCTCATCATTCATTCATTCATTCATTTTTACTGGTACTGGGTACCAGGAATTGAACCCAGGGCCTTTGTACTGAGCTACATGCCTAGTCCTGTTTTTAAATTTTGAGATATGGTCTCATTAAGTCACTAGGTTGTCTAGGCTGGGTTCAACTTATGATCCTACCTCAGGCTCCCAGAGTGCTTGGGTTACAGGCGTGCACCACCCCTCCCAGCTTAAGGCTCATCATTCTCTTCTTCAGAGGACCCTTCAGTCCATTGCTGATCAATCCCACTTGACTTCTGGAGAAATCCTACTCAGGACCTGGACAATTTTTTCAGCCTTTTATTTCTTTTGCCTCAATCTCTCTAGTTGGTATGTGTGGGCACACAAGTGTCTGGTGCTGGGGCTCAAACCTAGGGCCTTGCACAGACTAAGCACCCAGTGTACCACTGAGCAACAGTCCCAGCCCAACTGCTCTATTCACACCCTGGTTTCGGTCATCACCCTTTCTTGCCTGGATTCTAGAAAAAACTCCCAAAAGGTCTCCAAGCTTCCACCCTTGACCTGCTGCATTCTATTCACAGTATCCAGGGCAATCCGTTAAAAATAAAAGTCAGACCAAATCCATCCCATGTCTCAACCCTTCACTGGTGTCCATCACCCAGAGCACCAAGTCCTTCCAGGGCCCGCACAGCTCTCCCTGGCCTTTCCCCATCCCCTCCCCACCCTTGTCTCTAGTGTTTGCCCGCCTGGCCTACTCGGCTCCACACACTGGCCCCCACTATTCCACTAGCAAGTCAGGCACCTCTACTTCATCTCCCTGGAGCACTCGTCCCCCTACAGCCTGGCTGACTCCATCATCCTAAAGGACTGTACCCCACTGTCACCTTCCCCATAAGGCCTACCCTCATCATCTTTCATGATGTAACTTACCCCACACACACACACACATTCTCCTGGTCTTGGTCATCCTGCTCCAAATCTTCCCATGGTGTACACATGGAACAGAGACAACATGGTGCAGAATTCATCTACATCTACTGCATGTTGTCCCCTCCAACACTGAGCAAGTTCACATGGGCAGACATCTTTGTTCTCTGGTGCACCCTAACTGCCTAGAACACTGCCCCGCACACAGAAGTTATTTAATGACTACTACTGAATGACTGAGAGACAGCTTGTTCCATTTCAAAGATTTACCCATGGACATTCTCAAACTCAGTAATCACAGACATCATTTCTTGCTCCCCTATGTCTTATCCTACTAACTCAATGGACAAACTGAAGACAGAAGTATTGAGCTTGGAAATTCAAATATGAAGACAATCCCTGCCCTCAGGTAACTCTTCTTTCCACCTCTACCATCACTTCGTTGGGCCAGACTGCTGTCACCTCTCAGGATAACAGGACTAGATTGTCATGATAGCCTTCTGGATTATCTGCCTTCACTTAATCTGAACCCATTCCAACCCATTCTCCATGCTGTAAGCACAGCAACATTTTTCTAATCACTAAACTGATGATGTTCACGGTTTAAAATCGGATGCTACTCCTCTTGAAATTCCAAAAAGCTCAATACTGTCCACAAGCCTCTGCGTGATTGGTTCTTATCAAATTTCCAGCCTTAACCAGCAACTCCTCTACCCACTCACACTCTTAGCAAATTTTCTCCCATCCCAGTGCCTTTGTCCCTGCAACTCCCTATTACCTAATTACCTCAGCTTACCTTGTAGACCCTAGTCACTGCCTCAGAAAGCCTACCTGACTTCCTTAATAGATCAGATCTCCCTATAAAATAGGCTCTTGCTGCACTTGTCACAGTTGAAAGTTTATTATCTATTCAAATGATTATTTAACATGTATCCCCATATGATGATTAACTTCACAGGTAAGGGCCATACCTGGTTTTGTTTCCTCTGGTGACCCCAGGGCCTACCACATGTCAGATACTTAATACACAATTGTTAAATGAATAACCGTGCATATGAGAAGCTTTGCAGGAAGAATACAGAGCATGAGAAAGGAGTGCCGACTGCTGTATGAGGCAGAGAGTGGCATGGGTTAAGCCTGAGAAGTGTAGGCTAACTCATAAAAGGTCTTGCATGTCATATTAAGGGACTTTCATCACCCAACAGGCAACATGGAGCCAGTGGCACTGCTATGGAGAGAAGTGATGTGATCTATTTTGCGTCTTTAGTTACTCTCACCAGCTGCTGACTGCCTGGAGGAGGAATCTGAAGGGCAATGAGATGGAGGAAGGCCCAAGAAGGACAACACTTTAGAAACCAAGAACAGGATCAACCTTAGGGTCCCTGTGGCTGGGGGCTGGGAGGGGAGCCATGACTCTCAGATGTGATGGGCGACTCCAAAAAGTCAGATCCAAAGATTCTGAAGCTCATGGCTGAATGCTGCACCAGAATCACCTCAGCCCTTGGTTCTAAATACAGATGTCCAGGTTATACCTCAAACCTCCTAAATAAAACTTGGAAGTGAGGCATAGAAATCTTATTAGGAACTAATGGTTCTTTAGGATTTCTATTGTATTCATCCAAGTTTGGAAATATGGAATACATACAGGATGACAGAAAGTTTTATGAGATGAAGAATCTGAATTTGAAAATGGTGAGCTGAATTACTTGTACAGACAGCTGACAGACAGCTAGACACTCTGAAGATGCTGGGATTGGTTTTGCTGGAGATCAAACCTTGGCGTGGCTGGAGGTATGTGAGCTCTCATTTATAAAGGAGTGAAGAGTGGTGTGGGCCATGGTTAGGCTCCTTGGGCACTCACACCCAGGTACAGGAGGAGATGAGGATGTATCACTAGTGGTAAGGACTCTACAGTGCTATTTTTGCTGAGGTATTGTGTAAACACTGCTGTCTCCTTAGGTGCTGGCTGGAGCACACTGCTGAGATGTGATGGTGTCCTAGGTTCAAAGGGCAGCTCTGGATCTTCTCAACATATGAGTCAAAAGGCCCAGGCTTATCCAAAGTCATGAAATACCTTGAGAGAAAACACTAACTAATTAGCTTTATCCCAAAGCCTGCAACTTACAGGACACCCTTTTGCCTCTTACCCTCATGAATATCCCAGAGCCCACCCTTCCAAGGCCAGCTTTCACAGATTCCCTGGGACAGAACTAAGTGTGCCTCCCACAAAAATCCATTATGTTTTAATACTACTTAGGATACTCATCACATTCTATTTTGTGGTATATTTGGACAGACAGAATGGCATCATAGAAAAAAAACAACTGTCCTACAGACATCAAAAGCTGCACCCCCTTATTTACAAATTGTATGGCCCTTAGCAAGTCATTTTGTTTTTCTAGTCTGTGGGGGGAAAAAGTGACAACAATACCTTCATTAGCACCTTGAAATTATCAAGTGAGATAATTCATGATAAATGGCTTTATCAAAGTTCAAAAGTTACTCTCTTATATGTACATATCTTATCTTCCTGCTAGTTTAAAATACCTTCTTAAATGTTACCATCTAAATATCCATGCAGCCTTTCTCAGAATGCCTTGTATATGAACAGGGGCTGATAAGTTTGATGAAATATGCTGAATGGCTATGATATTAAAGAAAAGAAAAGTTTATACCCCTCTCATTTTGAACAGGACCTCAGGCAGCTGCTGCCAGGCATGCTTCTTTGGCCACACGACTCAATTTGCTATCCCACTGACCATGCTTCTACTATTCTCCTACCTGATATAACCCCTTCTCCTACTTAGTGTGTTTCTATCCAATCTCTCCTATCTCCAATCCAAGCACACATCCTCCTCCATTAAGTTTCTCATGCACTTCAACCCAAAATGATTTTTCTCTCCCAACTTGTCTATACCTGTATACCATTATCATACAGACACTGCTTTATATATTGTTTGCCACATGTTCAGCTACACTGTAAGTTCACTGAGTTTAAGATCAGAAAGTTTTCAAAGACATCCTGAAGAACTTTAAAGAATCAATTTTTTAATGTAAGCATTCTAAAAAATCTGACAGAAGGGTCTGATAAGACCATCTTATATATGAATCACTATCCCTAAACATTTATAAATTAAATGTCATTAGCTGACTGTATCTACCATATTAGATATACAAATGGAGTTAACATTTAAAAGTACAGAAAGTAAACCCTGATATTCCTGTACCTTTTTTGCATCTCCCAAGTACCTAGACCAACTTCCAATACACAATAATGGAGAAATAACATGATACTGTAGGTAAAATCAGCCTTTGAAGCTAGATGGTGCCAAAACATAGTAGTTACTAATACATATCTTAAAAAAAAAAAAAAGAATGATCTAAGCATAATGCAGTGACCAACAACTGTAATTCCAGCTACTTGGGAGGCTGAGGCAGGAGGTTCCTAAGTTTGATTCCAAACCTGGGCAATTTAGAAAGAGCTTGCCTCAAACAATGGGTTATGGTTGTAGACCAGCTGAAGAGTACACCTGGGGTCAATTCCCAGTACTGGAAAAAAAGAAAGACACACACACACAAATTGGACTGGTGTGTGGTGGACAGCTAAGGTGGCAATAGGGGGCTTTAGAAAGCCCGGAAGGAGAAGGGTTAGAACACAAGGGACGCACTGGAAAATCAGCCAAGCATCTGTCTTAGAGTTGTGTGTGCACATACAAACACAAGTCCACACAAGTCCATAAGATCAGTGAGTCAACAGAAACAGAAAAGCCAGTGGACTCACCCGTTCCGTGGGTGCCTCCTCCCCTGGCAGGCAGGCTGCTGCTGCACAGGCTATGTCCATCACTGTGGAGCTTGTGGGAGCGTCGGTTGTGGAGGAAGACCGGGGCCGGCCTGCCTGGGCCACAGCTGCCATCTCCTGGCCAGATTTCCTGTTGATTTGGGGACTCCCCTTTGGGGCCTCTGGCTTACCCCGCCTACTATGCAAGCTGGTCCCTCTCTTCATCTTGGGTGGTACTCGGATCTGCTGCAGAACTCGGTTCAGAGCTGTAGGGTGGGTGGGGACACCGTCAATCTCAGCACCTGCGTTCTGGCTGTCCAGATCGATGTCAGGTTCTGGATCGACCTGAATCTGCTGAACATCATGTGGAGACACTGACGACCTCCTGCGCTGGTGCTGGAAGAGGTGCTTCAAGCCTTGGCCAATCACATTAATGTTCTCCAAAGCATTGTGGGTCATCTTAGATAACTTTTGTTCTGATTCTGTCTGCTTCCTGGCCTCTGCATCTTGGGATCTGCCTCCAGGATCAGGGTCCTCATATAACTGTTCACTGCCTGAAGGCTCCATCAGCAGATTTAACAGGCTTATTTGCAAACTCAAAAATGCTTAAACACAGCAAGACTGTCAAATTAGGTAGGCATTTCTTTCAACAGTGACTATGCATGCAGCTGTGAGACGGAGGCTTCATGCCTATCTAATGTTTCAAAACAGAAAAAGAAAAAGAAAAGAAACTTATAAATTCATGCAGAAACTCCAGTGTTAAAGAAAAACATGCCACTAGCCATAAATAGGTACTATCATTAAGCAATCTTTAATCAGAAGATTGAAAGATAGTTCTATAGACAGTGGATGATTATTTTCTAAAGTAGAAGAAAAGGCCCAGAACAACTACACAGGAAACGAAAACAGCAATACTAAAATGAGAAAAATCACTACACATTTCAAATACATAAAGAGTGTGACATTCGGGTGCCATCCTGGAGTGGACACCGTAGAAAAAGGTGACAGAACAGCCATTGCTCAGGAAAGGGAATAGACCATCCATGTGTTTAAGTTCAGCTGAGGCAATTTAACTCCTCTCATCCAAAACCACCATTTTTTAATGCACATGATTAAACAGTAAATTCAAAGACTAGCAGGAGTGGCTATCCCAATCTAACTGCAGGTGATTTTTAAAGGAACACAAGTATTTCTTGTTAGCACTCATATTTATCAAGCTCATTGGTAATTAGAGGTTTGTTCTTCTGAGAAGACAATGGAAATAAAAACTGTAAGCTGAATTCTCTGAGGCACAAATGACCTTGCTGGCACCCTAGGAATGTACAGTTCAGATAGAACCAGTCTTTAGAGAAAGCAGACCTTTTCTCAGTGTCAGCATTCAAAAAAGGAGATTCACCTTGCAAGTACAAGGTCCTGAGTTCAGTCCCAGGTACCAAAAAAAAGGAGATTCAAAGAAATACTCTTCTTAATAGTATCATCCCTGAAAGAGGTTCCCATGTATCTACACAAACTCAAATGCAAAGCAGCAGCACAGTAACTGAGTACAAGGGAAAAGTAGATAAAATTAAAAGTCAAATAGCAATATCACCAGTTATTAGATGCAGGCAGTTAAAAGAAAGCTGAAACTAAGGTAGTCAGTACAATAGCTTTGGTTACTGAGATCACATGCATTTAAAAAAAACAAAGAGATGGCTGGTAGGGGATGACATTCTTCCTTAATAGAAAGTCTTTTTCACTGAGTTTGTGCACATATATAAAACAAAATTGTGTAAATGTACAGAAGCTGTTAAGATAAAACATGATATAGGAGGGTTTTTATTTCCATATTTTCCTTCAACTTTTTGTTTAAAAACTTTAAAACTCCCAGACCAGACATGGTGGCGCATGCCTGTAGTCCCAGTACTCAGGAGGCTGAGACAGGAAGATCACCACAAGTTTGAGGGCAATCTGGGCTACCTAGCAAGACCCTGTCTCAAAAACAAACAAGCAAACAAACAAACAAAAACTTTAAAACTCCCTACACTACAAAGTACTTTGAACAACTTAAATCACAACCAATGAAGCACCATGATCATCAAGTTCTGGGGATATGAGGGCACCCCGCCACCAACTGGCTATCTAGAAGCATAAATTAGCTAGAGTTCAGAGAACAGAAATGGAAACTACTGGAGATTTCTTTCTGATGACTACTCTCAGACCTTACCATCTCACATATCCCCTCATACCTGCTCCTTCATCTTCTGACTTGTTCATGACTTAGGAGCATAAACAGGGTAACAAGGTTAAAGATGCCTGACTCTTAACAGTACTTCCAACTGCTAAATATTATAAAATTCTTTGTTCCTAAATGAGGCAAATGAAGAGCAGCCATGAGAATGGAAAATTCACTCCTTTCATTCAAATTCTTCGTGGTCCCGCTGAAATCATGCTGTCCCACTATGGCCTCTCATCCTTTTCCTGATTATATATTTGCTTTTTTTTTTTTTTTATCTCTGTCCTTTGGGAAAGCCAGGAAAGAAACCTTTAACTTTTACTAATGATTTATTGGTCCACAGTGCAGTTTCTGTGAGCTCCCTGTGGTTAGAAATGTTGCCAATAGTGCGTTTAATTATGCTCCTCCTTTCTCACGAGTTTGTCTGGCAGACTAATGATTACTAAATTATTTCTAATGTCCTCAGAGAGAAAAGGAATTTTAAGCAAGATACTCAACTAATCTCTTCCTGCACTGAGCTGTTTAGACTCTGAGAACACAGGCTATGTCGAAGCAGCAGAAGTTTTTTCCTTATTTGCACTGCCTTAAATCATACAATTAACTTTTTGTTATTGTTGTAAGTAAAATATATAAAATAAGTTGATCCCATGAGATTAAAAGATACCATGAATAAAAGAATGGTGTCAAGGTTAGTTGAGAAACTTACTTATCTCATATACAAAGGTATTAGAATTTGTAACTCAGCAAGTCTATTTCTTTAGGTAGAGTCTTAAACAAATCAAATGACCATCTGTTTGCTTCCTATTTTAACAAGTGGAGAATATGCCACATTGTAAATACTGTATCAATAACTTCATCCTAGTAGTTAATACTACTACTAATACTTTCACTAGTATTTGCATATCATTTATTTTCAACTACTCTGAAAAGATGATCGATTACAAAGAATGCTAGCATTCCCTAGGAAAATCTAAAACAGGATTTTAGAATTTCTAAGCTAAGGCTTCTAAACCAAAGCCCTCTTCACAGCTGTAAAGATTAAGTAACAGAATGTAATGAAGTCCAAGATTTCTGGATGCAGGACTTATCTTAATTATACTAACTGGCATAGACTCATATAGCAGGGAGCTTGACAGAAACCTACACCGAGCTTTAAGCATTTTTACAACCAACCTATTAGGTTGATTATAAAATATAATCTGGTAGCATACTTATAGCTATTACCTACATTACTACTGTAATATTAGCACCAACAAGATATGTAGTCAGAGGTTTCCAAGTTCCATTTTCTGTGCAAAAGATCTTTAAGGCAATCTTTATAAAAAATACCAAAGATGGTAATGCTTAGTAATTAACTCCATAAATCTGCTCATAGGAAGAATGTAAACACTAAAGAAACTGGATAATCTCAAAGTGCTTTTAGGATTCCTCCATTTTTTCCCCAAGAAAATAAAGCTCAAATAATAACAACTGTACACAGTTTATAAAAATTTCCCAATTAACTGTATTTAGATCCTCGGTTTAATGCAAACAAGTATAACTGCAAAGCCCATTGTATTTTGCTAAGAAGGTGTTGGCTTCTCTTTTGTTAACTCAGCTTCTCTAAAAGGTGAAGTTCTTATAAGTAAACCAGGAAAAGCAGAGGAACAGAAAAGGCAGCAAAATGACACAAGAAGAGGGAAGAAAGGGAAGGAGTGAAAGATGGGAAAAGTCAAGGAAAAGGCAACTAACTACCTGTAGACCAAGAGTTTCAAATGATTTTGTTATATTTTCAGAATTTTCAGTAACTAATTTTTCTGTCACAATTTTGGTAAAAAATATGCCATTAGTTGGGCCGGGGATTTAGCTCAGTGGTTTCGCCGCCTGCTGTGCAAGCGCAAGGACCCGAGTTCGATGCCTGGTACCAAAAAAAAAAAAAAAAAAAAAAATGCCATTAGTTCACAGAAGGGAAATAAGTTGCTCTGAATTAATATCAGAAATAAGTAAAAAAAATGTTTAAAATCTGACAGATATCCATAATGGTGCTCTACAAAATCATCCCAAATTATACCTTTTCTATCTTTTTATTCCTTTAAATTGTTCTTTCCAGTTTTTTGGTTTTGACAGTATGATAACCAAAGCTTTTTGATTTGCCACAAACCAAATTCATCCACTGACTGTAAAGAGCTGGATACTTGCCTTCACTGAGGCTCCTCAAGCCCTCTAAGGTGGTACAGGAGTTCTTTAGGAAAAGCTGAAAAACAAGCATCAAGAATTATACAGTGAGCAACTTGGAGGAAAACTTATTTATTACAGACACACAGAAAAGAAACCCTGAAACCCAAAAAGGCAAGTATGTTAACAAGCCTTATCTCCCATTGTTAGGAAGGGACAGAGTATTTTTTTCCTAGTGCTTTGCGATATTTTCTCATTTTGTAAAAACGTATTCAAGAAAAATTATTAAGGTAAAAGATACTGAGCTAGGGATTTAGTTCAGTGGTATCACACCTGCCTTGCAAATGCAAGGTCCTGAGTTCAATTCCCAGTACCAAAAAATAAAAATAAAAAGATGTTTTGGAAGAATGAATATTAACTTGTCAGCACTTAAAAAAGAGAAAGAGGGGCCGGGGATTTAGCTCAGTGGTTTCGCTGCCTGCTGCGCAAGCGCAAGGACCGGAGTTTGATCCCCGGTAGCAAAAAAAAAAACAGAGAGAAAGAGGCAAATGTCTTGGTGAGCCAATTAATCTTGACTGTCACCTTGACTGGACTGAGAGCCTCCAGGGATCAGTAAAGCACACTCCTGGGTATGCTGTAGGGGGTCATGGAGGCAGCACCTTGGGGACTCTATTGGGTCCCTAGCCCCTTCCGCTCAAGAGGCTTTTTCGCTGTGCTCTTCCGCCCAGCTTTTGTGATGTGAGCAGCTTTGCTCCACCATGCCCTTCCGCCATGACACTTCTGCCTTGGATCAGCCAGCCATGGAATGAAACCTTTGAAACTGTGAGCCAAATTAGATTCTCTTCCTTTAAGTTTTGGAAAGCTGACCACTACAGAAAATAGGTACCAGAGAAATGGGGTGATTGCTGTGACTATACCTGACCATGGGGTTCAGAAGTCTTTATAACTCATTTGTGGGAAAAGTTTGGAGAAGTGAGCTAGAGCAAGCTCAAAATGCTGCAAGCAGAATCTGATGGGTGATTCTGGCTGGAGCTCACATGACCAGAATGCTAGCGGTAAAGGCCAGTTCATGCAGTTTTAGATGGGAACACGGGAATTCTTTAGGGAACTGCACTACAGGCCATGCATGTTACATTCTGGCAAACAATTTGTCTAGATTTTATCCATGCTCTAAACTGTGTGAGACTGGGCTTAAGGACGATGGACTGATTAATCTGATGGAGAAAATTTCAAGGCAGCATAACCCTCAGGCTGTGGTTGAGTACCACTGGCTGATTTTAGCCAGAGTTTTAGTGTGAAGTGGAAGCAAAATGCAGAGCAGAAAGATTTAAAGAAAAACTGGCCAAAGAGAATCACCCATACAATTGGGGAGCAGAGCAAAACAGGTGTGGCTGCTGAAGAGATTAGCACAGTCAAAAAGAAACCAAGTACTCTGAACCAGGACAAGAAGAAAGATGCCTCATGGGCATCTCAGAATTCAGCAGAACCTCACCTAGTGCAGGCTCAAGGGTACAAATGTGTCAACTTTTCATTTAAGAAAAGACCCCAGATGCCTGACAGGGCTGCCTAGGGAATTGGTTCCCCGGGATTCATTTCACCATGCTCAGCCAGCCATCCAGGCACCCAGAGGCTGCTACAGCAGTGGCTCAAGGTGGCCCGGCTGCTGCTTGCACTGGCAGCAAGGGCTGTGGCACTGTCTGATGTTGTTTTTTCAGGCACACAGAATGAAGTTATGAGGGTCCAACAGGCTTCCACCTAGATTTCAAAGGAAGGTCTGGCTGGGGCCAGGCAAAAATATGTGGCAGGATTGGAGTCCCTGCCAGGAGCCCCTGAGAAGAAAGTCCTCGAAACTACCTGGGTAGAACCAAGGCTTCAACAGAGACCTCAGGATCTGGGAAGGAAGAACGTCTGCCCGAAAGCTTTAGGCTGCAAGGAGAGCTGGCCCAGGTGGAGAGAGGCCATGTGGGCTACAAACAGCAAAGCCCATAGAGATGGGCCCACCAAACCCTCTGGGGCTCACATCTCACCACCATGGGCTCTGGATGCCAGCATGGACCCAGATCACTTATTGTTTGCCCTGATAGGTTCTGGTCTTTCTTTGGTCCTATTCTTTTCTATCCCCCATTCCTCCCTTTCTGAAACCTTCTTTCACATCTTTTAGTGGCTGTCTTGATGTCCTAAATCAACTCAAAATGTTTACAGCAATTTCTGTCAAATAAAAACATTATAGGGCTGGGGATTTAGCTCAGTGGTTCTGCTGCTTGCCTTACAAGCACAAGGTCCCGAGTTCGATCCCCGGTGCCAAAAAAAAAAAAATTACAGTGTGTCCTCATCCACCTTACTCATTGATTCTGGTATCATGTGACTTCAGGCTCTCCTCCAAAGTCAAAATGATCATGAAAGATAAATGTTTTGAATTAATTCAGGATGAGACAGCCACAATGGTGCAACTAAAAACACTGAGGAAAGTGGGGCTCCCAGAACTGGTTCAGAAAGCAGCAAGAATGATGGGATAAGTGTGTTTGAAGTTGGGAGGTATAATATTTTGTTTTGTTTTGTCTTTGGTACTGGGGATTGAACTCAGGATCTTGTGCTTTCGAGGCAGGTGGGAGAACCACTGAGCTAAATCCCCGGCCCTTGTTTTGTTTTAATGAGAGTAAATGTCTATTCAGCATTTCCCACCACCCTGCCACCAGCCTCACATCCTAGACAGCAGGCACCTCCTTCCTGGTTTCCTGGAATATGTCCTTCCCCTTCATGAAGGCAGGGGACAAGGCTTAACCAAAATCACGGTGTACCTGGCCTGCTGCTTTCTACTGCTGGAGTTAAAGCTCAAACTCATTCCTGAGATTCATTCATTCATTCACTCATTCATCAAAAATTGAGCACCTCCCAAGTTCAATCCCCAGTATCTCTCACCCCAAAACAGAGCACCTATTGCATACCAGGCCCTAGAATAATCCCAATTCTTTTTTTTTTGTACTGGGGATCAAACTTGGGTCCTTGCACTTGCACAGCACGGGGTGAAACCACTGAGCTAAATCCCTGGCCTGATAATCCCAATTCTTGTGGGACTCTCAGAAGAATTGACAAATACATTAGTAAGTACCAGCCATTAGATAGCAACCAGCTTTACAGATAGCATCTGGGAGGGTAATCAGGACAGTCAAGAATCACATTGCCACATTACACACAGTGGGCAGAGGAGACTTCAGTGTAGTATGACACTTAGGCAATGGCTCGAGGAGGTGACAGGGGTGAGAGTACAAGCTACAGGCAACATCTGGTGTGGGGGCGCTGTTTGCTCTTCTGGAACTTGAGGACTACCCAGGTTGCAAGATTTCCAGCATTCAAACGGGGAAGGTCATGGGCATACCAGATGATGTGGTCACTTGAGTCTAGAAAAGGAAACAGCAAGTAAAAAAGCCCACAAGGGGTACTATTTTGAGGGGGATTAATGACAACATGTCTTTCACTGTTACAAAAGTTTAAAAATCAAATGTTCACTGTACTTTTTGATCATAACATTTATATTCTCTAATAGTATGGATCCTTTCAAGAGTGAGGGGAAAAAATCCTACTCTTCTCCCCTTTTTCTTTTCCCACTTTCTTCTGCCTGAGCTTGAAGGCAATTTGGCAGGAACGAAGCCCTAGCTGAGGGTGGACAGGCACCTTGGGGCCTCTCTCTCCCCAGAGGAAATAATAGTCCTAAAGCATTTAAGAATCCCACTGCAGAGAGGAAGAGTAAGCCAGAAACTGGGATGAACTGCTATAGTCTGAGTATGGCCTAACATGAGTGTGAAGTCTGTGGAGGTTGCAATCACAGTAGACTTTTCACCATCAGCTGGCTTTCCTCCAGGAACCTTCAAAGGCTCTCCAACGCAGCTGGAAATCAGGGAGAGAGCTTATCACTTCCACCACCTGGAACCTGGGGTGGACAGCAGCCAATTAAGCCATTCCAGATCCACTTACTGTATCTTTCTGTGTACCACCACCAGAGTCTGTGCCCTGAGAACACTGGTAGAATACTACTACATCTAGGGGAAGGGAAAGCAGGCCAGCACCTAGTCATCACTATGTAAAGTAAAAACAGCCTTAATACGCAAGGGAGAGAGGCTTAAAAAACCTTAACCTGAGGATTCTGTTGATTACTCACTGCAGTTAAGGAAAAAGAAGGGGAAAGATGCAGAATTATGTGAAGGGCACAGCCTCAAATCTGCACTTCAGTACCAACATAAATCCAAGGTTAAATTGGAATGTCCTTATTTACATAAGAACCAAGAGAGATTATGTAAAGGTGCAAATTTCCAAGGATGAATGTCATTATATTGTATATCTAAAATGTACCAATAAAATTAATTTAAAAAAACCTGAAATGTCACTGAACTGCTCTCAGCCTCCACTACCATTAACAATCTTTGAGGAAAAGTAATAGTGGGCCACAGCTGGGAGAGCCTCGAGAGACACTCTGAGGAAGAGCACAGAGGGAAATTCAAAACCAAGCAGAGACAAGGAAAAAATTATTAGCAGGGAAATTTGAAGCCTCTGGTTCCCATGGCAACAGCAAATGTCAATTTCAGTAACCATAGCAGTAATAAACTTCAAACACAGTAAGCCTCTGAATCTATGAACCCTAACCCCTGCCCTGCAGGAAACCTGCAGCCAAACAGTTCAAAGCATATCAAATATTTACCTTAGTATCTCCTGCGACAGATAACACACACAGCTCAGACTAAAGCATGCTAAAGACAGTGATGGAGAGGACACAAAGCAATCAGAGCCAGACTCACATATGACATAAATTTTGAAGCTATCAGAGAATTTACAATATAATTAATGTAGTAAATGTTCTAATGGAAAAGGCAGACAACACGTGTGATCAGGTAGGTTATTTCACAGATAAATGGAAGTCATAAGCAAGAATTAAGTATAAATCCTAGAAAAGAAAACACAGTAACAACAAATGTTTTTGACAAGCAGTATGTATGTACTGAAATAGGAGACTTCAAACAGTTGAAAACAGGCTGGCAAAATTGCCCAAACTGAAATGTAAAAAGGAAAAGAAATTTTCCTACTTGGAGAAAATATCAAACACTGTTATACACTCATACTTCAAGGTCCAGGAGCAGAAGAGAGAGAACAGAGGAGAAGAAATGTTCGAATGGCCAAGAACTTACCAAAATTAATAAACTATATATCACCAAACTATGTATCAAGAAACTCTGAAAATACATACTAAACAGGATAAAGGCCCCAAACACCAGCCTAGTATTGTTATAGCTTGTGTCTAGATATCCCCCCAAAGCCTCATGCAGTCACAGGCAGGGCTTTTCAGAGGTGGCTGGATCTAGAGTGTGTGATGCTGGGATTATGTATCTAATGCTGGGATCAAGGGTGTGTGATTACTAAATTAGTTCTCTGATTAGTTTGGCATAGTTCTGGGTATGGATAATGGGAAGGCCCACCTTGGGTGTGTAGCCAGGATAGAATATAAGGGATAGAAAGAGGGCTGTTACTGTCACTTGCTGCTGCTACTTTGCTGCTTTCTGCCTGCCATGAACTGTTTCTCCTGTGCAATGCCTGTTTGCCAAGCCACCCTGCCTTGGAGCCAGCTGACTATGAACTGAAACTTGAACAAACTGTGAGCCAAATAAACCTTTCCTCCTTTAACTTTGGGTGTCAGGTATTTTGTTTCAGCAACAAGAAAAGTAACTAAGACAAGTATCATGCTCAAATGATCAAAACCCAAAGAGAAAACTCTTAAGGATGCTAGAAAAGAGAAAGTGTGTTATGTACAGAGGAAGAGTGACGAGTTTAAAAAAACCTACTGGCCAGGGTTTTAGCTCAACGGTTCTGCCGCCCGCCTTGCAAGCGCAAAGTCCTGAGTTTGATCCCAGGTACCAAAAAAAATTTTAAAAACCTACTATTAGAAACTTAGCAAGTAAGAAGACAGTGGAGCCATGACTTTAGTGTTGAAAGAAAACAACTGTCCACCCAGTATTCTGTATCTAGAGCAAATAGCCCGCATGTGTAGAGAAGAAATAAAGGTTTTCCCAGACTAACAAAAACAGCTTGCTGCCAGCAAATCTGCCCCATGAGGAATACTAAAGGAAGTTCTTCAGGCAGAAGAAATTTGTAAAGGTTAGGAGAATGGGTCTACAAAATGAAGAATAAATGAAGGTGAAATATAATGTCTTATTTTTCACTGCTCTAAAAGGTAACTATTTAAAGCAGTACTAATAGATTGGGTGTGTACTATGTACATAACAGTAAAATGCATGACAACACAGGGCAGAGAGGAAGAAGGGTGAACATCCCATAATGATAACATTACATGTGGAGTGATAAAATAATTGAAGGTGAACTCAGGTTATTTAAAAATGTATACTGTATGCCCAAAGACAACCACTAAGATACCTTTTTAAAGAAATATAAATCATAAGTCAATAAACAATTTCAAAGAAAAAGCAATTTGCAGCAGAGGAGGTAAGAGAAAAGAAACAAACACAATAAATAACAGCAAAAGAGCAGGCTTTCATCTGGCTACATTAGTGATCAACAGTAAATGGGAAGAGCGTAAACACAGTACTTGCTACACAATCCTGCTAGTCTGTATCCTGTAGAAGCATGGGTCCCAGTTCTGCACTGGTGGTGGAAACCTTAAGAGGTGGGCCTGCTGGGACATTCAGGTCACTGGGGCAGCCCTCCAGAGGGGCTTTAGGACCACCTTCTCTTTCTCCCTTTGCCAAGCTGAACAGCTCTGCTATGCTGTTCACTGCCCTCTACCACATGCTGCCTTGCTGCAGGCAGGCCTGAAAAGCAATGGGCCACATGACATGGACTGCACCCTCAAAAACTATGAACCGAAGTGACACTTTTTTCCTGAGTGGTTTACTTCAGGTATCTGTAATAATAGTGGAACGCTGACAACCACAAACCCTAAATATGTATGCACAGTCAAAGTTTCAAAATCCATAAGGCAAAAACTGATAGATATAACAAGTGAACAGACAAATCCACAAGTGTAATTGTAGACTTTCAACACGTGATAAAACAAGCAAGAGGAGTATGATGAAGGATATACATAGGTGATCAACAGTTGAGCGCTACCTCCTTCCTTTAACCTAGGTGACATTTACAGGACAGGCCATCCTAATGACAGTTGAAAATACATTCTCCTGAAGTACACACAGAACATTCACAAAGACACCAGGTTTTGGGCCACAAAACAACCTTGAAAACTAAAAAAAATAGAAATGATATAGTCAGGACCAGCTGAGGCAGGAGAATCCCAAGTTCTATGTGTTGTCTAGTATTCCTAGTATGACACTGGTTCTCCTAACCAAGAATATCTCAAAAAGAACAGAGTGCGCATTTGTGTGTGTGTCTCACGTGGTATAGCACACAATAACACTGCAATGAAGGGGATAGGATGTTCGTGTGTCTTATTTCTTCTCCAGGGCTGATGGACATTCAAGAGGAAGGCCCTCTTTAATCCTGCAGACAGCTGACCTATTGACAAAGAGGCATTCAACACAGAGGTTCAGAGCATAGGCTTCCAAATGAGCCAGTTATTTATGGCCACTCATCAGCTGAGTGTCTTGGGACCAGGTCTTAGATGCTGAGCTGTTTCCTCACTGGCAGACAGCGACAAGACATGCTTCCTAGAGCTGTGAGAATTAAATAAGATAATACTCGGAGCACATTTTCCTAGCTCCTGGAAATAGGCATAGGACTGGGGGTGAGGGGAAGCCAAGAGACCAGAGAAATGCAGGAGAATTACAGAATGGTGAAACGGCCTTGTGAGGTCAATGGACAGCCCATGCTGACAAACAGCACTTCAGATCATGTCCGCTGACCTCCCCTGAGTGGCTGATGCTATTGTCTAACTCTACTGCATTCCTTAGTTTATTCACTCCCTAGTCTCTTACATTATTTCACTTTTTTTTTTTTTTTTTTGGTACTGGGGCTCGAACTCGGGTCCTTGCACTTGCGCAGTAGGCGGCGAAACCACTGAGCTAAATCCCTGGCCCTATTTCACATTTCGTAACTCTTCAAACTCATACCTCTCTCGACACGTTCTTCTAATGACCTGCTTTATTACATCCCTGAAACATTCTGCTGTTATAGCTCCCTTGTCTACTATTCTTGAACAAATTAATTTGATTTCTAAGTAAGGATAAAAATATTTCCCATCACTGGCTGGTGGCACACACCTGTAATCCTAGCACTCAGGAGGCTGAGGCAGGAGGACTGCTGTGAGTTCAAGGCCAGCCTGGGCTACATAGTGAGTTCAAGGCCAGCCTGAACTACATAGCAAGACCCTGTCTCAAAAAATAAAACAATTCCCATCCCATAGTATTAATTTTAAATAAATGGAATGTATGCGTGAAAAGCACAAAGTAAACAAGTGATAGTCACTGTAATTTTTTACGACTACTAAACATATACAACATCATGATCATAAAGTAACTTTAACAGAAAAGGACTTGAGGATTACACGTAATGAATTTAGACAGCATTCTACATACAATATTCTTAGACACTGATATGTACAGACATGAATGTATATACATATCCATTACTTCAACTAACATTAGATTAGATATCTGAAAACTTAGTATTAAAATGTCTGTCTTTCTTTCTTAAAGATGGATAGAAAATCTGTAACAAAGTGTAAATCATGACAGTAAATATGAAAGGATCCTACTACCTCATCAATGTTCTTCTACTTACACTGTTCAAATATGGTCCTGTTATTTTATCTGTCCTTTCACATAATTCAACTGGAGTGTCTTAAAAATGCAAGACACTATAATACCCTAGCTGGATCAATAAGCAATTAGAAAGGAATTCTACCCCCCCCCATATTTACTGAAAACAAGAGAGAGCTTATTTTATCCTCATCTCACTGATATTAAAAACCTGTGTAGGCAAAAATCTGTGTAGGGACTGGGGTGTCCCTCAGTGGTAGAGCATGTGCTTAGCATGCAGGAGGCCCTGGGTTCAGAAAACAACAACAGCATACATTTAGGCCATACCTAAGACACAGATACTTATTTTCATATCTTGTTTTCCTACCAGCGTCCCTTCTGTGAAATAACTTGCATCTGAAATACTGGCATTTGCTCCAAAGGATTAATTACTGACAGCACCTACAAATAAGTCAGCGAACATAGACCTGTTCAGCACTGGTGTTTCTGTTCCCCTATCCCAGTAGTCCATGTAACAGTTTTCCAAACAATACTCACAACACATTCATGCCCAGGATCATGACTTGAAGTATAACGACATCAGTGCACACTCTGAGCTATCCACACATGCTGACACACCCAAGCCGACCAATCACATGGTCCCTGAGCACGCTCACCCACAGGCCTACACAGCACCATGCTTTGGCTCCACATATGCGCCTCCGATTCCTATGGGCCTCACTCCAGCTTTTGAGGAAAGAAAAAGAAAGCTACCAATTGAGAGGCTCAAACTCCAGCAGGGCAAAAAGAGAAAGGTTGTTACATAAACCCTATTAAACAAACTTCTACTTGGCATAAATGCAAGCAACTTAGTTATAAAACATGACAAAGCCTTCACATACAGTTATCCCCTCACAGCAGTCTGCACTGGTGAGGGAGTCAACCAACCCTGGATGGAATACATTGGGAACAATGAGAATGTCTGTACCAAGTATGGATACATGTGTTTTCTTGTCATTATTTTCTTAACAATATAGTACAACAATATAGCAAAATATAGTACAATGCTTACCTAGCATTTATGTTATATTAGGTATTATGAGTAACCTGAAAAGATTTAAACCATACAGAGGGATACATGTAGGTTATATGCAAATACTATGCCATTTATGTCCTTATTTTGGTTTTTTGAGACAGCGTCTCGCTGTGTAGTCCAGGCTGGCCTTGAACTCACAGTGACCTTTGTGTCCCTGCACCACACCTGTCCACTACACCATTTCATATAAAGGACCTGAGCACATGCAGATTTTGATAGGGGGAGGATTCTGAAGCCAAGGCCCCACAGATACTGAGGGACAATTATACAGGAAGTTGGATCCCTGGTACCAAAAAAAAAAAAAAAAAAAAGGTATTTCGAGGGCTGGGGATTTAGCTCAGTGGTTCCGCTGTCTGCCTTGCAAGCACAAGGTCCCGAGTTGGATCCCCAGTACCAAAAAACCCCAAGACTGATATAACTAAAATCTAACTCATGATCTTCCTCTAAAACAAGTTGTCTTTCTTCAGGATCCTTTTTCTCAGTGAAGAACACGGCCCTACCAGTCCTCTCCTCTACTTCCATTCTACTCATCACCCGGCTCTGCTGGATATACCTCCTCAATATTCTTGAATCCACTCCTTTCTATCCCATCCACCCACACCACTTGTGTCCAACTGAGCCACCACCATCTCTTACCTGACATCCACTCTGGCCCCCTCCAACTCATTCTGCACCTTAAAGTGTTCTCGTTAGACAGTTACATCTTATGGTGCCCTTTCTTGCTCAAAACCCTTTAATGGCTCCTCATTCCTCTTACGATAACGGCAGAAACTTCGTAATACAACCCATAAAAACCTGGCAACTCGCAAAACCTGGCAACTGGCCGCCTGCCGCGCAAGTGTAAGGACCCGAGTTCGATCCTTGGTAACCAAAAAAAAAAAAAAACTGGCAAGGACAAATCTATTTTTCCACCTCAAACCATGAGCTTTCTTTGCTCACTTCCATGCTCAAGCCTAAAAGTCCCTCACTTTCACTGTTCTGTCCTCATCCAGAGGGCCTGGGAGCCTCCCAGCATCTGTCTGCACAACCATCCTTCCTCTTTTTGTGAAGACAGCATTTTCTTCCTTAGGTCACAGTATCATTTCTTGCAAAATGGTCAACCTCACAAACACAAGTACTGTTCCACACCTACTCTTACTCCACGGTCCCAGCTGCAATGGAACATTCCATGTAACATTCTCCTGCCCCACTCCCACTCACCCTAGGTCCCACAAGGGAACCCAGATGCATGTTCCCTCCTCAATGTTACTGTTACCTGGCTCCATAAAAACATGCTCACTTTCCTGTAGCCAGGTCTTTGGGCTGTTTTAAGGAAGTTTATTTACAACAAGCCTTATTCTGATTGCTTCTTACATGAAGAAACCATCAAAAACTCAAACTCCACTCAGTAATCTAAAAGAAAACAAGCTAAATTTGTTTGAATACAGTTTTCATTAAAAAATAATTAGTATTTTTTGGTACCTTGCTGTCAAGTCTCAAAGCAAAGACAAATCCATGATTTGGCTTGAAATCTGAACCTCTTCATCACCCTACCCATATCCCTCATAAATTACTCAAAGTAAATCTACCAAAAATATACCTTACTCACAAAATTCTGGGATAGTGTCCTTGGCCTGAGGAAACCCCACGCTATTTCAAGGTACTACTGGAAAGCCTTAGTGTAGATACGGTTGCTTATAGGAACTCCCTATTTTGTTGGTAAGCAAAGAGTTTGTGATAGTGTTTCAATAATTAAAAGTTATAAAAACAATGGGTATTATAATTCATGAAAAAATTTAAGATCCTGTAATAAACATAAGCTGTAGTATCATAAATTATTAACCATTTAGGAAAGGACAAACATTTCTACAGAAATAATGAAAGTTAAAGAGAAAAAAAGCTGTTTCTTCTGATTCCAAAATGGCCAAATGTCTTAGGATGAAAGTTCAATAACAAACCTACAATGCGTGAAGACATAGGCATAGGCAAGGACGTTCTGAACAGAACCCTAATGACACAAGAAATAATACCAAGAATCAACAAATTGGATTATATTAAATTAAAAAGTTCCTGTACAGCAAAGGAAACCATCAACAGAGTGAAGAGGCAACCTACACAATGGTAAAAATATTTTTGCCAGCTACTCCTCAGAGGACTAACATCAAGAACATACAAAGAACTCCAAAAACTGGACTCCCTCCCAAAATAAAAGACCCAATCAAAAAGGGCAACAGAAAGGAATACTTTGCAGAAGTACAAATGGCCAATAAATATACATGGGAAAATGCTCATCATTGCTGGCCATCAGAGAAATGGAAATTAAAACTATACCACGATGCCTTCTTACCCCAGAAAGAATGGCTACCATAAAAAAATCTAATAATAAATGCTGGCAAGGATGTGGGGGGAAAGGAACTCTTCCACAATGCTGGTGAGAATACAAACTAGTACAACCACTATGGAAATCAGTGTGGAGATTCTTCAGAAAACTAGAACTAGAAATTCCATTTGACCCAGCTATCCCCCTCCTAGGTATCTTTCCAAAACAGTTAAAATTATATTACAGAGATACATGCATGCCCATGTTTATAGAACACAATTTGTAACAGCTAGATCTTGGAAACGGTATATGTCTATCAGCAGATGAACAGATAGGAAAACGTGGTACTTACACACAATGGAACACTATGCTGCCATAAAGAAAGACAAACTTGAGGCATTCCTATGTGAATGGATACGACTAGAGAACACAACCTTAAGTGAAGTAACTCTGACACATAAGCTCAAGTATCAAATGGTTTCTCTTATGTAAGAAACGCAGCCTGGGCAACTTAGCAAGACTTTGTCTCAAAATAAAAAATAAAGGGCTGAGGATGTAGGCCAGTATAGAGGCCCTGAGTTCCATCCTCATCACACACACACAAAAAAAAAGCTCAATCATGTACAGGCAAGCATAGTGGAGCAGGCCTATAATTCCAAATACTTAAAGAGGCTGAGGCAGAGAGATCATAAATTCAAGACCAGCCTGGACAACTTAGCAATGCCCTGTCTCAAAATAAAAAATAAAATTAAAAAGGCCTGGGGATGTACTGCAGTGATAGAATGCTTACCTAGCATGACCAAAGCCCTGTTCAATTTTTCTTAAAAAAATCAACCATGTGTAGAAGGTAGATGTTTCAAGGGCTGAGGATGGAGTTCAACAGTAGAGATCTTGCTTAGCATGCCTGAAGCTCTGGTTTCCATTCCCAGCACTGCAAAAAGAAAAAAAAATGTTTCAAACCAGGTGTGATGGAAAATGCCTATAATCCCAGCTACTTGGGAAGCTGGGATTATAAATTCAAGGTCAGTCTGGACACCAAGGTGAGACTCTGTCTCAAAATAAAAAATAAAACAAAAGGCCCAGGGATGAAGTTCAGCAGTAAAGACCTTGACCTACCATGCACAAGCCCTTGCAAAAAATAAAAAAGATGTTTTGTATCTGGATGTCATGTTTAACTTCACAAAATATTAAAAGAATAAGATATGTTCACAATACATTATGAAGTGTACCAGGAAATGATAGATAACAAAATAGTACATACACTATCATCCAAATATCTATATGTGTATACAGGTATGTTTACACCTGAGTCTACCATATACATTTATATATCACAATGACACTGGTTATCACTGAAAATTATGGAAATAAAAACATTCTGATTAATATTTATCTGAGTTTTTCTACATTTTCTATAACAAACATAATTACCTTTAGTATCAAAAGAAAACAATAAATCATTTTAAAAACCTTTACTCCACTAACCTACAAATGTGAAGATTACAATGTGGGGCTGGGGATTTAGCTCAGTGGTTTTGCCACCTGCTGCGCAAGCGGAAGGACCCGAGTTTGATCCCTGGTACCAAAAAAAAAAAAACACCCCAAGATTACAATGTGAACACTCCTGCTTTTTCCACCATCTCTGTTTCTACATGTTGGTAAGGAGGAAAAAACTAAATGGATTTATTACAGAACTAAGACCATTCTTCCAGTGCTTTGAGAAGTTGTGTGTGTGGGTAGAGGGGGTTGAAAGTAAATAGAAATACTAAATAATTACTTAAAGAATTACTACTGAAAGCAAAAACCTTTCAAGTGATTTATAATCTTTCAAGTGACTTATATTCTGTTATAGGAAGTCTTAAGAATAATTAGAAGAACACAATTAGAAAGTAGAGAAAGGGGGCTGGGGGATTTAGCTCAATGGCACTGCGCCTGCCTTGCAAGCACAAGGATCTGAGTTTGTTCTCCAATACCAAAAAAAAAAAAGGTAGAGAAAGGACTTGAATAACATTTCTCCAAAGAAGATATCCAAATGGCCAACATAAACACCTGAAAAGATGCCCACTTCACTAGTCATTAGGGAAATGTAAATCAAAACCATAATGAAGCTACCTATTTCACATCCACTAGGACAGTTAAAATCAAAAGAGAACAAATATATACAGTACAATATATACAAATAATACAGAGAGTGTTGAAGAGAATGTAGAGAAATTGGAACCTTCACACACTGCTGGCAGGAGTGTAAAAAGGCCCAGGCACGTTGGAAACCGGTCTGGAAGCTCCTCAGATGCCATTATGATCCAACAATTCTACTTCTAGGCACATGCATTCAGTCTGCATCAAAACCTGCACACAAATGTTCGTGGCAGCATCATTCATAACAAGCAAAAACTGGAATTGATCTAAATGCCCATCAAATGATAAATGGATAATCAAATATCCATATGACGGTGTATTATTTGGATATAAAAAACAAAGTACCAAACATGCTACCAAAGCATGGTACCAAACAGCCTTTAAAAAAAAACAGATCAAGAGCTGGGGATTTAGCTCCCAAGTTTGATCCCCGATTCAAAAAAAAACCCAGATCAGCCTTTAAAAGAATGTGAAGTGAAAGAAGCCAGTGACAAAAGATCACATATCACATGATTCTGATTACATGAAGTGACTAGAACAGGAAAATCCTTAAAATTAGATAGCGGCAGTGGTTCTGCCATTCTGAAGACACTAAAAACCACTGGAGTATAGTCTAACAGATGGGGACATGGCATACAGGAACTTTGCACTACTTCTGCAACTTTTCTGTAAATTTACAACTTTCGAGATATTTACACACACATGCACACACAATCAGGGAACGAGACATCTTATAAATAGCTAAAGGAAAGGAAGGATTAACAGCATCACAGAACTGTAAAAAGATTCACACACAGTGCCTTCACCAAAAAATGCTGAATAGGTTCCACCACTCCTAGCGCAGAGGTAGGGGCTTCCGGGCCGCCGTACCACCCCTCCCAGCCCAGAGAAAAGGGCTTCCGGGCCGCCATTGCACTGCTCCCAGCACAGAAGAAGGGACTTTCCCGCCGCCATACCATTGTTCCCAGCACGGAGGAAGGGGTTTCCAGGCCGCTGTTCCAGCACTCCCACAGCACAAGAAGGGGCTTCCAGGCCGCTGTTCCACCACTCCCAGCTCAGAGGAGGTGAACCACGCTGGCACCAATGGCACCCCCCACCCCACTGAATTGAGAAAACATGTAAACAAGTCTCAAAACCAGACTTCCAGATCACCTACAGCAACCCCAAAGGGAAATGAGATGAAACACTCTAATACTCAACCACCTGGACTCCCTGAACTGGCAACAAAAGAGGATCTGAAAAAATGAAATCAAAAATAATTTCTCAGATAACAGCAGAGATTGTGCCCATAGTGCAAGACATGATTAATAAATCTAGAGAAGACACAGATAAAAAAATAGAGGAGCTGAGGGACATGATGGAATCCCAACATAGGAAACAAATTGAATCTATAAAACAGATGCAAACAGATTTCCAGGAGATTAAAAACTCCACTGAAAGTCTACAGAGCAGAATGAGCCAATGTGAGGACAGAATTTCAGATATACAAGATAAGATTGGAATTAGTGACCAGGAAAAGAAAACTTGCTTCAAAATAGTAAGGGACCATGAGAAATCAATACATCAGCTGGTAGACAATGCAAAGAAGAATAACATAAGACTGACTGGAGTCAATGAAGAAACAGGAGAGAGTGTAGATGACATAAAAAAAACTGTTCGCCGAAGTAATGGCAGAAAACTTCCCAAGCAGGGGGAAAGAACTTGACCTACAGATAAGTCAGACATATAGGACTCCAACTAGCCTTGATCAAAAAAAATCTACACATAGGCATATAATTGTTTAGATTCCAGAAAGCCAACAGAAGAACAAAATTCTACAAGCAGCTAGAGAAAAGAAACAAATCACATACAAAGGAAAGCCCATCAGAATCACAGCAGACTTCTCATCACAAACCCTCAAGGCAAGAAGAGCTTGGAGTGACGTAGTCAAAGCCCTAAAGGAAATCAGCCTCCAACCCAGATTGATGTACCCAGCAAAACTATCTTTCAAAATTGATGGAGAAATAAGATACTTTCATGACAAAGAGCACCTTAGGAACTTCATGAATACCAAACCACCACTCCAAAAGATTTTAAACAATATCCTAGGAAAAGACAATGAGGATCACAACCCCAGGAAGCACAGCATAATGAATCCATCGGGCACGACAAGAAATTAAATGTAGGGCCAGGGATTTAGCTCAGTGGTACCAGTGCCTGCCTCGCAAGCACAAGGTCCTGAGTTCAATCCCTGGTACCAAACATTTAAAAAAAGAAAGAAAGAAAGAAAGAAATTAAATGTAAAGAGGGAGAATCCAACAAAAAGAAAAAGTCATGACAATGATAAGTCAATATGTATTATAACCATCAATGTGAATGGTCTCAATTCACCAATCAAAAGAAATAGACTGGCAGAATGGGTCAAGAAGCAAAATCCAACAATATGCTGCATAAGCTGTACCTCAGACAAAGGACTACTATCTAGAATATATAAAGAACTGAAAAAAATCAGACCTCCCAATTCAAAGACCCAATCCAAAAATGGGCATCTGAAATGAACAGACATTTCTCAGACAAGGAAGTAAAAGGAGCAAACAAATATATGAAAAAATGTTCAACATCACTCGTCATTCAAGAGATGCAGATGAAAACAATGCTGAGATTCCACCTCACTCCAGAAAGAATGGCTGCTATCAAGAAATCAACAAATAACAAATGCTGGCGGGGTTGTGGGGAGAAAGGAACCCTTCTCCATTGCTGGTGGGAGTGCAGACTGGTGCAACCACTGTGGAAGTCAGTATGGAGACACCTCAAAGAACTAGGACTAGAGGTCCCATTTGACCCAGCTATTCCCCTGCTGGGTATCTTCCCAAAAGAATTAAAAGAATCATACCACAGTGATATATATGCACCCATGTTCATAGCGGCACAGTTTGTAATAGCTAAAGCTTGGAAGCAGCCTAAGTGCCCATCAACTGGAAAATGGACAAAGAAAATGTGGTTTTTTATAAAATGGAGTACTACTCAGCCATAAAGAACGAAAAACTACAGTCATTTATAGCTAAATGGATGCATATTGAGGCAATACTCTTAACTGAAATAAATAGGACACACGTGTAAATACCGAATAGTTTCACTAGTGTGAGAAACTGATAGTGTAAACAAGGGTTAAAATGATTAAAATGAATAATTGATAATTTGAAATAGGAAAAAAGGTCCAAAGACAAAGGAGTGAAGGGAGGGGAAGGGGAAAGGAAAAGAGGGAAAGGAAAAACTATGAGAAAAGAAAAAAAATGGAAATGAAATCTATGTAAATAGGGAAGGGCGGAGGGGGTGAAGGGTGCACAGGTAATGGGGAAAAAAAAAAAGAAACAAGATACATCATGTACAGGTACAAACACCCAATGATAAATGTAAACGAATTGTATACCTAAAATGTACCAATAAAAGAACTAAAGAAGTAAAAAAAACCAAAAAACAATATGCTGCATACAAGAAACATACTTAATTCTAAAAGAAAATCACAGACTGAAAGTTAAAGGGTAGAAAACAATACTCCATGCAACAGGAACCCAAAACAAAGCAGGAACAGCTATCCTCTTTGCAGATCAAGTGGATTTCAAACCAACACTGATTAAGAGAGACAAAGAAGGACACTACATCCTTGTAAAGGAAACAATCCAACAGGAAGAGATGACAATCATAAATATATATGCACCAAACGCTAGTGCGCCCAACTATATAAAACAAATACTAACGGACATGAAAAGTCATATATGCACTAATACAATAGTAGTGGGGGACCTCGATACCCCACTGTCACAAATAGATAAACCAGACAAAAAATAATGAAATACTAGAACTCAATCGAACTCTTGAACAAATGAACTTAACATGTTACAGAGTGTTCCACCCCGTAAAATCAGAATACACATTCTTTTCAGCTGAACACGGGTCATTCTCCAAAACAGACCATGTACTCGCTCATAGAACACGTTTAAGTAAGTGTAAAAGAAGTGAAGTTATCCCCCGTATATTATCAGAAAATAGTGGGATGAAATTGGAGATCAATAGCAAAAGAAACTAAGAATTTCATAAACACATGGAAATTGAACAACACACTTCTGAATAACCAATGGGTCACAGAGGAAATTAAAGAAGAAATCAGACAATTCCTTCAATTAAATGACACTGACAATACAACATATCAGAATCTATGGGACACAATGAAAGCAGTCTTATGAAGGAAATTCACAGCAGTGAATACTCATATTAGGAAAACAGAGTGAGCCCAATTAAACAACCTGATGCTGAACCTCAAGCTTCTAGAAAAAGAAGAGCAGGACAAACCTAAAGCTCATACAAGGGAGGAAATTATAAAGATCAGAGCAGAAAGCAATTTAATGGAGACTAAGAGAACGATACAAAATTTAATGAAGCCAAGAGTTGGTTCTTCAAAAGAATAAACAAAATTGACAAACCCATAGCCAACCTTATCAGAAAAAAGAAAGAAAAGGCCCAAATCCATGCAATTAGGAATGAAAAGGATGAAATTACAATGGACCCAGCAGAAATCCAGAGGATCATCAATACCTACTTCCAGAACCTATATGCCAATAAGATGGAAAACACAGAAGAAATGGACAGATTCCTAGATACCCAGGAATTACCAAAGTTGAACAAAGAAAACCTAGAAATTCTAAACAACCCAGTATCAATCAATGAAATTGAAAACGTAATTAAAAACTTACCAACTAAGAAAAGCCCAGGTCCTGATGGCTTCACTGCTGAATTCTACAAGACATTCAGAAAGGAACTACTGCCACTACTGTTTAAACTCTTCAGTGAAATTGAAAGGGAAGCAATACTCCTGAATTCATTCCTGGAAGCAAGCATCACCTTGATCCCCAAAGCAGAGAAAGACCCAACTGAAAAAGAGAACTATAGGCCAATCTCACTAATGAACATAGATGCAAAAATCCTTAATAAGATAATGGCAAATAGAATGCAGAAGATCAAGAAGATCATACACCCTGACCAAGTGAGATTCATCCCAGGGATGCAAGGATGGTTCAACATATGCAAATCCATCCAGGTAATACACTATATCAATAAAGCCAAGGACAAAAACCATATGATCATCTCAATAGATGCAGAAAAAGCATTTGACAAAATCCAACATGCATTTATGATAAAAACCCTACAAAAAATTGGAATAGATGGTCTCTACCTCAATCTGATAAACCATCTATGAAAAACCAACAGACAATATCATACTAAATGGTCAAAAACTGAAATCCTTCACACTCAAATCAGGAACAAGACAAGGATGTCCACTATCACCACTCCTGTTCAATATAGTTTTGGAAACATTAGCCATGGCGTTTAGACAAGAGAATAAAAGGAATAAAGACAGGAAATGAAGAAGTCAAATTGTCATTATTTGCAGATGACATGATACTCTATATAGAAGACCCCAAGAACTCCACCAAAAGTCTTCTAGACTTAATAACCAAATTCAGTAGAGTAGCTGGATACAAGGTCAACACACAAAAATCAATAGCTTTCCTCTACACAAACAACAGTCTCACTGAGACAGAAATAGGGCAAACAATTCCTTTCACAATAGCATCCAAAACACTGAAATACCTAGGAATCAACCTAACAAAAGAAATCAAAGACCTCTTCTCTAAAAACTATAGCACTCTGAAAAGAGAGATTGAAGATGATATCAGAAAATGGAAAGACATCCCCTGTTCCTGGGTAGGAAGGATCAACATAGTGAAAATGGCCATACTTCCAAAACTGCTATAACAGATTCAGTGCAATCCCAATTGAAATCCCAGCACCATACTTCATGGGCCTTGAGAAAACAATCCAAAAATTCATCTGGAACAAGAAGAGACTCAGAATAGCAAAAGCAATTCTAGGTAACAGAGACATGCCAGGGGATATTACAACCCCCAACTTGAAACTATACTACAAAGCTACTGTGATAAAAACAGCATGGTAGGGCCAGGGATTTAGCTCAGTGGTTTCATCGCCTGCTGCACAAGCGCAAGGACCTGAGTTCGATCCCCGGTACCAAAAAAAAAAATTATTTTCAATCTTTGAGTCGGGGATTTAGCTCAGTGGTTTCACTGCCTGCTGTGCAAGTGCAAGGACCCGAGTTGGATCCCCGGTACCCAAAAAATAAAAAATATAGTAAAAACAGCATGGTACTGGCAAAGAAACAGACCTGAGGACCAGTGGAACAGATTAGAAGATGCAGATACAACTCCAGACACACTCAGCCATCTCATCTTCGATAAAGGAGTCAAACACCATCACTGGAGGAAAGATCGCCTCTTTAATAAATGGTGCTGGAAAAACTGGATTTCAACTTGTCAACGATTAAAACTAGACCTATATCTCTCACCATGCACTAAACTAAAATAGAAATGGATTAAAGATCTAAATATTAAAATAGAAACGCTGAATCGGCTGGAACAGAGGTTACGTAGAACTCTTGAAGCATTGGTGTAGGAAAAGATTTTATGAACAAAACCTCAGTTGCCCATGAACTAGCACAAACAATCAACAAGTGGGATCTCTTCTTATTAAAAAGCTTCTGCACAGCAAGAGAAACCACCAGCAGTGTGAAGAGACAACCCATAATGTGGGAAAAAATCTTTACCTGCTGTTCCTCAGACAAAAGTCTACTATCTCGAATCTATAAAGAACTGAAACAAATCAGACCTCCCAAATTTAAAGACCCAATCTGAAAATGGGCATCTGAAATGAAGAGACATTTCTCAGACAAAGAAGTAGAAACAGCAAATAAACATTATGAAAAGATGTTCAACATCACTCGTCATTCGAGAGATGCAAATGAAAACAATGTTGAGATTCCACCTCACTCCAGAAAGAATGGCTGCTATCATGAAATCAACTAATAACAAATGCTGGCGGGGCTGTGGGGAAAGAGGAACCCTGCTCCACTGCTGGTGGGAGTGTAGACTGGTGCAACCACTGTGGAAATCAGTATGGCGATGTCTCAAAGAACTAGGACTGGAAGTCCCATTTGACCCAGGTATTCCCCTGCTGGGTATCTTCCCCAAAGAATAAAAAGAATCATACCACAGTGATATATGTGCACCCGTGTTCCTAACAGCACAGTTTGTAATAGCTAAAACTTGGAAACAGTCTAAATGCCCATCAACTGGAGACTGGATAAAGAAAATGTGGGGTTTTTTATAAAATGGAGTACTACTCAGCCATAAAGAACGAGAAATTAAGAAACATTTATAGCTAAATGGATGCACACTGAGGCGATACACTTAAGTGAAATAAATAGGACACGTGTAAATACCAAATAGTTTCTCTGGTGTGAGAAACTGAAAGTGTAAGGACTAAAAGGTATAATAGATAATGTGAAATAGGAAGAAAAGGAGTAAAGGGGTAGGGAAAGTGGGAGGGGTAGGGGAAAGGAAAACAGGGAATGGAATTAATATGAGAAAATGAAAAAATGGAAACAAAGTCTTTGTAAATAGAGAGGGATGGAGGGGTTGAAGGGAGGGCAGGGGAAGGGGGAAAAATAAGAACCAAGAGAGACTATGTAAAGGTGGAAATTTCCAATGATGAACGTCATTATATTGCATACCTAAAATGTACCAATAAAATAAAATTTTTTTTAAATGCTGAGTATCAGTTGGAAGCAAATGAGACTCAGCCTCATTCATAGGGTCACATATCACAGGCGGAAGAAGAACAGCATTTAGAGAACTGAAACAAGATCATCATTCGTTTGACCAAGCAAATCTCCTTTTCCTACTTAGACGCAAACTCCTAAATAAAATGTACTTTCATACAACCCAAACACTTTCAAGAAAAAATGTCTATGAGATAATATACATATGCTAGAAACTAATTCCACTTAACCAACATAAAACTACTCCCTCTGCACTCTGGATTAGGGTTTTATTAGAACGAGATTTTAACCCAATTATACTCTATTTCTGAAAGACTTAAGACCTTCCTTACTTGTTGCACATTGGACTTTATTACCAGTGTTTAAGATTCAGGTCTGAGAAAACAAAAGCTGTCAAGATTTGTTTTCATTGGCTTCATGTGAATAAGGAAGAACTCAAAGTGTATCCAATGAGGGAGCTGAGTAGGTAAGAGCATTAAGGGAATTTTCCTGGGAATGAGATGTCTAAATCTTGGTCTGACTTGTGATGATGTGTACACATATTGCTCTATGTATATCTAAAAGTGCACTGAGCTACACATACATCTTAACTAGTATATTTACTAGAAATTATATACTGATTTACAATAATGAAATGTTCAAAAAAACTTCCAAAGAATTACCTCATTATGATGGAAGAGTCAGATTTTGTGTTAAGTAACAAGAGTCAAGCACAGAGAAAATAACTAAACCTGATACAAGTCAAAAAGAAAAACATCTCCCATTCTGTTCTAGAATCTAACCTTTGTTAGATTTGGGACTGAATTTTGAGATTATTCTACTGAAAACGGGAAAAAAGATAAAGGCACAGAATCAAAGAATAAAGGGGAAAGGACAGAACCAATCATTACTTAACAAGTCACCCAGAATAAGGCTAAAAACTAGAGAAATAAAATCAATATTCTCTTCATCCCCAACACCCCCCACCTGTTCCTGTTTTCAAACAAGAAAATGCTTTTCTCCAGAACTAGTGGTGAAGTTAGAAAGAGTGCAGAAGCAGTTCCTGGGTGGGCACGCACTCCCTCTAACGTTCTCACAGTGCTGCTTTGCCTGAAGGTCCTAACGACCATCTGCTCCTCTCCACTCTCCTGACCCTGGGCTAGCCTCAGATTCAGGACAGGAGCTGAAGAAGACACACAGCTGCCATTCACAGTCAAACTGTGACTAGATCTGAGCAAGCCACTAACACTCCTGGAGAAACTAAGTATGTTCATTAAGTATGTTCATTCACAAATACGAATATGCAGACACACAAAAAAATTCATATTTACACACACACACACACACACACTCACTCACTCTATCAGGGAAATTACCCAATTAGAAACTAGATACAGCCTTACTAAAATGACCATTACACTGGGAAATCACAGACCAGTGACAGCGAGCTGTTTAGAGCTTTCCACTGTATTAAAGAGCCTGCTGCGGCACATGTGCCATAGGTTCACTACCACTGTCACAGGCCATATTCTCCAAGATCTCACACCCATCTGTCCTACAGCACTAATATTTTAATGAATTTATAGTCAGAATCCTATCAACCAGGTGACAGTAAGTACCTTCTTTTCTCAGCAGTAGAATCCCCTGGGTAACCTAAACAAACACTTTCTTTCTGGGAGCTATCAGCCCAAGATTTCTCAATTAACCCCACACAGGTAAGGACCTAGATAACTTAAAAATAAAAAAGGACTGGGGATGTAGTTAATTGCAAAGACTCTGGGTTCAATTCTAGTACAACAAAAAACTTGGGGCAGGAAACCGGTCTGTTTTAGTGACCACTATATATCCCAGCGCCTTGTGCGGAAACCCAGAAGTTGAAAAAAAGCTGTAAAAAATTAGGATTTTTTTAAAGCTGTTTGTCCAGCTTTCTCATGCTCCAGGCAACAGCTGTGGCCCAAGCCCTGGGAGCAACGAAGTCTTGACAGAATCAGGCTTTAACATTTGTCAGGCCCATTGGTGGCCACAGCCTGGCTGAATCCACGTAGGATTGTTCCTGCTGTTGCTCCAGCCTTCCTGTAAGTCAAAGCTCTTCCATGCATTCCAGGGGGCTGACTAGCTGCCTTTCCAGTTTGGCCCTGGAAATTTGTTGTGAGGAAATTTGTTTTTCCATTTGTATGGGCATTCATGTACTCTTGATGGCAAGTGGACGAATGAATCCAGATAGTTGGGGCCCTGGCTCCAGGCCTCTGGCCAGGTTCCTGGTACCAAGAGGGTTCAATCAACAAGTTAGAAGAAATAAAGAGTGAATGAGTGAACAAATGAACATTCCAAGGGTTCACTGGGGAAGAAATATTTCAGAAGTAAAAAAGAAATCAAAGACAACTCCAAATTTTATGGACTAGTGTGAACAGGGTCCCCTTACAATGAAGGTTTTTTTTTTTTTCTGGTACCGGGACTAAACTCAGGACCTCACACTTGCAAGGCAGGCACAGTGCCACTAAACTACATCCCCAGCCCAAGGTTTTAAAGCTCAATTATTTCTCTAGTTTCCTGCATGCAATCTTCTCATGCTGAAAGCAAAAACTGCCCCCCACCCCCTGCCCGCTGTGGCACCAAGAGGGTTTTGACAAAACCCAAATTTCTATGTATCAATCTCCTGCTGTGACTTGGTCCCACAGCCTGTTGAAATTTAACTTTCCCACTTCGCAGTGCTGGTTCTTCCCTGTTAAGTGGAAGTGCTTCCACAGACAGAACATAGATTTAACCTCTGGTCACAGAACGTAGAGACTCTGGGAGGACAGAGCTCTGATGGAGCCATCTGGATATGATGCCCAGGGCTGTGCCTGTGGCTTGGTCGGCCCTGGAATCGGAAGTTTGGGGTGACCCCTGTTCAGGACTCTCCTGTCTTGCTCTTCTAGCCAGTGTTGACTGACCTTGCCACTTTTCATAAAATGGAAAATGAATTTTTAGGAACCTACAGGCCCAAAGTTAGACCCTTGGTAGGTTCTGTCCAGCAGTGCACACCAGACCTCACCCTCCTTTTCCTTGTAATTTGGGGCTCCTTGGAAGCCAATTCCAGGCTCCTGAACTGTCTGACAGGAAAGTTTGAGTTCTTCATGCTTTGTGCTCTGGCACCAATATGCAAAGAGACATAAGAGGCACAGGGAACTAGAATGTGTCTGGAAATTTCTGTGATGATATACATGAGAATGAAAAGCCACTAATTCTATCTCAGAGCTCCCAAGAGGAATTTTGGTTACTTATGACTCGTTTTGTTTTGGTTTTTATTGTAGTACAGCACGGCCTATATAATAACTGAAATGAACTCTGATTTAACACAACTAGTTTTTGTGATCTCAATTTGGCTACTGGCTTAACAAGAGGTTAAACAATCCTGATGGCCAGTAGCAAAACTCCTATTAAAAATGTATTTAAAGCTCCCAGACTACAACCAATACCAACGCTCACTCCTCCCACTCCGTGTAACCCCAAGTGATCAGGGTAAAGCAGAGATGTCCATCTACTAGGATCACACTTTGGAAGAACATACTGTTCCTGGGTTGAGAGGAACAATGACATCTCACCCATGAGGTGCACACAGGTGTGGTCACCCTGCACTGTAAGCACCCTCTTTTGCTGTTCCAGGCTTTCTGAGACACTTCACAGGGGCTGGTGGCCCACTGGTGAGGCAGTGAAAGAAGCCTACACCCAGCACACTGATCCAGGACACTGTTGGACACTGACTTGCTCCAGTCACCAGACAAGCCTCTAACATACTGGGCAAATTCAATAAAACCCACCAAAGTAAACTACAGCACCCCCAAGATTCCTAGAAGTAACTGTGGATAAAATGATAAACCATGGCTGCTTTATTTTTGCCCTCTGGAGCTCACAGTTTTGTGATAACTTCACTTTTTGGTTCTGTGTGCTTAAATTATACAGTCTGATTTGCCTGTTTGACTGGAAGTTTCTGGCTATTTGGTTCTTTCTGCTAAGATAACTGGTTATTCAAGGTTACTTATTTCAGCCAGCCCTCACTGGAATACAGGTAACACTTATCTTTCAGACTGTTCTGGAACAAAAAGCTACTGTTATATAAAAATCTTGATTGTATAAGAATATGCCAGGCCTAGTGGTGCATACCTGTAATCCCTGCACTCTGGGAGGCTGAAAGATTGCAGGTTTGAGATCTACCTGGGCAACTTAGCAAAAGGCCTGGGGATAAAGACCAGTGCAAATGCCCTCAGTTCAAACCCCAGTACAAAAGAAAAAGAAAAAGAAAAAGAAAAAAGAAAAAAAAAAAATATATATATATAAAATCCGGTGTCTTTAACCTGTTTCATTTTGCCACATTTAACTATTTATAAAGCTAGTAAATTTGTATTACCATGTTGTTTTGTCTTATGACTTAAATTTTAACATAAGTAGATCAAATAGTTTACATTACATTTTGCCTACATTGCTAACCAATCAGGATTACATTTTAGGTTGAGCAAGTATCTATTGCTTTCTATATTTTAAGTGTAGCAACTTTCAGGATTTTTCTTTGGCAAAATAACAAAATATCAACTATGCCTCTCTACTATCTCAAATTTCATGGGTAATCGAGCAGTAACTGTTAATAGATGGGTAAATATCCATGGGATGTTTATGAAGGTACACAATAAAGGTAGAACATCCAACTCACTTATAAATAAGTTAACTACTTAACAGTTTACCCCGAGTGTCACTCGAACAGTGTGTTTGTTTACATATTATCTCAAGGATCCCTCCGGCAGGTGTCATTTCAACTAATAGATTGTTTGAGATACACTATTATGTCTGGTTTTTTTTTTTTAACAAACTGGCAAGTTTTATTAATGAAAAAGTTTTTTGCATGGTTTATTTTTCACCAGTCTGTTCTGGCATGCTTCTAATGATACCAGAATCAGCTGGATCAATGATCACCCATGTGCATGCTCTGTAGCATTTTCCACATGCTGTGCCCAATTCGATATTATTGTCACTGTAGTGATGGACACCAGTTTTGGCCAACATGGCATAGTACTCTATTTCAGATTTCCATCTTCTTTGCGGCCACCATCTTCCTGCTGTAGGAGTGAGACAGCCCCCAACCAAAAGCAGCCGCCAAGATGGCCGGGCAGGGTCTTATGTCTGTTTTATATCAACTATTTTTTGCATACTCTTTATTTAGAACGTTGTATTCACCTTTGATGTTTGTTTCTAGTAAAATCTAGTAAGTTCTGGTTATTCTGTTTCACTAATTTGTGTTTGTGAAAATGACCTATAATTTTGTATTAACAATCTATAAAAACTCTTATAAGTACATTACACATAATTTTTATATTTCTCCAGAACACAGTGACATTCTTTTACAATATAAAATAAGACACACTTGGAACACTGAGACCAAATAGGAAGAAAGTGCCAAAAGACCTGCAAAAGAAAAAGATGAAAAAGGGGGAAATATAAGCATATCAGAGAGGAAAAGTCACGTTATTAAATTTAAAGACAAAAAAGATGTCTCTTTATTGTCCACTATTCAGAGTACAGAAATGACAGAAATTGAAAGAAGAAATGAAAATAAAAATTCCAATAATGGTCAATGATTATAATAATTCTATGGGTACTGTTGACAGAGTTAACCAACATCTAACAAGCTATCTTGTAATCAAAAAGCAAGGAAAAAATATTATTATAAAATATTTATGCACCTTCTGGAACAAACAATATGGAACTCATTTGTTATTTATTCAAAACAAGGGGAATCAAAAAGTCATTTACAATTTAGGTCTACCAGACCAAATAACTGAAAAATACAGATGATGAAACACCAACCAGGACATCCATCATTGACATCTTCACCATTACATTTAGGGGGCAGACATTTTAATGAAATTATACCACCCACAGAAAAAAAGGAAAGACCAACACAACAGTGTAAAGCTATGTTGTTTGAAAAAAGACAATAATGCAAAAAGAATTCAGAGACTAGATATTATTGTCCAGATTGTAACACTGCACTGTGTATTGAATATTTTAAGATATACCATACACAGAAAAATTATTGAATACATTTGATAAAATTGTTTTTATGTTTCCTGTTGTCTTATAAAAAGTAACGGGAAAAAATGCAATTTTTGGTCATCCTGTATTTACATAACTGGACTGGTAAGTGGTCAAAGTATTAAAACATCATTTACTAAGTGTAAACTCAAGTACTCTTGGCTTCTTAAAATCTATGAAAGATCTGTACATGGATCTATTAAATGTGTCTCAAAGATTGTACTGTGAGATATACTATCGAGATAGCTGCTCTTGTTTTTTTTTTAAAGTACTGAAGACTGAACCAACCCAGAGCCTGAGTTTAATCCCCAGTCCTTTTGTATTCTGAGTCTCACTAACTCACTAAGTTGCCTAGGCCGGTCTTGAACTTGTAATTCTCCTGCCTCAGCCTCCCAGTGGAATCAAAAGTGTATGCCCTGGCAAACGCAAGGTCCCAAGTTCGATCCCCGGTACACACACACACACACACACACAAAGTGTATGCCACAATGCCCCACCGAGACAGCTGATCTTCTGGTAAGTCTGAGACCAACTATTCCAGAGGAACAATACATACCCAGAAATGAAACTTTAATCAAAGTATGTTTTCATGTAACATAGGCCAATAATTTGGAGAGAACAGGCTTTGAGCAGTGACTCTTAGGATGACTAGGGGTCGTATTTGTTTGCCATTTTAAAATACCCTAAAGAAAATGATGTGTGTAAGGACAACTCATCTAATAAATTGTTAATAAAGAAAGAAAAAAGGCTACCATCTATTTTCCAGAGCAGCCAGTATTAGGAAAAACATCTTTTGTTTTGCTGTGAGGCCCACTAATGAAGACTATTTCAAACAGCTGACAGTTGGCTGGACCCACCTGGCTGCTGCTAAGGCTGAGACCTAATGCCAAGTCCTAACAGCACTGAGAAACCCTGCGCTTCTCTGCAATCAGTGGGCTGCTGCTGTCTTCCTATTGGTTCTTGCTTAAATTAGATTCTTTAAAATGTAGAGGGATTTTTGTACTGTTTTTGTAGAGAAACCCTACAAAATTGAGAAACACAAATCTTGGACTTTTCACAGCCCAAATAATGTTGTTCTTGTGTTCCTTTTCTTGATGAATTCGGAGTGTTTATGTCTATATATGGCATAGACATTTTGTCTGGTATATAAATATTTGTTGGTGAAAAAAATATTGAATCTACAAATAAGACAATACTAAGTGAGCTGGGTATGGTAGTGCACATCTGTAATCCCAGCACTCTGGGAGGCTGAGGCTGGAGGATCCCAAGTTCAAGCCTGGAGTAGACAATTTAGCAACTCAGTGAGATCCTTTTCCAAATAAAAAATTAAAAAGGGCTGAGGATTATACCTCAGTGTGAAGGCCCTGGATTCTATCATTACTGCAAAAAAAAAAAAAAGATTTTATATTGTATAAAAATAATTTCTTGTACTTCCTGTTTTGTTACATTTTTGATTGCTTAAACTAAATCTTAAGAGACAATAGGCTTAAGCATCTGTCTTAAAATTCTTTTAAATGAAAAAAAGTCAAGTGAAATTGAATTTATAACTCTGGTTAAATGATTTACTATTTTTACAATGATTTGCTTTATTGATACAAATATTCTTAAATTTTAAAAGCCTCACGGCAAAATACTATCAATCATGATTGTCTTCACATGCTATGGAGACGTCTAAACTGATCTGCTGAGTTCCTATTCTGTTTGTAGTCATTTTAGACAGCATGTGCCATGTCTCTGTGGTAAGGGGCAATCTTGCTTTATCCTCATCTCAAAAGAATTTATTGCTGGGCGCGGTTGTGCCTGCCTGAAATCCCAGCACTCAAGAGGAAGCTGAGGCAGGATAGATGCAAGTCTGAGGGTAGCCTGTGTTACACAGGAGGTCAAAACCCACCTAAACTACACAGTGAGACCTTGACTAAAAAAAATTTACAATTGAAGATTTTAATGTGAGACTGGCTATTTTAAAGAGGTTTTCTCAATTGTACTGTCTGCAAACACCTTAAAAACCTAAATCAGCTGAGCATAGTGGCACACACTTGAATCTCAGCACTCGGAGGCAGAGGCAGAAGGATCCTTGCAACTTCAAGGCCAGCCTGGACTACATAGTGAGCTCAAGGCCAGCCTGAACTACATAGCAAGACCCTGTGTCAAAATAAACAAACAAATAACAACAAAAACAAAACTAAGACAGTGCAAACTACATTTAAGAAGTGATTTATACATATAGATATATGTTACTCGTTGGTAAATAAGCATTAATTCTTGTCGTCTGTACCCAAAATGTTTGTAGTTCTACAATGTGTGCCCAAGGAATTCTAAACACATCACTAAACAAAACAGACAAATCCAGCCAAATTACTAAAATGTAATTACTGATATTCTATGTGATTGATATCCCAGAGGATTAAATTCTAGAAAAAGAATTAACTTCAATCTTTTGAGATGATCCCTAACAAACTATTCTACTTGCTTTTAACAATTTGTTAACAAAAACTGATTCATTATGATGGGCTTTCTATCCAAATGATAACCCACTTCGTTTTACCAAAAAAAAAGACTCTTAACAAGTATTCTTAAGTGCAACTCTGATAGAACTTGAAATTCTTCTACAGATAAATTGGTTTTCTTCATTATCTCAAGTAAATATTGGTAGAAGTAAAAAGGACTGTGTGTATTTGTTTGAATCTACTATACAAACTAGATTGACTTTGCTGTTACTAGTTTTTGTACACACTGTACAACTCCTAATTAAGGGCATCATGGGTGGGTAACAGATGCCTGGACCATACTTTAGCATAACAGTAGCCGGCTGTGTATCTCAGTTGCTGCACTGGGGGAATACAGGAAGCAATCTTTGTGTTCACCCACTTGGTACTACAAATAGCAAGGTGTATACATGTGTGTCAAATTGTCAACAGGTGAGTTTTGCCCATTTTTTGTGCATTTATAATTTATTTTATTAAATGTTTTCTTTTTACTTTTCTTATAGAATTAGCCCAATTCAGTATAATGTCGCATAAAAATCTGCTTTTACAACTTTGGGAGGAGGTTGAAAGTGAGCCATCAGGTGATTCAGCTATCAATGATGACTTAGACCACGTAACCCAAAGAAGTTGTGATAGTGAGACGGAGCAGATATGACAGAGAAGTACAGAGTGAAGACCTTGATTTACATGAGGAAGAAAATAGTAATGTAAATAAATATTTGACTAGTCAAAATGCTTCAAAATGGTCATGTCTACCTGAACTGTCTGACATTAGAACTAGGTCAGAAAATGTTACTAGGTTCTTGCCAGGGGTGAAACCTTTTGGATGGAATGCCAACATTGCAATTCAATGTTGCAAACTGAACAATATGCTACAGGATGTTGTGAAATACACTAATAATGTATAAGTAAAACATTCTATATTCATCAATAGTAATACTCAAAAATATATTTATCATAACACCTATCTGAACTAAAAGTCTTCATACTTGGACTCTTATCATTCTAATCGTCAGAATCTAAAGGACTTATGAAGTGAAAGGTGTGGCATCGAGATTTTTAGAACAATGACACAAGAGATTTGGTTTCCCTGAAAACTGCCTACACTTTGATGACAAAGAGATCCACCAAGAAAGAAAAAAATCCAGTAATTTGGCTGCTATTCACTCATTTTTTGGAAAGCGTTGTTTCAAACTGTCAAGCAATTTACACACCAGCCGAATATGTGACAATCAATGAACAACTTGCATCATTTCGTGGTTGTTGAAGTTTTTGGCAATATGTGCTAAATAAACCTCCCAAATATGGTATAAAAATATATGCCCTGGTAGATGCACACCTTGAATTTAGAAATTTATCCTGGAAGTCAGCCACCAGGACTTTACTCAAGTCATAATAAACCATTTGAAGTTGTGAACAGACTTGTTGCACCTATTTCAAAAAGTAACCCAAAGGTCACATTTGACAATTGGTTCACTAGTTACCCCCACTGATATTACATTTGCTAAAAGAATGCCAGTTGACCAGCACAGGAACTCCTGGCAAGAACAAAGCTGAGATTCCTGAAAAAAATGTTCCAAGTTCACAACAGAAATGTATAGTACAATCTTTGGATTTCCAAAAGACATAACATTGGCCTCCTATATGGCACAGTAAAACAAAGTAATAAGTATTGGTCGTGTCACATTACACTGTGATAGTACGACTGATAGTGAAGCCAGTGTGGTGGTGCAAGCCTGTAATCCCAGCACTTTGGGAAGCTTGAGGCAGGAGTATTTTGTGAGTTCAAGGTCAGCCTGTGCTACATAGTGAGTTCAAGGCTACCCTGGATTACACAGTGGGATTTTGTCTCAACAAAAAACAACAACAAAAACATAGTGAATCCACAACACAAATGAAGCCAGAAATGGCCACATTTTATAACAAAACAAAAGGTGGACTAGATGTTGTTGATGAGTTATGCACCAACTATGATGTCACTCAAAACACAAAGCACTGGCCAATGGTTGTGTTTTACTCAATCCTAAACATATCAGGCATAAATAGTTGCACAGTTTTCAAAGAAAATAACAAGCACAAAATATTAGAGAAATTTTCTTAGAGGACTGGGTCTGGAATTGATAAACGATCAATTACAACAGAAGAGCAATATGTATCTGCCCAAAGAACTTCACAAAAGAATTCTGGAGCAGACCAGGTGAAACATCATTAAGAACCCCCTAAGAAAACAGGAAGACCAGCAAGATGTCAAGTATGTCCTCCAAAAAAGACAGGAAAACAAAACACGTGCTATCAGTGTAAGAGATACTTGCGTATGGAACATGCTGTTTTCATGCGTGAAAATTGCCTTAGGTGTGATAATTGAAGTAAAGATTATTTTTGTAGTAGAGTTTTGTGTGTTCATTGTTAATTCACATAGGAATTTCTGGGGTTTTTTTAATTTACTAAGCAAACAGTTGATGTAGAAAATGCTGAAGTTTATTCTAACCGCTCAGTACATATCTGATATTTTATTTTATTGACATTTCATTTTCCTGCTAAGTGCACATTATACAATAGGAAGCTTCTGACAAGAGAGGTAACAAGTACAGCCTGTCAAACAGGAAAGGAGAGCCAAGCACACATGTTGTCAGTGTAAGCAAGACTTGTGTATGAAACATGCTGTTGTCATGTGTGAAGACTGCCTTAGGTGTGATAATTGAAGCCAAGATTATTTCTGTGGTAGAGTTTTGTTTGTATTTTCATTGTAGTTCACATAGGAATTTATTTCTGCTGTTATTTTTTAGATTTTGTAAGCATGTAAACAGTTGATGTTGAAATGTTGATGTTTATCCTAAACATGTATTAAAATTGTAGTATTTCACTGACATTTTATTTTTCTGTTAAGCACACATTGTTTAATATAACTCATAAAATTAAATAATTCATCTATAGAAATACTCCTAAAAGTAAATGTGGGCATTATACACCCCTCAAAATGCACCTTTCAAGAATTTTACCATGATGGCCCATTAAGATAGCAGCTATCACCTGTTAAATGTGGCTGTGGACTCCAGACAAACTCAGCCATAGACCACTCTTTCCAAACCTCTGTTGTTGTTCTCCTCTGGTCAAAAAGTTTTTAACACAGACTCTGATTCCACTTGGAAGGGAAGTGCTAACTTGGATATTGAGGGAGAAATTTTAGAAAAGGGGTCCTTGTTTTGTTGTTTATTGCTGTCCTGGGAATTGAACCCAGACAGGGAGCAATGAACTACATCCCCCACCCTTTTTAAAATTTTTATTTAGAGACAGGGACTCTCTATATTGCCCAGGCTGCCCTAGAACTTTCGACCCTCCTGCCTCAGCTTCCTGAGTAACTGGAATTACAGGCAAGTATCTAGGATTACAGGCATGCACCACTACACTCTGGTACAGGAAAGGGCTCTTTGTTGTTTTTTTTTTGTACCAGGATCGAACTTGGGTCCTTGCGCTTGTGCAGCAGGCAGGAAATGGCTCTTAATAGGAGACTGCCTCAAAGCAAATGCCTTCCCACTAGAAGGAGCTGTTGGGATATTGTCTGACTTTGGCTCCCCGGTACGCTGCGCCACAGTCTTTAGTGGCATTTCTCAGGCTCAAGCACCTGGCTCCTTTTACTTATACACCTTTGACACCTTTGATGGAATCTACACACCAATCCAGGAATAAATGGCCAGTCAGATGACAGCACCCCAAATCCCTCAGTAGTGAGGACTGTATACAACAAACGGGAAGCTAAAACAGGTCAAATGGGCCTGATTTTACATAACTTATCTCATTACTCTTCAAGACTGAGGGCACCAGGGGACAAGAGGTACAGGGACATTTAACTACCATGTGCATCCTGGATTCCAGCAAAGCCGCAGAAAACAGACTGCCTCAAGCAGAAACAGTCTCTTCTCAGGGACCAGGTTGCCTCTCAAGGAATAAGGACTTTTGCCTGAGCTATCTTTCAAACCAGAATGGAATAATGATCAACCAGACTCTTCACCACCCTAGCGCATCCACCAACCTGACCTCCGGTCTCCATGGACCAGTCTGACCCTCCTATCAGAGTTTTGCCCTCACTCCCCAGGCTAAAGTCCCTTCCCTACTTTCTTTCCCTTCTATACCTGTTGGTAAGTCGGCCTGGACCTCACACTGACGGTTCTGAAATGCTTTCCTGCGACAAGAGTCAAAGAACCTTTGGGTCCCATTTCCTCAGGACTTCCTCAGGCCCTGTTCAGTGACATGGTGACTGCACATTTGTTGGTTTTTTGAGAGTGACTTCAAGCAAAGGGTAAAACAGATGTTCCCAATCCTAGAAGGGTGACAAATAGTTACTGCATGCCTGATGTGTACTGGGAACTCTGCTAGGCACTGGGTTAAACCGATGCTTACTCTTGCACACTTGTAAAGGATGTTAAAAAATGTTTAAAATATCAATTTAAAGGCTACAATCCAAGAAGTTCCTGTGTTTAGACAAGACAATGCCCACATCTCTTAAGAAGCACATATTTATATGGGGCAGGGGTAAGAAAAAGTCTAATATAAGCAGGAAAGATTTTATAATTCCAAACAAATTTCCCTTCCTCTTCAGGCTACAAAAATTCACATGGTGTTATCATCAAAGAGATTAAAGTGGGCCAGGGATTTAGCTCAGTGGTTCAGCCGCCTGCTTTGAAAGCGCAAGGTCCCAAGTTCGATCCCCGGTACCAAAAAAAAAAAAGAGATTAAAGCTATCAAGAGGCATTTCTACTCAAATTTCATGACCTAATAGTTTAAGAAAAATGAGCCTTATTCCCGTCAGAAAGATGATCTGTTTTTGTCACATCACATTGGAGAATTAGCAGTCACAGGATTAGAGTACAGCTATCTGAGGATAAAAGTCTAAGCAAAAAAAAAAACCCCTACAATACCGGAATTTGATAAAGACTCCTCAAGAATATGGCATTTACCTGTTTCTTTCATCTAAGGATCTCACAGCACATGTTACTTATGTTACTGAGAAGCAAATCAGTGGTACCTTCGCCAAATAAAGAAACATCAATAGCTTAAAGGAATCCGGTACTAATGTTCTGAAACCCAGCTACTGATCTAAAAACAACACATAAAAAATTTTATATAACACTAGTGCAGCATAAGAAATACAAACATTTAAAAGCCCCTAGCATTTCCTCAGTGGCAGAACCACCTTCCATCACTTTTCACAAGCTCCCCTCAATCACACCTGTATGTATGCTAGTGAGGTGACACTTGGACCTCCAGAGAGCTGCAGGATAGGCCTGGCTGCACATTCTTGTGCCCAGAACTGAGGCATGAGGAGGTTAAACCAGAAGGTGGTGTGGAAACGCTGTCCCCACCCTCAGGCCTGGCCCCTCTTATCCTTTCACTGGGCGTTCCTGACCTGTAGCCTCTGTAATAAACCAGTACCTAGTAAGGTGTTTTCTGGAGCTCTGTGCACTCCTCTAGCCAACGAACAACCTGAGAGGGTCATGGGGACCTGAGTCACAGCCATGGAGGCCAGCAGTGCAGGTGGCCAGGGACCTGGACCGCAGCAAAGGAAAGGTGTCTTGTAGAACTGAGACTGTCAGAATACTTGTTACTAAAGAGAACTGGCATTAATGTCATGCCACTTATGTGCCAGACATTAAGCTTAGCATATATTATGTGTAGTGTACAAAACAGTGGTAGACACTGTACCTGAAAGGTAATTAAATTCATATTTCCCATTACACATAGCAAGTAGCAGAGCTAGAAACTAAACCTAGTTTTATCTCAAAAATCCTGTCATCTTACACATTATAGCAACCTCTACTTTTTATTATGTAGTATAAATTATAAACTCAAGAAGTTATTGAATATGTCCCAAAATGTCTCTGAAAGACTAGTCTTCAAAAACTGTCCAAAAAATCATATAAATAAAATGAAATTCCACATATAGACCTTGTATTCTAGTTATATATTTTAAATTTAATTTTTAATTACATTTATTTAGTGGGTACATAAATTTGCACATATTAATGGTATGATTTTAATATATTTGTATTACTGCCTATTAATTTTATAATTTGGGTTTCAATGTGCTATTTTCATACATGTACAACATATGCTGATTATGTCCATCGCCCCATTACCCTCCCTTATACCCCTCTCTGGCCTCCCCATTGGCCTCCCCATTGTTACTTTGCTCTCATTTAATAAGTCTTCCTAGCCTGGCATGGTAGGACATGCCTGTAATCCTAGCACTCTGGAAGGCAGAGGCAGACAGATCATCAGTTCAAGCCCAGCTTGGACGACTTAGTGAGACCCTGTCTCAAAACAAAAACAAAACGCTAGGGAGGTAGCTCAGCATGAAGGCCCTGAGTTTAATGCCCAGTACTGAAGAATAAAGCCCCCCTTCTACTTTCATGACTTTTTTTTTTTTTTGGTACAGGGCATCGAACTCAGGTCCTTGCACTTGTGCAGCAGGCAGCGAAACCACTGAGCTAAATCCCCGGCCCTACTTTCATGACTTTTTAAAAATTCACATATTAAGGGAAACATGTAATACTTATCTGAGTCTGGCTTATTTCATTTACCATAGTGATCTCCAATTCCATTCATTTTCCTGCAAAGGACATAATTTCATATTCTTTATAGCTGAATAATACTCCATTGTACGTGCATGTGCACGGTGGTACATGTCTTTAATCCCAGCACTCTGGAGGGATCTCCATACCATAGTGGCTGTACTAATTTACATTCCCACCAGCAGGGCAAGTGGTTTCCTTTTTTTCCACATACTTGCCAGCATATATTGTTTTTTGTATTGGTGACAGCATTCTGACTGGGGTGAGATGGAATCGCAATGTAGTTTTGATTTGCATTTCTCTACTTCATACATTTTTTTAAAACTCCCTTTTTTACATTTTTTTAGAAACTCCAACGCTTGCTGGTTGGCAAACAGCATTCACTTCCTTTCCTAGTAAACATTCATTTACTTCCTTTCCTAGTTATTAAGGAACTAAAGTCAACAAGATTTTCACTACTTTCTCATTATTATCAATATCAGCACTAGGAAGAGAAGTCACTAGAGATCAAAAACCCTAAAAGCTGGCAGAGATAAGAGAGATAAGAGAGATTATTAGACCAAACTCTTGCAGGAACACCATCCATAACACTGTCAGAGGACAACATCCAGCCTAAACTTAAATATTTCTAAAGGCAGAGTCCCCCACAGGTTAGAATTTACAATCCTGGATGATCGCAATAACACTTCGTGCTGTTAGGCAGATCTAAGTCCAAGAAAGATCTTCCTTAGGTGGGACAACACCCAGCACAGACAGAAGGCCATTCCTTCTTACTTACGACAACTCTTCAAGTACATGTAGATGGTGAGAGGTTCCCAAGGCTTACGCTCCATCATTCCTCAGTAGACATGGTGCCTACAGCTCGCATCTCCCTATCTGGGTCTCATTCATCTGGACAATTCAGATGATCACTGTCCAATTAAAGTGTAACATGTATAAATCCACATAATATTCTAGTACCTGAGGTATAAGAACACAGGCACTAGCACATCTCTTACTCAACACTGTGCACCTGTAAATGTTATCAAGATGAGCCGTTTTTCACAGCTGCATCATACAACTCACCATAGATTATGGTAGCTTTCTAATAGAAAAGATATTACTCCATGTTATGGCTTGCCTCATGTGGTCATAGGTGGGGTTTTTTCAGGGGTGGCTAGATCTAGAGTGTGTGTCACTGGGATTGATTCATGGTGCAATGCTAGGATCAAGGGCACTACAATTAAGGGTGTGAGTGTTACCCACCCTAAGTAGCCTGGATATGATATAAAGGATACAAAGAACTGTGGTCACGTCTTGCTGGCTTTCCTACCTTCTGCCTGCCATGAACTATTTCTCCTCTGCAATGCTCCTCTGCCATGCCACACTGCCTTGGAGCCAGCTGATTATGAACTGAAATCCCTTCAACTGTAAGCTAAATAAACTTTTCTTCCTTTACCTTTGGGTGTCAGTATTTTGTCTCAGCAATGAGAAAAGTAACTCCAGGACATTTTCCATTAAAGAGTAGGACACTTCCACTGCTAGGGTGTGGCTCAGGACTAAAACACTTGCCTACGATGGGCCCCTGGGTCCCATCTCCAACAGCACAAAAGAGCAGGACTCTTTCATTTCTATTACACCTGTCTTGACACTTTCATACTTCACACCTCCTTAAAGCTGCTTGATTGTCTTCGATGCTACATATTAGACAACCCTCCCAGTTTTAGTGTTATTTATAAATTGTGGTAAGCCCTTATTATATGAGTATTCAAGACCCATACAGCTTGACAACAGCAGAATTTAAAATCTTGTATAATTACAACTAAAACATGTCAAAAACAAATAAGTAAACCATGTGACACAACTAACTGAAAAATATTACAATGTACGCAGCAACAGGCTAATTCTTACAAATTAATTAAAACATCAGTTAACTGGGCAGGAGATTTAGCTCAGTGGTTCTGCCGACTGCCTTTGCAAGCGCAAGTACCCGAGTTCAATCCCCGGTACCAAAAAAAAAAAAAAACCCAAAAAATCAGTTAATTCATCAATGAAAAAAGAAACAGTCCAACAACCACTTATCAGAAAAGGAAAGACATACTGTGTTTTTTTTTGGTACCGGGGATAGAACTCGAGTCCTTGCACTTGCGAGGCAGGCAGAACCACTGAGCTAAATCCCCGGCAATACTGTATTTTTTTTTAAAGTACTGGGACCTGAACTCAAGGCTCCACACATACTATGTAAGTGCTCTACAAGTGAGCTACATGATACCCTCAAGTCCTTTTCTTTTCCTGTTTTTTTGTTTTTGTTTTGGTACTGGGGATCAAACTCAGGACCTTGCTCTTGCGAGGCAGGCCAAAGAACCACTGAGCTAAATCTCCGGCCCTTATTTTGTTTGTTTTTGAGACAGGGTCTCAGTTAAATTGCCAGTAAATGAAAGCAATCCTCCTGCCACAGCCTCCCAAGCACCTGGAATTAAAAACATGTAACAACAGCCAGGGATTCCCTGCTACCAAAAAAAAAAAAAAAAAGAAAAGGAAAAAAAAGAATATATATATATAATAACAGACTTGGGTTGACAAATGATTTTTACATAGATAAAAAGATTTTTAACCTCACTTATAAGATTAATGCAAATTAAATCTACAGTGTGACACCATCTTTTACCTGTCAGGATGACAAAGAAAAATTTTTGTTATCATATCTAATTTGTAAGGATAATGGAGAAATAAGCACTCTCAAAGATTGTTGGTTATAAAATGATTCAATTTCCTTAGAGAACAATTTGAAAATAGCTATAAAAATATAATTACAATGACTTTTTCTTTGGAGCTCAGCTGTTCAGTGAAGCACTTCTAGTAGAAGTGCTAGAGATATTTCAGAATAGATGGGCGTAGTTCCCACAAATTTGTTTCAACAAGCTCCACAGGTGACACTTGTGCATAGTTCACACAGCGCTCTTTAGGAGACTCCTGGGAATTCTTCCCATTTAAAACAGCAGAGCTTCCTAGCAGAAACTATTTCACCCTCCTTTTCCTGTCTCTGAATGCAGCCAGCTGTGTTTAACTAGAGCTGCGGCAGCCATTCTATGGCCATAAGGTGACACAGGAGACTGAAAGGCCAACACACCAAGGCAAACCGGGGTAAGGAGGTCACCCATCTGTACCCTGAATGTTGCTGAGCTGGTGACCTAACTCTGAACGACCCATGTGTTTGTTTCTGCTTATAGGAAACAACTGAGTCGGTCTGAGTTTAGTCTCATTAGAGCTCTGTTACTGCTGTGATTCACAAGTGACTGTACCCTAAGTGGTAGCCGTTCTGTTGATGGAAATAAGTAAAGCTGGAGTCCTAGCGGAATCGTGTGGCAGACTAGCTGTCTGGAGACTGGCACTGACTATAGATGCAATATGGGCATCATGTAAATAGGAGTTTGAAACACTATGCAGTTATAAAAATGGCAAGTTTATAAGTAGTAATCTATGTTATGAGAAAGAAAAAAGGTGTAGAACTGTTTGAATAGTGAGCCTCTACTTGAGTTTTTTAAAGGTGGGATATAAATATATATATAGTACATATTTTTATACACCTATATATAAAATATCTCAAAGACACAAAAAGTGGTAAAAATGGTTGTTTCTAAGGAAGGGGCTGGGAATTACAGATTAAAGAGAGATATTTTCTCAGAGGTGTAGCACCTGCCTGGCAAGCATGAGGCCCTGAGTTCAATTCCTGGTACCAAAAAAGGGAGGTTTTTTTTTCACTTCTGAATCAGTATCTGTGTATTTCTACTCAAAATAAAGTTTGAAATAAAAATTTTTAAAAACCACTTCTAGTACTTTATGAGGTATAAAAACATACTATGAATAAATTTTTTAAAATTTATCACCATAAAAAACACTGCCATGAATTACCCTACAAATACTTGCCCTCACTTCCAACATACTTATACCATTGTTCTTGCCATTGTCTGACACAATTCTAGAAGCCCTCTTTTGTGAGTGTTTTTTGCTGTGCTATCAGGGCTGCCTCACTGTCCAGAACTGACTCAAGTTTACCTTTCATGGTCATTTTGGGGAAGACCTCTTTGGCGAAGAACCAGAAGGTACATGGTGCCAGATCTAGCGAATAAGGTGGATGAGGACACACTAATGGCTGTTTGATCAATGAGGGGTGCTCAACAAATATGGCAAATATTTAAACAAAAAAAGGTATTCCAATAAAAGATACATTGCCCTTAATCCCAACGTGTCTTCTACCATAATACTTTTTAAAAAATCTAAACATTTACTCTATTTTTCTATCACCCCTTGTACGTATCAGAAAAATTTTAGAGTGGGTCAAAGCTGACAGTTATACAAAATTCCTTAACATTATCATTTGAGTACTAGCATCTGACATAATGCCCTGATGCTAGAAGATGCTTCAATGTCTGCTGACTTGAATTGCTATGGGATTAATCCCACAAACCACCACTTATAACAAGAATCTAAAAAGCAGAAAATTAACTCTCCACAATTACAGTCTATCACATAACTGCTTTTTTTCTATATTCTCCATAATGTCAGTACTGTCCTGTCAGCAAGGAAAAGTCAGTGCATGACACTCCTCCCGGGTTTTCCATATGCCCACACTGCACTGACATAATCAGTACCAGTCTGGACCGCTAACAAATCTTAGCCTCAACCTGCTACTTCACTTCCATTAGAACACAAACTTTGTCAGGAGAGAAACTTATCCTCTTGTATTTTCAACACCTACAACAGAGCCAACACATACTTAAATACTCAATAAATATCTTTTAAATAAATAATTGAGGAAAGAAATCTTACATAAAGACCTAGCCCAAGCTACATCTAACCATAACTTGTCTATTCTAGCTACTTATGTAAGCTTATCTGGCTGAGGATGCTAAAGAGACTATACACTTTTAGTCAAAAATACACAGGAGAGTGAGGAGGTTCTCACAAGCCCCTTTGACAGGCCCTTTAAAGGGTCTTTCAGCCCTATAACATAGGAAGGAAGAGTAGCTAACTGCCAACTGGCCCCTTAACCAATCCTCATTTTTCTTCCTTTTCATAATAATTGCTAAGCCAATTTAAAAATCTTGAAAACATGAAATAAAAACTTAGGAACTAAAAATGGTTGAGAATACCCTAAATATTGCCTCAAAGTACATTTCCCAGTATTATTTTAAATGAACAATTAAACCATATGCTAGTAATATTAAACATCCTAAATTTCTCCTATCAAGAACATCTATCTAGAGTTACAGATTTTTATGTAATCTTACAAAGGTTTAGAAAATATTCTGCTTTTGGAACTAGACTTTTATCTCCACAGCCTTACTAACATTACTCTTACCAAGGTTACCACATTGCTAATCAGATGGTTAACCTTCAGTGCACCTGACACCGTTGGCAAGCCCCCCCCTACTCAACTGGCTTCATCTGGTTTTCAGCTACCAAGTGTCCTCAACATCCCGCCTCACCTCCCTGATCTCAAAGCTCAGAGGTAACTAAGTTCTGGAACCATTTTTTCCTTCCATCTTTATTCCCTCCTGTCAGGAACACCCTGGGGTCTCTCTCCAGAAGATCTTTCCCTCCTCAACTCCAGGGTTGTAAAACCAACTGTCAGCCCAACAGCTCTCTTCCAATAGATATCTCAGTTCCAAAACTGAGCTCTTCTCCCCGCTGCCCACCAACTTGTTTCTCTTCCAGTCTTTCCCATCCCAATAAACAGAAACTACATCTATCTAGGAAGTCAGTGCAAAACCCTGGGAGTCGACTTTAACTCTTTCCTTTCTTTCACAGAACATACCTAACATAACAAAACTTGTTAACTCTACTGGAAAAATATATCTAGAACAAACTATGTGTCACCACTGTCCCTGCTATCCTCTAGCGTACACTATGGTCTCCTCTCACTTTCACAGTGATGCCTCATGTGTGATCCACCTGCTTTGCTCTGCCCAACTGATTACCACTCTATTGTCAACACAGCAGTCTGAGGAGCAATCACATCACCTACTGCCCAAGTTCTTCAAGACTTCCCCTTTCCTTCAGCGTCAGACTAAAGGTCCTAGGAAGAACAGGCAGCCTGAGCACCACCAGGAAGCTTCTGGGAAACGAGCCCCACCTCAGGACAGCAAATCTGAATTTCCAAGGCAGCCCATGTGAGAAAAAGGCCCAGAAGGCGCCACAGGAAAAGCACCCTCAGGTAGTCCTCCATCTTGGGACTTGGTGCTGGCCACTACGGCGGGGGTGCTCCCCACCACATTCAAGCCTTTACTCAAGTGACACCCTTTCTGTGAGGTCATCTGTGACTACTCAGTCCCCTCAATAGAAGCTACTCCTGCTTTCCTGTTTTCAAGTTACTCATTACAATTTGTCATCAGAGGCTAAAACACTGCCAAAGTGTACCTATAATCCCAGCTATCAGAGAGGCTGAGGCAGGAGAAGAACACAAGTTCAAGGGCAGTCTGGGCAATTCAGTGAAACAGCAGCTCCAAAAACCATAAAAGTTTAAGACTGCAATTTTTCATTGTGCCTGCCTCATAAGCTCAAGGTCCTGAGTTTTTGAGCCAGGCACCGTGCCACTGAGCTAAATCCCCGGTCCTAAACATTGCATATTTTGGGTTGTTTGGGGGTTTTGGGAGGGGAGGAGAAAGAGGTTTATTTTGCTTACAGTTTGTACAGGTTTCAGTCCGTAAGTGACTGGCTCCAAGGCAGAGATGGCAAACAAGCATCACAGAGAAAAAACAACATGGTGCGCACAAGGTAGCAAAGGTATCAAGGAAGTTTAACAGTATCTTTTCCCCCTTTTATCTTATTCAGGCTATCAGGATTAGGATGGTGCCAAACCAATCACTCGTGTATGGTAGTTTAGTAATCACACACCATTAACCCCATTATCACACATTCCAGATTCAACTACTTCTAAAAAAGAAAGTTCCACCTCGGCTGCATGAGGCTTTGGGGGGACATCTAAACACAAATGATAACATTCCACCACTGGCCCCCCAAAGACTCAAGTACATTTCTTTTCTTCTTTTTTTTTTGGTACCGGGGATCAAACTCGGGTCCTTGCGCTTGCGCAGCAGACAGCGAAACCACTGAGCTAAATCCCCGGCCCTCATGTACATTTCTTTACACAAAAGGCATCTAATCGAGGCTGAGGATTTAGCTCAGAGGTTCCACTGCCTCCCTTGCAAGCACAAGGACCGGAGTTCGATCCCCGGTACCAAAAACAAAAACAAAGCAAAAATCCATCTCTAAGAGATGCCAAACTCCTAATAGTTTCAGCATTACTGAAAAGTCCAAGTCCAAAGTCTCCTCTAGATTTAAGGCAAACTCTTAGCTGCAAGCCTCTGTACAAATGAAAAGAAAGTTAAACACTTGCAACATTCAATGGCACAAGATAGACATTACCATTCCAAAAGGTACAAACAAGAGGATACAAGGGAGTGGGACCAAAGTAAGTCCAAATTCCAGCAGGCCAAACAGTACATTCCACAGCTCCACTTCCAGCATTTGAGTCAAGCTCTGGCAAGTTGTGAACTCCAAAGGGGTTGGGTGGCTCCACCCCATGGCACTTCTCGTGGTTGTAGCTCCCATGCCTTCTCTCTTCAGCCAGCTCTGCTCCATCCTTGCACATTCCATGTTCCTGGCTTCTCCAAACTTCTGGGGTCCACACTGTACCTTCAACTTCACACTCACATTTTCAAACACTGCTCTCTCAGGGAAACACTGCCTGGCATCCTAGGCCTTCTTCTGAAATCTGGGTGGAAGCCTTCCTGACCCTACAACTCTTGCATTCTGCATGCACTTAAAACCAGCAGCATGTGGATGATGCCAAGGTCTGCTGCCAGCTGGATCTGTAGCCAGGCTTCCTTCTCTCTTGGCTGTAGGGTCCAATGCGTATGAACCAAATCCAGAGGAACAACTTCCCTAAGATGCCATTTTGGAACAACTTCCCTAGGCTGCCACCATTCTGGAATGTGGTGCTCTGGGGCTTTCTCCTCAAAGTAAAATCTTTCATTTTACCACTCTGAGACTGCAAAGGGTGGAGAGCTGCTGCTTCTTGTGATGCCCTCCAACCATCTTTTCTATTCTTCCATTCTTTCTCAGCAATTAAGATCTCCTCTGCTCTATCTGTGCAGTCCACAGCTTTACTAGAGCTTCTTTTTGGGCTAAACTCAAAACGTTTTGAATCATTCTCCTGGGCTCTTTGCTCTTGATTCTCAACAATAGGTCTGGCTAAAAGCCCCTACCAGCAGCCATGCCACTGCCTCAATCCCTTCTGCAAGATTAATTAGTCCACCACCCCAATCTCAGGAAAAATTTCTGGACATGAACAAAATGCAGACAAGGCATAACACATCATCTGGAGTCCAACAGCCAGTGCAGTCCTTCTTCACAGCAGAAACCTCCTGAGCCTGGTCTTTACCAGCCTTCTGGTCTTCTGAGCTCTGACCAGAATCTCCCATAAAGAACAGCCTAAGGCATTCCAACACTGCTTCTGTAGCCAACATCTCCACTACTTTCTGCATTCTTCCACTTCCCACAAGCCAGTTTCAAAAGTTCTTGAGCCACATGGCCAGGTAATGTCACAGCAACGACCCCACTTCTCTGGTACCAAATTTCTGTGTTGGTTACTTTTCTCTCATTGCTAAGACAAAATACCAGACACTCAAAGTTGGAGGGGGCGGGGTTTATTTGGCTTACAGTTCATAGAGGTTGCAGTCCGTAATTGGCTGGCTCCAAGGCAGGGATGGCAAACAGGCATCGCAGAGGAGAAACAACATGGCACACACAAGGTAGCAAAGGTAACAAGCTGGGTTTTTTGTTTTGTTTTCTGAGACAGGGTCTTGCTGTGTAGTACAGGCTGTCCTTAAATTCACTATGTAGCCCAGGTTGGTCTCAAACTCACAGTGATCCTCCTACCTCAGCCTCTGGAGTGCTGGGATTTCAGGTGTGCACCACCATGCCTGGCAAAGATCGCATTTTTACATTTACTGTTTACCTTGTTTACTCTATATCGTCACATAATACATAAGCACTATGAGGGCAGAAATTTTTGTCCCCCCCTACCATACTTAGAACATAGTAACCACTTAATATTTTTCAAATATATAAAATAATAAACAAAATGAGTTTTCCCTTACAACAGCCACTGAGCCTTTTAAAATGGTTCCTTACTACAGAAGCTTTTTCCCAGCATCATATACAACAAATCTGTGTTTTAAAATACAGTACAATGGGGCCGGGGATTTAGCTCAGTGGTTTCACTGCCTGCTGCGCAAGCGGAAGGACCCAAGTTCAAGCCCCAGTACCAAAAAAAAATACAGTACAATGAGCAAGCACTATATAAACTACTGTGCATCCCTGATTAAGAATGGAGAGTTAAGGGCCAGGGATTTAGCTCAGTAGTTCCGGTGCCTGCCTTGCCAGCGCAAGGTCCCAAGTTCGATGCCCGGTACCAAAAAAAAAAAAGAATGGAGAGTTACACCGGGTGTGGTGGCACATGCCTGTTATTCCAGCACTTGGTAGGCTGAAGCAGGAGGATCACTGAGAATCTGAGGTCAGCCTGGGCTATACAGTGAGTGCAAGACCAGCCTGAACTACATAGCAAGACCTTGTCTCAAAAAACTGAAAAAAAAAAAAGTTACAAATCTGATTAATGGTCATGGCAGGCCTATACCATCAAAAGGTCTGCAGAAAGAAAAACTGAGACTGAGTGAAAAAAACGGGCAAGCCTACAAATCTACAACGCAGTAATAACCCTTTATATTGATCAAAGTCATGCATACAAATTTTCTCATTTGATTATCAATAGCTCCATAAGCTGTAAAAAGCAAGTAACAATTTGCCCATTTTAGAGGTTAGAAACAAACATGTACTATAATTCTCACAGTATGGCAGAAATGTCAAAACCAAGACTGAAGTCTCTCAATTTTAGTTCAAAATTTATATCATACCTCCTCTTGCAAATGATACTGTACCAAGTTACAAAACTGTATAAACACATTATACTGAAAATACTAACTTTCCTCAAACCATCTAGGTTTATGTAAAATGAAAAGAAAGTTCACTGAAGTCACATTCATCTTGAAGAATAAAAACTCAAACTGCTTGCTGTTATTTATAACAAACACCAGTGGGGGTGAACCTAGGCACACATGCAGCAGCAGGCTGTATCACTGAAAGTTCTAAAAAGTTTGCCATCACTGGTTTACCCAATGCCCAATAACATTAAGGAAAAATGTTAAGAAGTAGCCTGTTATATACAAGAAGTTCTTGTTTAGCTACTGTAATTGCTAGAAGAGAAACTGGGACAAATGAAAACAAAACAAGTCAATGAAAGAGAACTGAGTTCTAGACAGGAAAGTGTCTCAGCTGTATCATTATTTTGTACTGTTCTGAGTTCTAAGTGATGTGATTTTGCAGAAGAAAAAAGACCTACCTCCTTAAAAATCCCAGCAACAGTCTTCCTTCCTTTGCATAGATGAGAACAAACAATTATAATCCAAAATGTTTCCCAAAAAGTTATTTTTTAAAAAGACATAGAAATAGAATATCCTTATGAAAAGAGATCCAGGAGACAGGGATTTAGCTCAGTGATTCCACCACCTTCCTCGCAAGCGCAAGGTCCCAAGTTTGATCCCTGGTACCAAAAAATAAAAAAAAAGAGAGAGATCCAATCTGGGAGGATGGACACTGTGTTTTCCAAATCCTGTGATCAGCTGTTCACCAAGCATCAGCATCTGCAGAAAGGGCTGACTATGGTACCTCTTCTCCATAGGGTAACACCTGCTGGGATAGAGGAGCAAGAGAAGGAGAAAAAAATGCTGAGTATTGAATACAAATAACTGGCTGACAGACATTACCAGTTTTCAGGCTGCAAACTTTTTCAAGTTAACATTAGTGCACATCAAAAGATCACACCAAGGTAATGTGCGTGGGCAACCCCAGTTGGCACTGGGGTTTCAAATGAGAGCAACAACCACAGGTACACTTCAGTGGGCAACCCAGCCTGATTACTAGTAAGTAAGCAGAACAGTAATGTTGTGGAAAAATATATGTCATTTTTTACAGCAAGATGATAATCATATCGCACAAATATAAATAATACAGTCTGTATCAGTGGTGGTGAACCTATGGCACATGTGCCACAGCAGGCACACAGAGCCCTCTTTGTAGGCACCCAAGCCAAGTCCCCCCAGCAGCCAAGTTATCAGATAACAGGTTTTTTTTTTTTGGTACAGGGGATCGAACTTGGATCCTTGCGCTTGCACAACAAGCAGTGAAACCACTGAGCTAAATCCCCGGCCCTACAGTTGTTTTTTCTAATCTGGTCTATACAGTCTAAATAGACCAAGCATTCTGACATCTTATAAAACAAATACTGTGTAACTACTAATGTAAACTGTGACAGCACAAATGTAGAATAATCATGCAAAACTGAATATGTAGGTCTAGCAGAGAAACAAAGTTAATAGGGAAACTGAGGGATATCCAAGTAAATGTGACATAGGGCAGTTTTGTGTACCCTTGTTAGCAAGTTATAAAACTAGAAATCTGTTTTCAGCAACAAATTCAGACAGTACTTAAATCTGCCACATCACTGCATTTCTATCAAACTACAAATTATAGTCTATACAACTGAAATAAAATATGTAGGGGATTAACAGCAGAAGAAAAGATTAGTGAATGTAAAGACAGAGCAAATGTAAAGACAGAGTAAATGTAAAGATAGAGGCTAGCCAAAAAATAGCCAGGCACGGTGGCACACGTCTGTCATCCTAGCACCCTGGGAGGCTGAAGCAGGAGGATGGCAAGTTAGCAAGACTGTGTCTCAAAGTTAAAAATGGAATGGGGGGTGTAGCTCAATGTGAAGGCCTTGGATTCAATCCCCAGTATAGAAAAATGGGGGCGGGGGGGCGCAGAGAGACAAACACAGAGAGACAGAGACAGACAGACACAGAGACAGAGAGAGAGGGTAGGAGGGAGGGAGGCAGGCAGGCAGAGGCAGATAGACTCAGCACAGAGTAAGGCTGGAAAAAATGAGCAGAGCAGAGCTACGAGACAATCTCACGGAGCCTAATACCATATGTGTAACTGAAATGTGCACTGTGGAGAAATCATAACCAAAAATTTTCCAAACTTGATGAAAAATATAGGTTCACAGCTTCAAAAACCTCAATACCACAGCCAAAGGAAAAGGAAAAAAAAACATGAAAGAAAACAAAACCAAGGCACAACAAAATCAAATTACTTAAAACCATACATAAGGAAAAAGCACTGGGGAAAATAGAAAACACAGTGGTACCTTGGTTTACGAACTTAATTTGTTCCATGATTCTGAAAAAGATGGCCACAGCTGTCTCTGTCACCTTATGCAAAATTCAAAAACAAAAACAAAATTTGCCAAGCACTTCTGTTTGCAAACAAAAATGTCTGTGAACTGAGGTACCACTGTATTTTATAATATATTTGGTTTTGAATATCATGTGTCTAATGATTTTATAATATCCAGAGAACCCTTAAAATTCTACAACAGTGACAAAAATAACAAGCAAGCAACTGGATTCAAAAATCAACAAAGGACGTAAACAGACGTGTCTATAAAGAAGACACAGGAGTGGCCAGGAAGCACAGAAGGAGATGCTCAGAATCACTGCCACTCGGAAACGCAGGTCACAAGTACAGGGCAGATCAAAACTGCCTCCCACCAATCAGAATGGCTACTATTGAAAAGAAAAAAGGAAAAGAAATGTTGGTGAGGGTGGGGAGAAAGTGGGACCCTTGTGAGCAGCATTATTCACAGGAGCTAAAGCTGGAAGCAACCCAAGTGTCCATCATCCACAGATGAACGAATATATGCTCGGCTTTCACACTGCTGGGACAAAACACCAGACAATTGCAACTTGAGGAGAAGAGGTTTATTTTAGCTTGCAGTTTCAGAATTTTCAGTTCATGGTCAGCAGGTTCCAAGTAAGAAGCATCATGGTGGAAGTCCAGGGCAAAGGAAAGCTGCTCAACTAATGGAATCCAGGAAGTAGTGAGCAGGGGAGAGCCCAGATAAGAGTCCCTATGGCCACACTCCCACAACCACTCAGACACATGCACGAACATGCTTTACTAATCTCCGAGGAAACTCTGAAGCTAATCCAGTTGACAACAGAGATAGCATTGCAGTGGATAAACAAAATGTGGCATGTATAAATAAGGGAATATTATTCAGTCCTAACGGAAGGTTCCACATATACTACAACATGGATGAACCCTGAGGACACTGTGCTGAGTACAAGAAAAATGTCACAAGAAGATAAATCTATATGATTCCACTTATATGAGGTAACCAAAGTGATCAAATTCAGAGAAAGTAGAATGGCAAGTGCCAGGAGTTGTAGGAGGGGGACTGCACAGTTAAGAAATTAAGGGGTACCAAGCTTCAGTTTTACAAAGTTCTGAAGATGAACAGTAATAATGGTTACACATTTTAAATGTACTTAATGCCACTAAACTGTACACTTATAAATGGTTAAGATGGTAGATTTTATATTATGTGTATTTTATCACAATAAAATAAATTTTGAGAGCTGGGCACAATGGCACATGCCTATAATCTCAGCTACTTGGAGGCTGAGGTGGGAAGATTATGAGTTGAGGCCAAGCTAGGCAAATCACCAAGATTCTGCTTCAAAAGAAAAAAGAAAAGAATCACACATTATGCACTGAGAAATAAAGGTAAACCCAACAACAGGAGATTTCTCAGAAGCAGTGAAAGATAGAAGACAGTGAAGCAACATCTTTAAAGTACTAAAAGAATAAAACTATCAATCTAGAATTCTGTAACCAGTAAAAATAACTTCTACAAATGAAGGCAAACTAAAGACTTCTTCAGAAATACAGCAGCTAAAAGAGTTCATTACCAACAAACCTGTATCACAAGATGCCCTGAAGAAATCCTTCCCTCAGAAGGAAAATTATACCATATAGAAACCTGCAACTACACAAAAGAACAGAGTTCTGGAAATACAACTACAAGGATAAATAAAATATACATGCATAACAGAAACTTTAATCGGAGAAAGCATATTCATTTACATTATTAAATATCAAGAATTTTCAAGTATTCATATCTCCCAACATGCTAGTATTCGAAAAATTCAAAGTACCTTGATTAACAGAACCCAGCTCCCATCAGACTTTCCTATACATTAGAATCTTCTGCCTTTTGTTATTTATTATTTTTATAAAAAGAAATTCTAAGGTAAAAACTATTTGCTAACAGAGAGTATGTCTTTCGAAGTCATGGATTTTAACATCTTCTGATTCTAGTGCAGTATTCTATTATTACAGACAGTGGTTTCCAAACCCTTTTGGAGGGGTTGTCTACAGAGAAAGTCCTTGAAATAAAAATATGATGGTGGTTGATATATAATTTATCTGTTTTTCGATGTCTCCAGGGAATCCTGAAGTCACTTGGAAATAATCTACAAAGACACCAAAGAATGTTTCTAGCTTTTAAGAAATCTGAAAAACAACCTTAGGTTTCAATGAGTTGCTAAGAGTATCCCAAACTGGCAGAAGAAAACTTTTCCCAAGTCTCCGTAAGGAAAATGAATTTGTCTTGCAAAGATGTCAAAGCAATGGCTGCAAAACAAAGCTTCAGAGTCAAATGTTGAAATAGGAAATGGAAAACAGTATTTGACACTCCTTTATAGTTCAAGCCTCATATGAAGGGAATGTGGTTAGTAAGAATAAAACCTCTGTAAATTAAAATCACTGATGCCAGAGAGATCACAGAATGGGAACCCTGCCGACTCTCCCTCTGAAGACATCATGTTAAATGCAATCCCCACATTCAGGTTCTTTGATGTCACAGCAGAACTTACAACTCAACACCACGTGAGAGACTTCTTCTTACCACTGTGACACTGACAATCACCCACAACATAACTCAGAACATTCCTCAAGCACAACTCCAGAGGAAGGCTACTGACTGTGATTCCAAAAGCATTCTGTAAAATGAAGACAAGACAACAGGAACATTACATGATTTCAGTATTCCCTGAGAACCATGCCAAGAAAAAGCATTCTTTCAGCACTTTACTTCAAGTGAAACCAGTAGGTAACTTTCCACTTAAATTTATCCAAATATACTAGTTAATATACCCAAGTAATGGAAAACATACACTCAAAAAAACTTATACAAATGTTGAAAGCAACTTTTTTTTTTTTTGAGAGGGAGTCTGATTATAAGTTGCCCAGGCTAGCCTCAAACTCTTCGGTTTAATTAACTCTCCTGCCTCAGCCTCCCAAGCAGAGGAGACTATGTACGTGGCCACCACCCTGGTAAAGCAGCACTATTCTTATTTTTTGGTACTGGGGATCAAACTCAGGACCTTACACTTGCAAGGCAGGCGATGGAACCAGAGCTAAATCCCCAGCCAAAGCAGCACTATTCTTAACAGACAAAAAGTAGAAACAACCCAAAGTCTATCAAGTGATGAATGGAGAAACAAAATATGCTATGTCTATATGATAAAATATCATTCAGCCCTGAGAAAGGAATGTAACACTGAAACACGCTAGAATATGAATGGTTGATGACATTCAGTGGATGAAGGCAGGAACAAAAGGCTATTATATGATTCCATTTAAACAGACAAATCCATAGGGTCAAAAATCAGATTGGTAGTTGCCAGGGGATGGAGGAAGGGACTGTTTAATGGGTATGAGACTTGTTTGTGGGGTGACAAAGTGTTGTGGAGTTCAATAGTGGTAGTGATTGTGCAGCACTGTGTCAGCTGGGAAAGGTGGTACGTGCATGTAATCACAGTACTCTAGGAGGCTGAGGCCAGAGGATCGTAAGTGTAAGCCCACTCTGAGTAACTTAGTGAGACTGTGTCTCAAAATAAACATTAAATCTTTTTTTTTTTAATTAAAAGGGCTGGGAATGTAGTTCAGTGTAAAGGCCCTAGGTCCAATCCCAGTATCACCCAAAAAAAAAAAAAGAAAGAAAATTGTGAATGTACTAGAAGTTACTGAACAGTAAATTTTGAACAGTTAACTATACACTTCAGATAAATTTGTTATACTGGGGCTGGGGATATGGCTCAGTGGTGCCCCACCTGCCTGGCAACTGCAAGGTCCTGAGTTCGATCCCTGGTACCACACAAAAAAATTTTGTTGTATGAATTTTACCTCATAAAAATGTACTTCCAAGTGCTAGTTATCTAGTACCTGTATCTCCCACTACTTTAAAAAAAATACTTTGTTCATGAACATCATTTAACTTAGTAAAATGGAATATACTGAGATTCTAGAGAAGATAAAACTACAGTGACAGTAAACTGTTTTTAATAGCTAGTATGGGGAAGTAAATAGATGTGACTTTCTTTTTTTTTTGGCAGTACTGGAGATCAAACCCAAGGCCTTTGTACAAGTTACATCCCCAGCCCTTTTTTTTTGAGACCTGGTCTTGCTAAGTTGCCCAGTCTGGGCTCAAACTTGCTATCTCCCTGCCTCGGCCTCCCAAAGTGCTGGGATTACAGAAGTGTCCCACCATGCCTAGAAGAGAAACAAATTTTTTAAGAGCTGAGAAACTATTCTGGAAGATAGTATAATGATGATATTAAAAGCCTACGAGGGGGCCAGGGATTGAGCTCAGTGGCATTGCCACCTGCCTCTCAAGTGCAAGGTCCTGAGTTCGATCCTCAGTACTGGGGGGAAAAAAGTCTATGGAAACTACAGAACTTTAAAGCACAAAGATAAATAAATAACAAAGAATAAACCTAAATAAATGCAAATCCTTACATAATCAGGAAGCACAGGGATCTCAGCACAGAATGCAGAATGTAACAAAAGCATCTAAATCTACATAACTACATGGAACCACTTCAAGAAGAGGATAGGGATTCAGCATTGACCTAAGAAATGCTGGAAAGGACCAAAGGCTCTAAAACTAAAGGTGGAAGGAAGCACCCATTAAGCTCGTTCTCTAGCTGAAGTACCTCCAATGGCACCAATCACAACTCCAAAGCCATTATCATGAACTCTTGAAATGAAGAACGAGGTAAATGGCTGGTGGATGGTGGAAGCCAGGTTTCTCACTGTAAAGTGGGAGGTTACAAATAGCAAAGCGGAGGTTAGAATGATCTGTGTGTAACAGAGGTGAAGATGTAATGAACTCAGCCCCAGCCTCATACAGGCACACATACACATACAAGTACTCACAGGTATGTGGAGATGTGCAGGTTGACATGCACACATGTACCTTCTTGTTCTGTCCTCTGAGAGCCTAGAAGCAGTAACACTTCAGTGCCAACAAACACACCCAACACCCAGACCCTAGCTTCTCATACTTTTCTCCAGCAAAAGGAACCAGGCCTCCCTGGGCATGAGTAATTATAGGACCAGAGCAAAATACACACAAGATGAGCCTTGAAGCATCTTAAGACCTCCAGGAAGCAAGAAAGTAATCAAAAATACAAATGAATGAGAGAGTACAAGAGCTGATAAAAAAATATGGTGTGTGTTTAAAGCTTTTTAAATGTATTATAGTAAAAGATATCTTGCATTAAAGGCAGATTGATCCCCCTGAAAATCCTCTCACTTGCTTCAACTTCAAACACACTTAGCCATTATTCTTGCCACTTTTCGCAGCAGTTCTGGAAGCCCTCTTTCATGAGTGTTTTTATGAGGTGTGATCATAATGACAAAGAACACCTCTACAGAGTGCCATCCAACAGCAAGACAGGCTTGTAAACACATGATATTGTGTCCTCATCCACCTTATTCACCCAATCAGGCACCTTGTAACTTCTGGCTCTTCCCCAGAGTCACAATCACCAAGAAAGGGCAACGTTTTTGAATTGATTCAGGACAGCAGGTAGCTCCAACAACACACTCAGAGACACTCAGGAAAGAGGTCTTCCAGAGCTGCTTCAGAAAGCGGCAAGAGTGGCCGGTGATGTAGCTCAGCGGCATGGTAACTGCCTGGCAAGCGTGAGGTCCATCCCCAGTACCACGAAAAAAAGAAAGTGGCAAGAGTGACAGGATAAGTGTGTGAAGCAAGAGGGAATATTTTGAGGGGGGGAGAATTAATGGCAATGTGTTTTATTGAAATAAATTTTAAAAATTCGATTCACCATATTTTTGATCTTATCTCATCCATCAAAAAGAAGGGATACAGAAGCCAACTGAAAGAGCTCCCAATGGCCAAATCTAGAATAATCCAGCCAGGGCCTGGGATTTAGCTCAGTGGTTCCACAGCCTGCCTCGAAAGCGCAAGGACTAGAGTTCAATCCCCGGTAACCAAAAACAAACAAACAAACAAAAACACTAGGGGCTGGGGATTTAGCTCAGTGGTTTTGCCACCTACTGCGCAAGCACAAGGACCCAAGTTCGATCCCCGGTACCAAAAAAAAAAAATTAGAATAATCCAGCCAACAAAACCGGTGTAGATTCCATTCTTAAGTAGTTAGAATGGAACTTGCCACTCCTGTGTAGGCTGTACATAGTGACTCTCTTCTAAAGAGGACAAAATGCAAAAGGAGAAGAAAAAGAATGACTTTACAGAGGAGAAATTACACACATCACACATAACCTCAAGCTAGGCAACTGGGGTTAACATCATACTGACAAGTTATGTACTGATATGTACCACAGTGATCTGATAAGAATGGCACTTTATCTTTGTGGTCTTCCTTCCAAAAGCACACCAATCTAACCATGAAAATACATCAGACAAATCCTAGCTAGAGAACACCCTACAAAACACTTGACCAATTATCTTTAGAAGTACCAAAAAAGCAGCGAGAGATCATCACAACCAAGAGGAGCTAAGGAGAACTAAATGTAACAGGGGATCCTGAATGGGATCGTGGAACAAGAAAGGATATTAGGAAAAAAACTAGAAATCTGAACAAAGTATGGGCTTAGTAATAAGGTACTAAGTATTGGTTCATTAATTGTGACAAATGCACCATCCTAAAGTAAGGTATTAAGAAAAGGGGAAACTGGGTGTAGGACAGACAGGAATTCTCAATATTATCTTCATAATATTTCTGTAACTTACATTGTTTAACAAATAGTTTACTTTTTAAAATGTAACATATTTATGATGAACTACATGCTTACATCTTTTTGTTTAGTGCTATGTCTCAAACCCAGAGATTGGTATATGCTAGGCAAGTGCTACACCACCATTGAGGTACATTCCCAGCCCTTACAACTTTATTTAATGCATCTAGAACACAAAAGATGCTTAAAATATCCTGGGCACCATGGCACACACCTGTAATCACAGCACTCTGAGAGGCTGAAGCAGGATGATTGGAAGTTCAAACCCAGCCTGCGCAACTTAACAAGACCTTGTCTCAAAACGGAAATGAATAAGTAAGGGCTAGGGATGCAGCTCGGTGCAAAGACCCTAAATTCAATCCCCAGCCCCCCGCTCCAGACAAAAAAAAAATCTAAAATATGATCTTTGTCCTTAAGAAACTTGTTGGCTCATTGTGAAGACAAATGCTCATGAAACAAGTGTAAAATACAAAAATAAGAAAACAAATGAATATGAAAGAAAGTATGCTAGAAATATGGAGGTGTAGAACCACAGAGGAAGGGTTCAGGAAGGAGATAAAACTTGAGTTTGTACCTTAAAATGCACTTCAGGGCACCAAAGTAAAAAAAGCAGCAAGCTACACAGGCACACTTACAAGAACAGCCAGAATAATGAATCTTTAAAAAGCTAAAAGAAATTTAAAATTTTACCCCTGAAAAGTGAAAATTGAAATGGAAGTCACAGTAGCAATGCTCAAATACTTTTAATAGTCATGTGATAGAAATAACAGTTACATCACATACCCATTTAACTTACAAGATTACCCCTGGTAAAATGTGACCAATGCTGTAGGACAGAGAAAGTGACAGCTGCTCAGTACAGCCACAACAGGAAATGCCAATATGGAAAGACAGGAAGCAGGTGGCCAAGTTCTTCCCCACAACTTTCCAAAGGACAAGTGTGTTTATGAGCTCAGTGAAGCAAAAATCTACATTCAATCCTGCAAACATTTACTGACCGTTTTCTGTGCCACATACCTTTCCTCTGTATTATCTTGTTTAATATTCACAACTCATCTACACACCTTTATTAATGTAACAGAGGCTTAATGTGAAAATAGAATGCAATGAACTGCACAGAAGCAGGAACATCAGAATTCTCCATCATCCCCAACTTTCTGATAGAGATCAGGTAACTTTGAAAAAGCAAAATACCTTAAAGGCTTAGACAGCTACACAATAATTTATTCCCCTGGCTCCTTCCTTTAGTAAAGTTTGTTGTCTCTCAGCCTTTAATATGCATGAAGACTGTGTATGATTATACACATAAAAACATCCACACTATACTTTTTGAGCAACTTATGGGATTTTCAAGCACAGTTTCCCTCCTCTGTGATTTCTGCCTGGTGCACTAGTTTGGGGACCTAACTCTGGGATGAGGCTCCCTCTGGGGTCGAAAGGCCAAATTCTGCATGGAAAACACTGCCACAATTAGATCTGAAACTGCACAGGATGCCTCGAAGTAACAAACTTTCAGTCACTTAAAGGTGTTCACACAGAAGCTGAAAAGCACTGAGAAAGTTGTTGTTTACTGGGTGAGGAGCTCCCTTAACTCAGTTCCACAGTGGGGAGACTCTGAAAACCCGATAGGAGGAAGGCAAGTAGTTGAAAGCAACAAAATGAAAAAGGAACGCAGGCAATATTGTAATCACTCGCTCTGTGGGAAGTGCCTTGCCTGGGATACAGGAGCAGCTCTTTTCCTCCTAAGACCTTGCTCTCTGCTGCATCTGCCAGGGAAGCTCTTCTGCCCTTTAGGCCACTGCGCAAACTGCTTCTCTCAAATGAGGCCTCCTCAGTCACCAACCCTCCACCCACCCCTAGTCACTCACTTGTCACATCAGCTTGTTTTGTTTTCTTCATAGTTCATATTAGGGGTCACAAACCACTTCTACAAAAGGCCAGACTGCCTGTCATCCCAGCACTCCAGAAGCTGCAGCAGGAGGATTGCTGCTAAGTTCAAGGCCAGCCTGGGCTACAGAGTAAGACCCTGTCTCCCCCCAAAAAAGTCAGATTATTGCATAAAAGCCAAATCCAGCTTGCTCCATGTTTTTGAGCAGTCTCTGAGCTAAGAATGGTTTTATATATTTAAATGGTTAGGGGAAAATTCTGAAATGAATATTTCAGGGTATAAAAATTAAATAAAATTCAAGTTTCCCTACCAAAGTTTATTTGGAAAATAGTTTATGTGCTAGTTTATGAAACTAACCCTGAAAGGATCTTGTCTAGCCTCCTGTTTATTGTGCCTCCCTCCTTCCCATACACACATAATAAAGCTTAGAGAGGATAAAAGTCTTGTCTGTTTTGTTCCCAAAATATAGCTCAATACTTAAAAATTCTGGAACAAAATGAGGGCTCAATAAATATTTAATAAGCAAATTAATAAACGGCCCATAAATGTCACTCTGAGGAGTTTAAACTTGAACCTTCAGCCATTATAGGTTTTATGATTTGCATAAAAACCTTGCAGAAAAGGACAAATATTCTAGTATAGAGAACCACACAGCTTAATGTAACAATGGTCAACAACCAGCCCAGGACGCTGGGATTCTTCATCAAACTACAGACTACAGGGTTTTGCGGTCCTAAGATTCTCTCAACCACTGCAAGGTGTCACAGCATGGTCACCTGATGGTGCTCCTGATTATTTTAAGATGAAATGTAGTACTGTTTCTTATAGCTAGTACACAGCACCAACACTATGCCAAAATGCTCACAATTACAACATATCTAGATCACAGGCTAATGAATGTTCAATATGTAAATTTTTCCTATGCTGCTGATCAACAATCTATTCTGTAAGCAGCTGAAAATTTTTTAGAAAAAGGTTACCACCCACAGATGAGAATCAGCTTTTTAATCTTTCTATACTAGCCAGAGAGTGGGTGTGTGATTTCAAAAAAATATAAGCCAACTCTGTTGGTGGAGGACAAGGTATTGTTGAGTTAAATTCCCACCTATAAGCATTGTTTGTTATGTGACACTAGTAAAACTACCACCTACTCACAATTTTGAGTCTCAATTTTTCAAATCTACAAACTGAGAAAAAAATGTACCTTCATCCTAGAGGGATTTTCTGTCACTAATATTTCCACACAGTTAATGTCTGCAATGACTTCTATGCACGGGTACCTCAAAAAGACAAGGGTTAGGTTTAACCAATTGCTTCCCCAATATCTAAGATACTGAATAGAAGGCGTAAACAAATCAAAAGTTTTCTTTACCTTAAAGCTGCACCTGCCCTGGGTGGTTAGCAATGAACTAATTTAGGAATTCAGACCTCACAGAGATGCTTATAGCACAGGTACTTCTGCCACGCATCTGACTCTCAGCAACCATTTTGGATTGGGGGGGGTCGCCTTTCTATTCTCTACGGCAGCCTGCGAACAATGGCGAGGGTCTTCTGAGACGAGTATGTAATGTGTCACCAAAGCTTGGCCATCAGCTCCAGCAGGCTGCCGCAAATTCACCTAGAGGGCCCTAGGTGAGCGTGTCAGCGCTCTGGAGGACCGGGTCATGCCAACCACGGGACCAACGCTGCACACACCTTTGCTGGCTGATCCGGGCTCTTTGGGGAGGCCAACTCGCGAGGCTTCCCCTTTCCAGAGGGGTGACATAGCCCCGAGGCCCAGTCCACCCGCGCCACCACGTCCTCGTTCTCGCAGGACAGCGACCCCTCCCCCTTAAACGCCAAGTTCAGAAACAAAACAAGAGGTGCGAACTGGTTTCAGGTGGCGATGGCCTTGCCCTGGACGCCAACTTCTGGGGATGCGGGGCAGGCGAGGGCTCCCAGGATCTCGGACCCCACAAGGAGCTAAAACCCAGACGGCCCCGGGCGTCGGCCCCACTCCTCTGCCAGCCCCTCCCTCGCCTCGGCCCAGACCCGGTGCAAGCGACAGGGGTGCGGGGAAACGGGGTGCGGAGAAACGGGAAAGGGTGGGAAAAGGAAAAGGGTGCGGGGAGGGTTAGGGTGCGGGGAAAAAGGAGGTATGTGAGGGAAACGGGGTGAGGGATGGAAAAGGGGGTGGGGGTGGGGGGACGGGGCGCCAGAAGGGAAAGGGGATGGGGGGAGCGGGAGAGAAAAGGGTGCGGGAATGGAAAGGAAGTGCAGGAAGGTAAAAGGGGTGCGGGGGAAAGGGTGGGGTGGGAAAAGGGGTACAGGGCCGGGGTTGGGGAGGGGTGTCAAGGAACGAAGAGGTTCGGGAGTTCGGGAAGGGACGCCGCGGTCGCAGTGACAGCGGCGGAGTCGCGGGCAGCCAAAGCCGGGGACGTAGGCCGGGCGGCGGCCGCGCCACCAGAAGACGCCCCCAGCCGCCCCCTCTAGCCTCGCCCCAATACCCCACCAGGCGCGGGGATGCACACTCACCGGCGGGCAGCAGAGGGCAGCCGGCGTTTCGCAGCGCCGTCTCGAGCGCTCAGCCCCCGGCTCCGGCCGCGGCCGCCACGCCGGGTCCATCCCCCATACCCTCCTGCTGGCCCTGCCCCTGGCGCCTCAGCCGCCGCCGCCTCGGCCCGGCACGAGGAGCACAAGCGAGACTGAGCGCGCCCCCGCCACCCACAGCCTCCGCCCCCGCCGACAACGCATGCGCGAGGCGGTGCGTCGGGGCGTGCGCACGCCGCTGGGGGCGGGGATAGGCCGTGGCCTCGTGGTCCCGCCCACCCGCGCAAGCGCTGAGTCGGGCGCGGGAGGACCGGGTGAGCGTCTCGCTCAGCTAGAACATGGACGCGTGGAGTAGTCCCTTTGGAGTGGAGTACGGCCGAAGCTCTTTCTGCGCGCAGGTCGTCTCCCCCTTGTCCCGCTTCCCGAGTCCGTGTTTTCGCTCTTGGGGGCACCGGCAGCTGAGCCCTCGTCCTCCTGAGGTTTGAAAGCTGGCGGAGAAGGGAGCGTTCCACGCGGAATTAGATCGAGTTAAATATGTAATTTCTGATCGCTCCTCCGGGGGACGCATGGTGCCGGGCGAGCTTTGTGGGGGAATTAGTGGAGGACGTTAGGCAGAGGCTGAGTCTGGAAGAGCCCACTAGGGCGAGGGCGAGGGCGTTGCTGAGAGCGCAGAAAAACCAGAGCGAGTGAGGTATGGGTTTCCCGAAGATTCAGAGGGTCTTCGGCGTGGTTACAGGAGATTACTCAGCAGTGTGAAGCGGGACATGGTCTCACGGTTAGGGCAGGTCGTGGTCGAGTAACAAAACCAAGGCAATGAACCCCCAGGGCTTGGTGGGTTGATAGATCTAGAAAAAGAGCAAGTGGCAAGGCTGGCTCAGATGTGAGGTGGTGGGAGGTGCATTTGTAGATCCCGGAGCATCAGAGAGACCCCAAAGGAGAGGGACTCAAGGTGGATGATAATCCTAAACATGATAAAACAATAATACCTTTAGAAGAAAAAGCCTTTGTGATCTTGGGATAGGCAGAGATCTCTCAGGACACAGCAAGCATGTACCGTAAATGAGATTATTTGTAAGCTGAGCTTTATCAGAATTAAAAATTCCTGTTCTTTGAAAGACACCATGAAGAAAAAGGAAGTCCCAGATGGCAAGAAGAGTTTGCAATAGAATGTAGTTGACAAAAGTCTATCTGAGGGCCGAGGATTTAGCTCAGTGGTTCCGGCACCTGCCTTGCAAGCGCAAGGTCCCGAGTTCGATCCCCATTACCAAAAAAAAGAGTCTGTCTAGAAGCCAGGCATGGTGGTGCACGCCTGTCTTCATAGCACTCAGGAGACCGAGGCAGTAAGATTGCCATGAGTTCGAGTCCAGCCTGGGCTACATAGTTCAAGGCCAGCCTGAACTACATAGCAAGACCCTATCTCAAAAAAAAAAAAAGCCTGTCTAGAATATATAAAGAACTTTTTTTTTTTTGGCAGTGCTGGGGATCAAACCCAGGACCTCACACATACTAAGGTACCAGCTCCACCATGGAGCTGCACTCCCAGGCCTTAAAGAACTCTTACAACTGAATAAGACCACTCAATAAAACAATAGGCAAAGAGTTTTTAGTAGATGCTTCATAAAATATAAAAATGGCCAATATGCAACAAAAACGTTCTTGACCCATTTAGTCCTTATCACAGTGACGTGACACTGCCCTTACAGGATAGCTAACCCCAACCGTGGCACTTTTGTCTCCTTTACCATACTGAACCTTCCAGTGAAGACAGTAACAAGGTATATACTTGCACTTAACACAATCCAGCTTTCCTGAGTACAGCCAAATACAAGGAGTGCTTCCCTGAAAGAGGACGACTGATCCTCTCCACTGTGGCAGTAGATTGGTTTCCCCTTAGGAATCAGGATTGGTCTCCCCAATCCCTGACTCCCTTTTTGGCAATGGATTCAGGGCAGGGTTGCCCAGGTGTCCAGGCATCTTGCTGAGGTGCTACTGCATTTCAGCTAGGAACCCTAGACCAGACAGCCTCTGACCCTTTCTCCTTCCAAGCAAAATGAACAACCTGAGTGTGCTGCTTGCAGTTCTATCCATTCCCTGCTGGCTTTTCTTTCTCCATTGCCCTTTGGGGATACCTAGAAAGGGGCTGTAGTGTGGGGACTGGGTTCGCGAAGTGCCTGCACTTTGGGCAGAACCACTGGAAATTGGGCTGTTATGCAGGCCTGAGTTTTCTCTTCCTCAGTTGGCTGTGCACAGGCATAGGAGCCATGATCTTGGGCCACGTCCTGTGAGACTTTTTACACCTTCAGGGTCCCTTGGAGTTACCTAAGGTCATCCACCCCACTTCAGCTTGGTGTTAGAGTGTTCTGTGCAAATGCAGTTGACAGCCCATGGGTCACGTGAGTTCACTTTGCAATGAGAAGCTCAGGTCACAGGGGCTTGTGGCCTGTGGCCTGTGGCCAAGTGTTCAGGGCCTGTCAAGTCCCAGCATACCTGAAGCTGTCTGCTAAGAGAAGAGAACCTATCCACGGAGGAAAGCAGCTTTGCTTCACAATCCCAAGGGTGTGCACTGTGAGCCACTATGGGTGGTGGCCAAGACTCCAGGCAGCATTTCTCAGCCAGGCTCACAGTGGAACTCAGCTGCTTTTCAGAGCTTTGGCTCCAGGAGTTTCTCTCTGGACAGAAGGACATTGCAAATGCTCATCATCTGTGCATGGCTAAGTCTGCAACCTGAAGCTCCCCACATGCTTCAGTGTGGCTGGGAGTACCCAGCCGATGCCTTTATATCCTTAGTTTGACTAAAGTATTGCAAGGTAGCTCACTTCTCACCCCAAGTCCCAGATGCCACCATGCCTTCACTGAACAAAGGGACCCCACCGGCTGCCAGCTCTGCACTGCACTCTTCGTGCTGTACTTGTGGGTGCTCTAGAGCTGGGGCACACACAACATCCTGCAGGAAGTGTGGCTGCACTTTGAGCCGAGCAGGGGCATGTTCGGTATGGAGCAGAAGGTACAGTTGCTGCAAGCCACGTTTGGGATATTGGAGTCCGACCTGAGGAACTCCCAGCACAAACGATTTCACAGAGAAACCAGGGAAGTGAGAGGACAGCAAGGTCAGCTGCATTGGTGAGGTCCTGCAGAAACTGCAGAAGGAGATGAAGTCCTCTCAGATTCAATCCACATAGTGAAGGACACTGGTGAAGGCAACTTCATGTCCCTGAAGCACACGGTGGAGGAGAGGTGACAGAACTCAACAAATCCATCCGTGACATCACTGTTTTCACCAATTGCAGAAGCAGATCTAGGGTGAGGTCAACAACGTGAAGGCAAAGGTGGAGGAATCCGAGGGGAACAAGCAGGAACTGAAGGCCATGTTGCAGGAGATGCAGAGCTTGGCCAAGTCCCAGAACGAGGACCTAGCAGCCCTACAAAGCTCCCTGCAGGCCATGGAAACCAAGGTGTACAGTGAGGTGTAGGAGCTGGTGAGGCTGAAGCAGGAGCAGCAGGCCTTCAAGGAGGTAGCTGAAGCCGAACGCCTCACCCTGCAGGCCCTCACCGAGAAGCTGCAGTGCTCAGAGAAGTCTGCCTTGCACCTCCCAAATGAGGTCAGGAGGAGCTGGCCAGCTCAGGGCCAAGGCCCTTGGGCTGGAGGGGATGAAGTCTGGACACAGGGCACCCTGGACTGGCTGTTGCAGAAGGGCCGGGCCCTGGACTTCAGGCTGCAGGGTGTGGAGTCGGGTGTCCACACCCTACAGGAGGCCTTTGCAAGCTTGGCCGAGAGCCTGCTGTCACTGATATCCAGGAGCATGAGGCCTGCAGGGCTGGGGCCCGAGGTGGACAGGGACAGCCTGGCCAGCACAGTGCAGAGCCTGGGTGAGGCGCAGCTGGACGCTCTATGGCAGCCTGGGGAGCTGAAGAGAAACACACGAGCATGTGCCCACACCACTCAGGGAGGACCTGGCCACCTGGCCACTAACCCCAGACCTACTCAACAAGCTGTCTTCACTGGACGCCTTCAAGGCCTCAGTGAGCCAGGTGGAGTCAGATTGATGACGCTCAGGTCTGCCGTGGACAGTTTGTTCGTGTACTTGGTGAAAATTGAAAGAAAGGAGCACACCCTGGAATCCTCCAAGGATCTGCTAGACCTGAGGAGGAACCTGGACAGGTTGTTTCTGAAAGTTGAAAAGATTTATGAAAAAGATCTAAGCGAATTGTGTGGGCAGGAGCGGATTTATAGTCTGGTTTTTCATGACCAAAAAATTGTGTTTCCTCCCACGTGTGCACCCTCAACTTCTGGTCCCCCTGGAGAGCAGCAGTTGTTAGGCCTGCAATTCCATGCCTGGTTAACTTATTCACAGTGATCACCACAAGCGGAGGTTGGTGTCCTGGAGGCCCGGCCCCTGGGCACAGCGGAGGCCCTCAAAGAGCACGAGTCTGGTGTCAGGAAGATGGCAGTGGCTGCAACCAAGGATGTGCAACAGTGGACTAACCCTAACCTCAGAAACCCTGTCTGGCTGACAGATTTCAAATTTTAAAAAATTAAATTTAAAAATGGGAGACTTTTTCTAATTGTCTTTTTTTGGGGGGTGTTGAGACAGGGTCTCACTGTGTAGCCCAGGCTGGCCTTGAGCTTGTGGCACTCCTGCTGCAGCCTCCTGAGTGCTGGGATTACAGGTGCATGCCACCACACCCAGCCTTTTCTCATGCTCTTTAAGGAAAATTAATTTCCCTTTTTTTCCTACTTCTGGCCAATGTTTTTGTGATGTCTCTCTTGCTCCTTGTCTTCCTCTTAAAACTGGTTGAAACTCCCAGATGTCAGCTCTAAGTTGAGAGCAGGGGCTCTCCTCTCCATTTTCAACAAATCAGCTGCTTGGGGGTCACGTGCTTGAGGTCACCTGGTGGTCTGGATGCTTCCCATTCCCAAATCCTCTGGTGATGTCAAAGGTAACTACGCAAAGAACCCGGGATGTGGCAGGCCAATTGCCCAGAATCCCTGGTGCCCTTCAGTCCCTGGTGGCTGACCTGAGGGGTGTGTGGGGGGAAACACCAGATACTGCATAGGTTTAGATCCCAGAAAGGAGGGTGGGTTCTTCCAGAAATGATTCTGAGTGCTGTCCACGGAGTGATGGTGTCTCCCAGGCAACAGAGGCCAAATTATTTTAACAACGTTGTCTTAGAAGAGGTCTTCAGTCAGAGCCGACGCTTTCTGTTGGTGGAGGGAGCACCTTGCGTATCTGTTTTCTGTAACCCCTTCCCTTTGAGCTATGGTGTTCTTTAATGGCTGTCTTGGCCTTGCAGAAAACAAAAACAAAAAAACTGAAAGTAAAAGAAAAGAAAAATACAGGTTTGTCTACTCTGAAGTGAGCTGTATGGCTTATTTACAGTATTAAATTCTTAAACTTTAGAGCTTTGTTTAAAGAAATTAAAATAAAATGGAGTATTCCAAGATAACAAAGACATGATCACTCAAGACCACACTTTCTTTAGAGATTTGATGAGGCATCTGTCGTGCCTGGACTACTGCTATCTTCTGTCCCACTGGAAATATGGTCACCGTGTTAACTATGTGAGAGAATTAATCTAAGAAAACCCAAAACCGATGCAGAAAAAAGTTTAAGAATTTTTTAAAGCCAAGTGGGTGGACCTGTAGTCCCAGCACTCGGGAGGCCAAGGCAGGAATATGACCACCAGTTCAAGGCTAGCCTGGACTACACATTGAAACCTTGTCTCAAAAAATAAGAAAAGAATTTTAGGTGGACGGGTAGGGGGTTTTTGCTGTGTTGCCCAAGCTAGCCTCCAACTTGTGATCCTCCTGCCTCAGCCTTCTGAACAGCTGGGATTGCAGATGTGCACCACCATCCATGGCTTACCTGAATATTCTGTTCCACTCAGATCCCTATCAGGCAGGGTTCAAACAAGCAGAGCCAGGAGGTGCGGAGGTGGGGCTGGGGAGGTCTCAGGCAGATGTGAAATCCAGGAAGTAGCCTGGGCTTCCCAAGCATGGCCGAGGCTGCTGTCCTCACATGGTCTTTTGGGGAGGCTGCACCCTTTCTGCTGATGTAATCAGGCCCAACCAGATGATGTAGGATAAGCTCCCTTACTAAAGTCAGGTTGGGTCGCCTGCACAAATACTTTTATGGCAGCAGTGAGACTTGGTTTTGCTTTGCCCTGCTCAAGCAGGAATGCAGGGCCTTGCACACTTGAGGCAGACGCTGTACCACTGAGTTACACTCCAGCCCTAGACTTGTGGTTGAATAATTGGAGACTAGTCTACTCAAGTTGACCAAAAAGACTATCACATAAATATTACTCAAGAGGATGAAAACATTCGTCTATCCCAGTGCAGTAGTATGAGGGGTACCTGTAGTTCCAGCTACTAAGAAGGCTGAGGCAGAGGGATCACTTGAGCCAGGGAGTCTAGAGCAAGTCCAGAAACATGGTGAGACTTTGTCTCTTTTTTTTAAAAATGGGGGGAGGGGATACACATTTACATTCAGACTTGTACAAGAACAGTATCAAAAACTGGAAACAAGTCAGTTACCTATCAATAGGTAAATTAAGTTCATGCAGTGGAACATTGCTCATCAGTGAAAAAGGATTGTCTATCTGTACACTCAACCACATGGATGAATCTCAAAATCATACTGAGGGACAGAGTGAAAAACGAGTATATGTTGCCTTGTTCCATTTATATAAAATTCTAGGAAATGTGAACTGATCTGACAGATCAGAAGTTGTCTGGGAGCGGATGTGAAGGGAGAGAGAAACAAAGGGACACAGAGACTTTGGGGATGGTGAGAGAGACCTGATTCTTGATCCTGGCCATGGTTCTGTGAGTGTGCACATAGGTCAGGACTCGGTGCACTGTGTATTTTAAACAAGCGCAGTATATTGTATGTACAGATACATAGGAGTCCTAAGTAACATTATTAAGGGAGAATTAGGTGAAATTAGCAGATTAGAAGCAGCAGAAGAGCAGATTAGTAAACTGGAAAGCAGGCAGCAGGAAGTATGTAGATGAAAGCACAGAAAGAAAGCTTGGTGTGGTAGCACGTAATCCCAGCACTCAGGAGGCTGAGGCAGGAGAGTCACTGGGAGTTCAATGGCCAGCCTGAGCTACATAGTGAGACCCTGTCTCAAAAGAACAAAGGAAAGAGAGAAACCCAGAAAAGAGCAATGAAGGTGTGGAGGTGCAGTAAGATGTGGGTCTGTGGGAGGGAGACCAAAGTGAGGAAATAGGGCCAGAGTGGCTGGTACAACATGGCCCTGGGTTCAAGCCCTACACCCCAAGTTGAAGAGACAGTGGAGCTGCTGCTGATTATAGAAATGACTCTGGCTTGGATGCAGCAACACCCAGCTTTAAGACTCATCCAGTACATTGGAAGCATGCAGAAGCAAGAACCTCACCCATTCTGCAGAAGCTCCCTCCCGACAGAAGCCAGATGCAGAAGTCAAGCATCAGCTACACACAGCACCTGAATTTTGTTACTCAGGGTGAAGTACAAAGCCCATTATAGTAATTAAAATATGTGTTAGCGGATACAGAAATCCGCAGGGCTGAAGTAAAATGCCGAGCCACACTTTTGTTTTGGCGCTATGCCTGATGGGAGGCATGTGGCACAGATGGTGATTGTGGTTAGACTGACAGATCTCTAAACTCTGCTGCTTTTTGTTTTAAGGAAAAGACATTTTAATGAGGACACCCAGGTGAAAACGTGCCTGGAACAAGTGCTCAGGCTGGAATGCACTCAGCGCAGCCCTGGGCTCCATCCCCAGTGCTGCAAAACAGGAGAAATGGGAAACCACTCAACATCGAGAGCCCTGAGTGAAATGCAGTAGAAATCAAATGAAAGTACCAGTCAACAGGGATGGCAAGAGCTAACAGTAAAAACCAGGCATATCAAACATGGGCAGGGACCTAGGGGAATTGGAAAATCTTGTACACGGCAGTGGGATGGCAAAGAGGAGCCTCCATCTTAGATTTTACAGTTTCTTTAAAAATGAAACATTCAGGCCAGGGATTTAGCTCAGTGGTTTCACCACCTGCTGCACAAGCACAAGGACCTGAGTTTGATCCCCAATAACAAAAAAAAAAAGAAAAAAGAAACATTCAAGCCACGGATTTAGCTCAGTGGGACCGCACCTGCCTCAAAAGTGCAAGGTCCTGAGTTCAATTCCTGGTAGTGGAAAAAAGAAAAGAACCATTCAAGTCGGGCACACACCTTCAAACTTAGGGCTTCAGGAGGCCCAGGCAGGAGGATCACAAGTTCAAGCCCAACCTGGGAAATTTAGTAATTTAACAAGACTGTCTAAGTAAATAGGGATGTAACTCAGTGTGAAGGCTCTGGGTTCAATCCAGTACTGCAAAGTAATTCATTCATTCATTCACCTACCCCATGATTGAACACTGCTGTCTCAATTCTTAACAAAAGGAAAGAAACAATATCTATATGAGGAAATGAACATATATGTTCTGTAATAGATTTTTTTGGCAACAGTTAACCAGAAATAACACAAAAGTTCATAAGTTGATGAATGGATAGCTGCTATATCCATGAAATAGAACATATTTAGCAATTTTAAAAAATAATCTGAGCCATTTGTGGTGGCACACACCTGTAATCCCAGCACTCTGGGAGGCTGAGCCAGGAGGAGGACTGCAAGTTCAAAATCAGCCCAGGGAATTCAGCAACTTGTGAGACACTGTCTCAAAAGAAAAACTAAATATTGTACTTCAGACCAAAGGGCTTGGATTGGATCTCCAGGACCACTCAGAGAGAGAAGAAAAAAAAAGAATGAACTACTTCTATAAGCTTTATTGATTAATCTCAAAATAATTATGGAGCAATGAAGAAAACCATCCATATTCCAGTCATATAAAATTCTAGAATGTGCAGAATAACCTATTGTAAAGAAAACAGATCAATGATGATTAGAGGGCTGACCTCAAATTTGGACCACAAAACCACACAATATCAAATACTTCTAATATGGCACTTCTGGGGTATTTTTTGTAAAACTGGATAAAAATTATGTTAAAACTGCAGTAGAATCTTTACAAAAACTGAACTACACAAACACAGAGAAGCCAGAAACATGACAATGGTGCCAATATATGTAATATATTTATTGTAACATATATATATATATGTATATGTGCACCTGTGATAGAAAACCCTTGAGAGAAATGATGCCCTACTTTCTTGCTGGTGCTGGAGTAGAACCCAGGCAGGGTCTTGTACCTGCTAGGCTGGGGCCCTGCTGCTGAGCCACTCCCGACCTTGTATTTCTTTTCTTTTTTTAAATTAAAAGTAAAAGCTTTATATCAAATGGTCGTGAAGAAAGTGAAGACATCTGGGAAGCTGAGGCAGGAGGATCATAAGTTCAAACCAGCCTGGTCTTGTATTTCTTTCTTTCTTTTTTTTTTGGTACCGGGGATTGAACCTGGGACCTTGCACTTCGGAGGCAGGAGACAGAACCACTGAACTAAATCCCTGGCCTTGTATTTCTTTTTAAAGCAGTCTTTAAACAGTAAAAAAATCTTCTCTGACCTTACTGAGCTTTTAAAATATCTTCCAGGAACGATACAACTGCTGAAAAGATTCAGTTAAATGTTTGGGTGTCTTAATGACTCACTGAATATAAATTTGAAACACCACTGTTAAATATATTATGGGAAAATTGGATGGAGACTCACATGCCGCAAAAATGTCAATTACAAGTAGTAGGCAATGCCCTTTCTATGAGGGGATTAATGAAGAATACAAGTTCTAAAATACCATCCAAATTTCTACTTTCACGTATATCCACGGTTCAGTTATTAGCCTAGTACTGACTGGGCATGATGCTCTAAGTCAAATTGATGGTTTAACCTGAATAACACAGAAAAATGAAAATTCAGTGTATAGGCCGACGTGGTGGTACACACCTGTAGTCCCAGCACTTGGGAGGCTGTGGCAGGAGGATCACTGCAAGTCTGAGGGCAGCCTGAACTAAATAGCAAGACCCTGTCTCAAAAACACAAAATTCAACATACAAAAAAATTCAGTGTACATAATCTCAATTTCAAAGTAAGAAAATTCTTCAAAGAAAACTAAGTGATGATAGTTACAAAAACTAGATTATTGATTTTAAAATAAGTTGTACACCTGTTGACATTTCATCTCACCAGCATAGAAAACATTGGAGAAAGGAGATTTCACATCCAAATCGATCTGCCACCTATGATCACAAAATAATTTTTTTTTTTTTTTTTTTGCTGAGTGTGGTGGTACACTGCTGTAACTCCAGGACTCTGGGAAGTTGAAAGTTCGAGCCCAGCCTGGGCGTTTTGGGGAGACCTTGTCTCAAAATTTAAAAATATTCAAAAGGGTGGAGATGTAGCTCAGTACAGAGGCCCTAGGTTCCATCCCAGTACAAAAACAAACAAAAAGTAGGGCTGGGAACATAGGTCAGTGGTAGAGCACTTACTTAGTATGCACTGCAAAAAACTAACTGAATTTAAAAATCAATTTCTTTTTTTATCCTACATTGGAAACTTCAATGTCTTATTTATTCATTTACTTATTTAAGCACTGAGGATCCAACCAAGGGCCTTGCCCACACGAGACAAGCACTATAACTGACTACATCCTAGCTCCTAAAGTATCCTTTTCTTCTCTTTTTATTTTTTTATTTTATTAATTTTTTTATTAGTCCATGTTTACAGTGATAATTAATGATTGCATTCATCATGAGGAGTTAGTGCATGGACAGGACACACTTCAATTCTTTTTTACAAGGCCCTTTTTAAGATAAATGGGATACTGCAGACCTCAGTGGGAGCATGTGTGCTTAGCATGTAACCCCCCCCCCACCAAAAGTCTACAATGTTGAATGTCAACAATGACCTTTTCAGTCTTTTTTTTCTTCAGTACTGGGACTAAACCCAGGGCCCTTGCATTGAGCTACATCTTCAGCCTTTTTTTGTTTTTGTTTTGTTTTTTTGTTTTTGTTTTTGAAACGGTATCACTGTGTAGTCCAAGGTGGACTTGAACGCACTATGTTGCCCAGGCTGGTCTTCAACTTGAAGTGATTCTCCTGCTTCAGCCTCCTGAGTGCTGGGATTACAGGCATGTGCCGGGACACTCAGCTCTGAGTCTTGCTAAATTGCCCAGGCTGGACTCAAACTTGTGATCCTTCTGTCTCAGCCTCCTGCCTCAGCTGGGACTGCAGGTAAGTATCATAACACCCAGCTTTTTTCCTGTCTTCTAATCTAGACGGTCACTGGGATGCAGTCACATCGAATATTGGAAGTTCAGAGCCTCAGGCCGCTTCCAGATGGGCACAGTCACCACCTTCCTGTTAACCTGACCTTGGGTGATTCAGTGTGGTTCAATTGGGAAAGCACTGTGCTGTGCTAAAGGATGTTTGTAATGCAAAAGAATTGAAATGAATTTAAAAAAAAAGAATTGAACTTGAACTTGAGCAACTATTTAAACTATGCAATGGAGATGAATGAACAGGAGTTAATGACAATATAGATATAACTAAGAGGCAGATATTTAGCTCAGTGGCACCACACCTGCCTCACAAGTGCAAGGTCCTGAGTTCAATCCCCAGTACCAAAAAAAAGATATAACTAAGAACTTCATTATTTGCATCATCTAACACAGTGATGGCGAACCTTTTAGAGACAAGTGCCCAAACTGCAACCCAAAACCCACTTATGTACTGCAAAGTGCCAACACTACAACTGAACCTGAATACTGAGGTTTTAGTTTAGATAAAACAACTCATACATTAATATCTTTTGTCTTACAAGAAAACACAGTAAGAGTTCTCAATGATACAAACAGTTTTTTATTGAAAATTAGAAGTTTGCATTTGCCGTGGTTTTGCATAGTTAATGTGATCTTTATTGTTGTATGCATGCTAAGCATTTGTGAAAGCCTGGCTGGGGTGACTTGGCTCATGTGCCAACATGAGAGGGCTCTGAGTGCCCACGTGCCATAGGTTCACCACCAATGGTTTAGTAGAACGTCTGCTGAAGTTTTGCAAAATCTTTGCAGCATTAACATGCCACATTTCCAGCCCTCCTCTGTCTCTCAGTGTGGGCTTTGCTTTGTTAATGTGGGGAACCAGTTAAGAAGGTAGCTCACAAAATTACAAGTTAGTAGAAACCAACCCAGACTGTCACACCTGGTGATCACGACACAGGGGAATGAGGAAGTACTGAAACTGTGATAAAGAATGTATTTCCACCAGGTATGGTGGTGCATACCTGTCATCCCAGCACTCAGGAGGCTGAGGCAGGAGGATTGCCGCAAGTCTGAGGCCAGCCTGGGCTACATAAAACAAACTAAAAAAAAAACCTGAAACAAAAATAATGTGTTTCCATGGCAGCAAGACAAACAGCTCTCTGAAATTGAGCTGTCATACAGCAGTGCCTATGAGGTCCCGATTTTTGTGGGCATCTCTCTCATTTGCCTCAGGGCCTTTGCTTCTGCTGTTTACTTTTCCAGTTCATCTTTTCCTCCAACAGAGGTGACCTTTCAGTTCTCAGCTAAAGGTCATTTCCTCAGGGAGGTTCTCCCTGGCCCCACAGCAAAGTCATCTTTTTCCCCTGATGCTCTCTCCAAACGTCCCAGACTTCCCCTTTCTTAGCCCAACATACGGGGGCAACTTCTTTTTCCCATCTGCCCTCCTCCCTGCTGTTCCAAACCCCTGCTTTCATGTATCTGTAGGGGCTCCAGAGACAATCACTGAGTTAATAAATGAACAAATGATCAGGTGTGGTCACACATGCCTATAATCTCAGCACTCAAGAGGCTGAAGCAAGAGGATCACTGTGAGTTTGAGGTCACCCTGGGCTACATAAGTGAGACCTTGTCTCAAAGGAAAAAAAATTAATAAAAAATAAATTAACAGATGGTAATCCTGCTCACATTAGACAAAACAGCGCCCTGCTTTATATTTATTTGTATGGCCCCTTTCTCTTTTTAGCACATTTTTACTTCTGTTTGAGCCTCCAATGACCTTTTAAACCTCCCTCTTTAGCCTCTCTCAGCCCTCAGAACCCACTTGCCACCTCCTGCTCTCAAAGTGTGAGGGGACCCAGGTGATGGGGGCCTTTTGACCCTGGTGCCACCCCAGACCCAATGAGTCAGCAGGCCACCTCCCCACCCACTGCCCCACTTCCTTCATCTGCCTTCATGGGACGGCATGGAGCAGGCCAGGCACCAGCAAATACTAGTGTCCAGGCTGAGAGCAAAGACTGGCTGTCCCCAGCCAGGCATGGTGGTGCACGCCTACAGTCCCAGAACTGAGGAAGGCTGAGGCAGGAAGATCTCAGTTTGAGTCCTGCCTTGGCCACTTAGTGAGACACTGTCTCAAAAAATAAGGGCTGGGGGTGTAACTCAGTAGTAGAACACCCCTGGTTCTATCCCTGGTACTAGAAAAAATATATTTGGTGTTCCCAATATTTTGTGGAGTGAGAGAAAGCAGACACAAAGAGCCCAGGCCATATGATCCGTGACGTGAAGTTCTTTCTTTCTTTTTTCTGTTTTGTAGGAGATTGAACCCAGGGCCTTCACACTTAGCTACCTCTGCAGCCCTTTTTTATTTTTTTGAGACAGGGTCCTGCCAAGTCGCTCAGTTGCCGAGGTTGGGCTTGACTTTGCAATCCTCCTGCCTCAGCCTTCCAGAGAGCTTGGATTGTAGATGTGTACTGACACAGCCAGCTGCTGTAGAAATGTGTTCTTAAGATTTGTGCAGTTCAGGGCCAGGGAGTTAGCTCAGTAGTTTCACTGCCTGCCTGGCAAGCAAAAGGACCCGAGCTCGATCCCTGGTACCAAAAAAAAAAGATTTGTGCAGTTAGGGATGAGCTGTAGCTCAGTGATAGACCTTGCCATTGCCAGCACTGAACGATAAAATTATCAAAGAGCAAAATAAAAGTTAAACATAGGAAAAAGATCTTTTTGAATGGAAAGGGGACTGAGGAGGGTGGCATAAGAAGAGTGAGGATGTGTCACATGGATGCACCAACTCCCCATGGGGAATATAATCATTATGTTCTGCAAATGAGGACTCATGAAAATTAAAATGAAAGGAATAGAAGAAACTATGTAAAATGCACAAATCTATTTTTTTCTCTCCTTTTTCCCACACAGTGCTGGGAATGGAACTTGGGCCTCACACGTGCCAAGCCAGCGGTACTCTGCCCCTCGGGCTGTCATTTAGGCCTCACTGAAAACCCTTGGCAGAGGGTGGCTACCTCTCCTTTGTGTGGCCATAGAAGACCCCTCCTTCCAAGCCTCCTACCATGGACCTCAGGGGAGGGATGAGGTCACCCCTTCCATCCACACCCAGAAACCACAGATTCCCTCTGCCGGCTCGGCCCTGACCTGAGCAGGAAGATGCCCAGGTGCAGCAGGTAAGTGGAGGCAGGAGCAGGATGGCTTGGTCCTAGGGCAAAGTCTACCACCTCTGTGTGCATCAGAGCCAGGGAAAAAGCTCTGTGCCAGCTCTGTTCCTGTCCCCGTCCAAGCAGGGGACGGAACCGTGACAACTGACCCCCCTGGGCTGCATGGTGGTCAGGCTGCTTTGTTTTAAAGTGGTAAAAATGCAAAGCGGACAGACAGGTTGGTGGGAAATACGCACCAGGTCTGGGAGGAGCTGGTGTACATGGGGACTGTGCATAGGGCATGTCTCAGAGGTGGCCCGAGGATGCCTCCCACTCCCTGGCCATGTGTGCACCCACTTCCTGCACTGGTGGCCATGCAGCCAGCTTCAGTGCAGCCCTGCAGTTCTGGGAGAGGAGGCTCTGCTTGGCCATGTTGAGTCACTATCTACCCCAGACCCATCAGCTGTGTCCGTGAGGGTAGGTCATGTGACCAGAGCCATCGTGTTAGAAAGTAGGAAGGAACCAGTCCCCAAAAGAACGGGGGTTACTGGCGGGTGATGGTAGAACAAGTGTCGCAATTGGGAGCCTGGCCTGTCGCCATCCTGATTAGACATTACTTGCTGTTCCATGGCCCAGGGATGTTGGCCACAGGATCCCAGCTCAGAGGCTGACGACTCAGGAGGTAGTCAGAGGCCCCAAGAACATGGGGTAGTCTGTCTTAGCGCTGGAGAAAGCAGGAAGAGGTCACTGAGAGGGGACACTATTGTCTCAGGAGGACCAGCCCACAAGAATGGTGGGAGGTCACCAGGCGGGCCGCCAGAGCTCAGTCCTAGGCCAAGACCAGCTCAGCTGTGCCAGGGCAAACCCCTCCCACACTAGGCAGCGCATCCTTGGCTGTGAACAATAGCCCCTGATTAGAAAACGACACAGAGATGCCAGGTGCCAGGCGGCCTGGATCTGAATTGCAGCTCTGCCGCTCATGGAGATTATTTATTTTTTATTTTGAAAATACTTTCAAATTTACAGAATATTTGCAAGAAAAATCTGGGGGAAATGTGTAAGGGCTGGGAATGTAGCTCTGTGGCAGAGGGCTTACCTAACATATACAAGACCCTGGGTTCAATTCAGCACTGTACACATGCGCACACACACACACACACGTACACATGCACGCACACACAATCCAGAGGACTCCTGTACAGGTTTAACCTGGACTGAGTGGCTTTTAACCTGTTGCCAAATCTCTCTCTAGCTTCTTTCTGGACTGAGTCTGTAGTCCTCCTGGCTGTGTGTCTCCTGTGAGTGGGGTTTTATTTGCCATAACCTCAACACAGTCATGGCATCCAGGTAAGCTGGCATGGATCACTGACAGTTTCCATTCCAGCATTGCCAATGTCTCTGGGATTGCAGATGTGTGCCACCATACCAGATGTATAGAAAATATCTTCATGTGGGTTTATTGGGGTGTTCTTATTATCAGCCAGGCTTGTGCCCCCACCAGACGTGCACTAGTGCTGTGGTTTTCCTTTGCAGTCACTGTCGTAGCTCTTTCACCATTACTGCTTCCTGTTTCCCCCTTGCATCAATCAAGTGTGGGGACACTGTAAGGCCACACAGATGTTCTGTGTCTCACTCAGACCTCTCTGCTCGATTTGCCATCAGTTGATGACACGTGCAGACGAGCCAGTCTTGATGTGATCATTGTATAGCAGTCACTTCCCAGCTCCATGGCTTCCACATTCATTGGTAGACATGTTGATGTGAGAAGAACCCTTATTGTCAGTGTGAACTCAATTCTGATTTTATTCAATGCGTTATAACCAGCGACCATCTGTTGTTCATTGTGGTAAAATACACACAATATAAACCTGACCATGCTGAGCTCAATCCAGTGTGCCCAGCACATTCCCTCGCTGTGCGACCGTCACCACCCTGCACAACTGTTCTGTCTGCCAGCCTGAAGCTGTGTCCCACGAACAGCGACTCTGCCTTCCTCCTCCCCAGGACAGGCCAGTGGAGAACAGCGCTATGAGTGTGAGTGTGTGACAGTCTCTCAGGGATGCGGCTTCATTTTCTTTGGGGTAAACACCAGGAAGCAGAATTGCTGGATCATATGACCACTGTATGCCACAGGGAGCCGAGTCCCCACACGCTGGCCAATCCTTGACCTCTCCCCATCCTTCTTTCCTGGGAACAGCCCTCCACATCAGTTGGCATGGGCTCCCATTGGATTTGGATCTGCATTTCCCTAGTGACCAGTGGTGGCCAGCAGTGGTTTCTGAGCACGTTTCCCTTTCTATATTTTCCTTGCACAAATGTCTGTGCAAACCTTTGGTCCATTTTTTCCTGTGTTGCTTGGTTCTTGTTATTATTTTTTGTCAGTGGTGGGGTTTTTTTCTATATTCTGGGCCTTAATCGTTTATCGGAAATGGGATTTGCAAACATCTCCTCCTGCCCTGTGGGCCACCTTGGCACTCAGTGGAGGGTATCCTTTCACACACACACACACACACACACACACACACACACACACACGCACACAGGACTATAACTTTGGTGAAATTGTTTGGCTTTTTTTCTTTGGTTGCCAATGATGTCATACCCAAGACATCATTGCTGGATCCAATCCTGTGTCCTTCTGGCATACATCTGTTGTTATTTCAGCCTCTTCTTAACTTTGTGGCATATGCACAATCTTCTAGACTCACTTTGAGCTTTCCCTGCTCAAGCTGTGGAACCATCCACTTTTCAGAAGAGCTCAAGTCAGTTCTGTGGTCCATGCAGTACAGAGACCAAGACCAGCTACCAGGTGTGCCCGTGGTTACTGAGATGTCACTGCTTGCTTTTTAGCCCTTGTAGCAGGAAGAGCTAGGAAATCTGTGTGTGTGAGTGAGTGTGCTTAAGCATGGGTATATCCCAGTTCAATCCCACTGAGTCCTTCCTCAAAGCCACCCATGGGAAGTATCTGAACTTCAGTTTCCTCATCTGAAAAGTGGTGATAATAACAGCACCAATCATAGAGTGTCATTGTGAGGCTTAAACTTAAAAAGATAATCCATTCAAAAATTCATTAGCCCGACTTGATCAACAGGTTCCGTGAAACCTAATCATGGTAGTTAAGCCTGAGTGTATCTACTTGGTTGGCTTGGGAGCTGCCTGGGGAATCAGTAAAGCACACTTCTGGGTGTGCCTGGGTGAGACGTGGAGGCATGGCCTTGGGGACTGCATATGGCCCCTCACCCCTCCTCTCTGGCACTATTCCTCTCCTACCATGACGCTTCTACCTTGGAGTCAGATGACCATGGACTAAACGCTCTGAAACTGTGAGCTCATTGAGACCTCTCCTCCTTAACACTGTGAGTGTCAGGTATTGTGTCCCAACAATGAGGATGGTGACTACAAACCAATCACCGCCTCAGCGAGGTATTTTTGTGGTATTTTCAGTAAACTGATTCTAAAGTTTTTATCAGAAACACAAGACCTAGAATAGATAATACAGTATTGAAGGAGAATAAAGTTGGAAGAGTAACTCCGACCAGCTTCAAGACTTACAATAAATTGAGTGTGGTGGTGCATACCTGTGATCCCAGCCCTCTGGGAGGCTGAGGCAGGAAGATTCCAAGTTCAAGCCCAGCTTGAGTGACTTGTTGACTTAGCAAGATCTTGTCTCAAAACTTAAAAAGGAAAAAAAGCCAGTGACCCGAAGAGATACCACATCAGAAAAGATACAGATGGAAAATAAACAAAAAGATGTTCAACATCAAATGTCCTTAGAGAAATGCAAATTAAACCAAACTCTTACTACATACACGTTAGAATGACCACACACAAAGCACAGGCCACACCCAATGACAGTGAGGACCCAGAGCCCCAGGAACTCTCCTCTGCTGCTGGGAGACATGGGGTGGCCTGCCCATGTGAACTGGCAGATTCTTACAAAGCCAGGCCCACCCTGGCCACACAGCCCATCCCTGGTGCTCCTGAGAGTTTCCCTGCAGGAGCTGAAACCTGTGGCTGCGAATAACCCGCACTGAAATTTACAGCAGCTTCGTCCATGGTTGCCAAGACTTGGAGCCACCAAAGGACCTGGAGGAGGTGGGTGGATAAGTCAGTGTGACGCTTCTGGGCAGCAGGACAACAGGAGATGAGCTATAGGACTTGAGAAGACACGGAGGGAACCTTGAGGTCTGGGCCATGGGTTTTCTGAAGGCCTGAGGGAGGGAAAGGCACAAGGACACAGCGTGCAGCCCCACCCCCAGCCCGCTGGCTGAGGTGCCCCCACACCCTGTCATCTGAAGCCCATGCCCTCCCTGGCATGGGACCCCCTGTTTTCTCCCCAGACCCCAGGAGCCCTTGATTTCCAGGACAGGCATAGACGCAAGGCACATCGTGCCTGCTCTGGAGAGACACAGTCCCAACATCACTGCCCCAGGCGGGAGCACAGTGTGTGACTAGCACAAGGGATGTGCAGGACAGGCATGCAGCCCTGGCCTTCACCCCGCACAGAGGATCCCACCCTGCCCAGGATGGCCCGGCAGGCAGCTCCACTCCGTGACCCGCAGGGCCTGCCTTTCACACACTGGTGACATGGCCAGGGCAACTTCTTCCCCAAGGGCTCTTCCTCCAACACAGGAGGCAGCACAGCAGAGGGTGACCCAGGGGCACCAAGGAAACGGGCTGGCATCAAAGACAGCTTTTAAACCTGGGTCTGTTCCTCCCAGACATAGGGAGCAACTGGAGTGGCCATGCTGTGACCTGGGCATTCTGCCTCCCAGCGCCCCTTTCAGATGTACTGTACCCCTCACAGCTTCTCTGGTCACCCCCAAGATGATGCCTCATTTTCTGTGTGAAATTAGCTGGGCCTCAGGGTACCCAGATCTGGGTCAGACTTTACTCAGGATGTTTCCCATGGGACGCACATTTCTATCCGTGGACTCTTTAAACCTTGTGGCCTCCATAACACTGCAGGCCTCACTTGATCAGTTAGGGCCTGAGGAGAATGAAGAGGCCAGCCTCCCTGCATGGGACAGAGTCGCCTCTCAGGCGCCTCAGCCTCATCAGAAACATCGGGGGCTCTTCCAGTGCTGCTGTGGGAAATCTCAGACTGGAAGGGCCCTGCTGGGTTCTCCTGGACCTCCAGCCTCCAACATCACATGGCTGGTCCGTGATACTAAACCTCTTCCTCTGCATAGATCCATCTGAGAACCCGCACTGCTACACCAGATGGCCTCGAAAAGGGGCTCTTGACTTTTCATTTTAGGTTCTTATTTGTTTTCTCTCCCTCCTCCTCCTGTGTGCTAGTGATAGAACTCAGGGCCTCAAATGTCCTAGGCTAGTGCCCACTGCTGGGCAGCACCCAGCCCCTCAATTCCAATCTAAGAGCAGGGCCACTTCCAGCTTTCTTCACACCCCTTGCAGCCTGTGAAGGTGGCTTCTAGACTTGTGTGTGTTCATGTTTCAGTGCAGGGTGTGAGTGCAAACGTGAACATCGTGTTCATTGACAGGGTCTTCCAATCCCCGCCCAGGCCTGGCACAGAGCTATTGAGGAAGAAGAGAAAGGAAGCTGGGCATGGTGACTCATACTTGTAGTCTCAGCACTCTGGGAGGCTTAGGCAGGAAGATTCCAAGTTCAACGCCAGCCCCTGTATGCCCTGGTATCATGGGTCCATCCAGGGTGCCCTAACTGGAAGACAGCCAGTGTGGTCCTGCAGCGCCACCTGCTGGCTACGGGAGGACCTGCAGCTCAGGAGACCACCCGCTGGACCAGGGAGGACCAGGTGGCTGGGCAGGGAGGAAAGGGGCACATGCCCCTAATGAAGCTGAGGCAGGAGGATCGCCTTACCTGGGCAACACAATGAGCTCAATACTAGCCTGAACTATACAGCAAGACTGTCTCAAACAAAAAAAAGGGGCAAAAAAGTGGGATGGAAGAAAGGGAGAGAGTTTTTTGGGGGTCAGTGCTAGTGTGTCCTTTACTGCAATAAAGTGTTCCGGTGTAAACACACCATTTTTCCATCACCTGCTCTGTATGCAAACCTGAAGGGTTTTGTGTGCTGGTTTTGCTCACACATCTGCCCTCACATAGCCTCTGTGAGGACATCTCCTGTCCCCCTCTGCCAACAGTGTCCCCTCTGCCTGTCAGCACCGCTGTGACCTCCATCACTGAGTATGCAGTGTCCCTCCTAGGGCCAGAGCTAGATGACACTTTGTGTGGCCTGTGTCATCCCCCACTCCCTGTGCAGGCCGTGCTGTGGCCATGTGCTTGTGTGAGTGGACAGTGAGGTGTTTATGTGGTGGCCCAGGGACACCATGCTGGGGAAACCTGTGTGCCCATGTTACCATGTGGACCCTTCCCTGGCTCTGTGCTCCTCCAGCACAGCGTCACATGGATGCTGACAAGGAGGGTCCTGCCTCAGCATCCCTGAACCTGCCCTGATAATGCTTCCTGATGCCTGCCCAGAGACCCCCCTGGGAGCTCCCTTCAGCCCCTAGCCAGCTGCTTCCTCAGAGACAAGGGGCCTCGGTGCCAGGAGACAGCTCCCTGGAGCACATTCCCCCAGCCCAAGAGCAACACCAGGCTCTGAGGACAGACTGCCCCCAGACTGTCCCCTGGGCCATGTGTCCCAGACCCAAGGGCAGGCGAGCCGTTGCAGGTTGGGGTGACATCTGTGAGGGGCAATTAGGTGGGCTAATGTGGTCTGACACTGCCTGGGCTACTGTGCAGCTGGGGTTGCTGTGAACAAGGACTCCACATCGTGCCTGCCCCCCACTTGGAGGCCAAGGTCTGCAGTCATGGGACTGGGTTGGTTTCTCCTGAAGCCCAGTGAGTGGCCAGCAACCCTCAGAGAGCCTGAAATCCCTCCCAGCCCTGACTGGGCACTCCATACCCCCCAGGCCTCAGCTTCCCCATCTGTAAAATGGGGAGTCAGCCTCTGCGACCCGGAGCTGCCGAACCTGCCCCAAGACGGATTTGCTTCATCGGCAGTGACACAGCCTTTGAATTAGGCCCAAACCCATGAAATACAGGAAGCATCTTTTTCTCTCATTATTTTCAATCAGCACCCAAAGCTGCGGTCCCCTCTAGGGCTCCTCACAGGCCCAGCCCAAGCTTGCTCGGTGGTGGACAGCACACTGGTGAGTGAGGGTCCAGATCCCATCCAGCTCCAAACAAATCAACAAGGTGGAAACCCCACTGAGCAGCTATGAAAGGGATCCCAGGGGTGGGGCAGGGAGCCAGGTCTAGCAAATAAAAACCCACCACATTCAGGGTGTTATGGCATACAACTGTGATCCCAGGACGCTGAGGCAGTAGGATTGCCATGGGTTCAAGGCTAGCCTGGGCTACATAGCGAGACCCTGTCTCAAAACCGAGCCCAATCAGACCAGGACACTTTGGTGTGGCAACCTGCAAGGCAGGGACGTATTCCAGGGCCACATGGTGTAGTGCAATTCTAGTTATCACCAGGAGAGGGCAGTAGAGCCACAGAATTGACCAGAGCACTGGGCCTGGAGCTGGAGCCCAGGAAGGGAAGGGCCTGGATGGGGGGCCCTGGACAGGGGGTTCTTTCCTTTTTTCTTGGTGGTACTGGGGAATTGAGCCCCAGGCCTTTGCACTGAGACAGAGTCTCACTAAGTCGTGAAGTCGCCACTGTCCTAGCGAGGCCCATACGAGAAGAAGGAAGGCCAAGGTGCAGAGTGGGCAAGGTGAGCCCTGGGATAGGGTCGGGTTCTGCTGTCTGTGAAAATGAAGCCTGCTGGCTAGGGTGGGTGACAGAGCATCCAGGAGGGCCTCAAAGGCAGGTGTTTTGTTTTTGTGTTTGTTTTCACACACTTTTAAACAATGTAGTTATTGGGCTGGAGTGTGGCCCAGTGGTGAGCACTGCTTCCCCTTGAGGGACCAGGGCATCCGCCCAGCTCCCCCAAACAAGGCAACTGTCCCCTGCTCTGCTTCATGGCTCTGATCTGAGCATCTCTGCTCCTCCACACCCTTCTGTCATGATGTTCCTGCCTTAGGGCAGCCGACCATGGACTGAACCTCCTGAAACCTTGAGCCCAATAACCCCCTCCCTTGGGGGTTGGGGATTTAGCTCAGTGACACCACACTTGCCTTGCAAGCACAAGGTCCTGAGTTTGAGCCCCAGAACCAAAAAAAATTTTTTTTAAAGTAAAAATAAATAGACCTTCTCTCCTTAAATTCTGGGTGTTGCTACTGTGTCTCAACAACAGGGAAATAACTGACACAGGGGTGGTTTGTTGCTCAAGAAAAGACCTTTTACCACAGCCAAAAGGGTTAGAGGTTCAGCACACCAGGACTGTGTTTCCAGCACTCCAAGACTGTGTTTCCAGCACTGTAAGCCTGTGTTTTTAGTGCCTGCTCCTCTGCCTCTCCCACAGTTGTCAAGTCTTCTATTCCAATCAGGAAGCAGACAGGGGTGGCCATACCCATCCACGTCTGAGGAGCTCAAAGCCTGTATCAGCAAGGAGTTGTGCAGAGTGCACAGGGCAGTGACAGTGACCAAGGACACGCGGCTGAAGACAAAGGGCCAAGGACACTGATGCAAAGCCCAAGGACACTATGTCTGAGGATACTGCCCTGGGGTCCTGGATAGACACCGCAGGGCTTGGCATTTGTTGCTCCGGAAAGTGCTGACAGTTGCCTCCATGGTGACAGTGTTACCCTGTAGTCTCTATGGCCACACAACTGTGGTGAGCAGAGGGGTCAGGTGAGGGGAGGGTAAGGGTCTCCTTGGCCTGCCTGGCCCTTGGTCACTGGCCTCCCCAGGACCCCTACCACCTCTCTGTACCCATGTGGCCCCAGCTCGCTCGGCCCTAGGAAGAGGTAGACTCTAGACACTTCTGGCCACACCCCTGCAGCTGCAACTCATTTGCTGGACATGGGCACGTACCTGTCCCTGAGCCAATCACTGAGTGTGCATGGGAGGATGGAGCTCCTCCGTGGATGAACTCACTGGTGAGCATGATGCCCCATGGTTCAGACACCTTCCAAAGCCCTACCTAGAGACTAAACCATAACAGGCCCATGTCAGGCAGGGCTCTGATCCATGTCCTGGGGCAGCTATCATGAGCATCTTTGCCCACAGGGTTGGGGACAGAAAGTGACTGCACCTTGGTACTGGAATCCTGAGTCAGCTCATGCTGTGGGCAGAGCCTCTCATCCTCCTGGCCTTCTCAGCTCCTGAGCCTGCCAGCAGCTCTTAGCCTCCTGTGGCTCATAGCTGCACACACTGACCTCTGTCCCCAGTGTTGCATGGCCATCCCCATATATGTCAATTACATTGACCTACAAAACACCTTGTCCTGTGTGATCTCTCTTTAACTTAAATAGTGACACCTATAGTGATCTTTGCAAATGTGGGAAACAATAAGTTCTGTCTTTTCTATCAAACAGGAGTGACTCCATCCTGGGCTCCAGCCCACCCCAGATAGCCCTTCCTGAACACACTAAGTTACAGAAAATGCCCGCTCAGTTCCAATCCTGGGAACACAGCTACAAACCAAAGACAGCTTATCATAGGCCAAGGATTTTCTGGTCTCCACATCCCCTCTGCTCTGCTCTCCCTTCTCAGCAACCCCTCAGATTCCCCTTGTGCTGTCTGAGTTAGCCAATCAGGATAGATTGTGAACCTCCAAACCAGCCAATGGGAAAGAGGTCAGCTGCTCCTCCTGCATTAGGGGTAAAAGGGGGCAACCCTCCTTTGTCCTGTGTGCCTGCTACCTCATGCTTGTTCCCTTTTCCAAAAGTAAAATGCCTTGTTGAGATTTCTTGATATCTAAGTGCTTTATTATCTGCACCAATAATGTGAGTCTGAGATTTTAATTCCTGCAGCAAATAAAGTCACATTCTAGATCCTCAAGGTTAGGACTCCAACGTCCCTCTCTGGGGATACCATCGGGGAGTCACAGCTTCCTGTGGCAAAGGTCCAGGCCCTGTACTCAGACCACCAACAGCGCTGTCAAGAGAAGGAGCCACTGGGGGTGGAGCCCTGCAGCAGGAGGCAATCTGTGTTTTAACCTCAGTGCCTTGGTGTTCTTGTTTGGAAAGTGGGAGCTGTGGAGTCCCTGCCTGGGGAGAAATGAGGGTTAGAACAGTTAGAACAGGTTTGGTTTTTGGGTTTTTTTAGTGCCAGGGATGAAACTCAGGATCTTGTGCTTGCTAGGCAGGGGGGGCACCACTGAGCTACATCCTGGGACCCTAAACTATGTTTTCAGAACAGTGCCTGACACAAGCAGGGCCTGGGAGGCGAGTTCGTGCAGTGCTGCCTGGCCATGGTGGTGTGGGGCCCCCAGGGGAGCTGACGGGGTTTGTTCCCAGCTCATAGATGGGCTTCGGTGCAGCCTTCCTGACTGACTCCAAGTAAATCTGGAAGAGTTCATTCCTGCTGAAATACAGGATGAGGACTTCAAGCCCAGCCAATCGAGTCCTCCGCAGCCATTGTACATTTGGGGAAACGGGCCCAGCAAGGAACTTACTCAGATATTAAATAGGCGATCATATGGTGGTGGTTAAGAGAAAATTTTTTTTTTTTTTGGTACTGGGGATCGAACTTGGGTCCTTGTACTTGCACAGCAGGTGGCAATTAAGAGAAAAATTTTTGAATCAGACAGACAGCCTGGGCTTGAGCCTGAGCTGAGTAACCCTAGGTCAGCACCCTTGCCTGTCTGGGACTCAGTTTCCTTGTCTATAAAATGAGTTGCCAGGCATGGTGGCGGATGCCTGAAATCCCAGCACTCAGGAGGCTGAGGTAGGAAGATAGCCAAAAGTTTGAGGCCAGCCTGGGCTACACTGTGGGTTCAAGACCAGCCTGAACTACATAGGGAGACCCTATAACTCACACACACACACACAAAAGGTCAAGATTGTAGGTGTGGCTGGATGTCAGATTAACTCTTCAAAACGCTCAGTACAGTCCTCTGCCATACCAATACCATCATGAATATGGGCACACATGTGGCCATTCTGGAGGAAAGGGACACTCAGCCCAGGCCCAGGCCATTCCTGTTGGCAGTGGGGAGTTTTCAGCTCCAGCCTCCTCCTGGCCCTGGCCCCAGAGGGCCTTCTGTCTCCCCGCATGTGGAGGCCCCGTCCGGCCCGGGGAAATCGATCCCTAGTGCTGACGTCTTCGTCCCCAGCCTAATTGTGTTGCTGCTGGTGCTGCCGGCAGGGCCTCGATCATCAGAGCCATGTGTCACAGCCGTGCCTGGCTGAGAGGTACATTCATTATAGAGGCGGCTTTGCTGGGACTTCCAGAGGGACGAGGGCTGAAGGGCAGAGCGGATGCATGCTCTGTCCCCGGGGTGCGGGGGACAGCGGCCAGCATCCATTAGGGCTTCCTGTGTGTGGAGCCCAGCAAGCCTCCATCGAGGCTCATGACAGCTCTGTGGTCATTGTCCTCATCCCTGCTTCCCAGAGTTGGACGGAATGGGGCAGCATCACTTAGAAGAGCAGGGCCGGGGCGCCACGGTGAGCCCAGGTGGCTCTACCTTGGTGGCCTCCCGGTGACAGTGCCACCATGTGTGACAATGAGCTCCCACCTAGCACCTATGGACAGGGAACGGTGCCATCTTGGATATGGACCCACTGGGCTCTAGGGTGAAGATATCCCGCCAAGACCACCCAGATCAAGGAAGCAGCTGTTTCATTTTTTAAAGTCTAGGCTCGTCTGACTCTGAGCCTCGGCAGGCTGGGCCCTCTCTGTCTCTTTCTCTGTCTCTCTGTCTGTCTGTCTCTCTGTCTCTTTCTCTTTCTCTCTCCCTCTTGGCCATGGATAGGACCAGGGCCTGGCACATGCTAGGCAGCCTCAGCTCAACGCTGCTCCCCCAAACCCTGCTCACTGTGACTTCTGGGAGGTCACTGTCCTCCACTCTTTAAGTTGCCACCAGGCTTCTGAGCAGCAGGCAGCAGTGTTTCTCCCAGCTCTCTTCTGGCAGGACACAGGATGCCTTTGACACAGTGATCCGTGCCTGGAAGCAGGGCTGGTGTGGCCGGGGCCCAAAAGGGCTGGGAACCCACTTGTCAAGGAGCGTACCAGGGATGAAGGGCCCCCAGAATTAGACTCTGTCCCACCCCATGCTTGATTTAGGAAGAGGCCCGGGAATTTACTGCCGCCTGCCTCGCAAGCACAAGGTCCTGAGTTTGATCCCTGGTGCCAAAAAAAAAAAAAAAAAAAAATCTTAGGAAGAGAAAACATACTGTATCTAAAGCTTTAAGAGGGTTATTTTAGTCATTTAACAAATTGATACAAAATTAAACAGGTTTTACAAATTATGAAAGTAATATGTGTTCCTGTTAAAGCTTCACACAGTGCTGGGGGTGGGATGTGCTGAGGCTCCATAATCAGTTCCAGCTGCTCTCCCTTGCAGCTGCTCTCCCACCTCCTGGAGCTGCCTGAAGAAAACCACACAGGAGGCTGAGGCAGGAGGATGGTTTGAACCCAGGAGTGTACTAGACCCTGTCTCAAAAACAATTTAAAATGAAAGCAACCATGGTCCAAATGCTTACTGATCACTTGGCACATGCTTGTAATCCCAGCACTTGGGAGACCGAAGTGGGAGGATCACCACAAGTTTGAGGCCAGCCTGGGCTACATAGTGAGACTCTGTCTCAAAAACCAAAAAACAAACAAACAAAAAAGCAAATACGGCTCTGGGCACAGGGCCAGCAAGGTGCCAGGCAGATAGCACCACAGAGTCCACAGAGCCCCTGGCCCAGTGGCCAGGGCATCAGGCCTGTTGAATATTTGCATGCCTGTCCCTCCTGGCTGCTTCTGTGCAGCTCCCGGGAGCCATGGAGGTTATGCAATGATCATTCTCCTTTTATATCCCAGGTGTGGGGAGCATGCCTGCAACCCCAGCACTCAGAAGGCTGAGGCAGGAGAATTGCCAAGAGTTCAAGGACAGCCTGGGCTACATAGTGCAGGCTTGTCTCAAAAAGACAAAAAGAAAAAAGTTTCTTTTATAGAGATGAGCAAAATTTATTGTTTAAATCAGAATTTCTCAGTTTGGCAAGCTCGGCCTGTAACTGAGCACTGGCCCCTGGGGCAGAAGTGTAGATTCTGGGCTCCCACATGCCACACCCACTGGCTCTGCAGAGCTGCCCCGCCTCAGACTACCCACCTGCGCCTCCCCTCCCTTCTCTAGCTGCACAGTTGTCCCAGCCCCCAGCCTGCAGCTCCCCTGCACCTTTTCTATCTTGTTAGTCAAGTGGAACATTAATTACTGTGAGAATAATAGACAGAAAAAGTGAAAGTCAGGAAAGAAAAGAAGGCCCTCCCAAGGGCCCTGCAGTGGCTGGAAGCCTCACTGTGTGACAGCAAGGAAGGCTGTGCCCTGCCATTCCTGCTCTGCTAGCAGCTCAAAACAGCAGGCGTCATCGTGGCGGGTGGGGGCATTGCTGAGCCCAGAGAGCTGGGAAAGACCAGGCCTCCATGGGCTCTGCGAAGAAAGTCTGAATTACCCTCTTCTACTGTCCTTATCCTCCTGCCTTCTTCTGTGATGAACTCGTACTCACTCCTCAAGGCCCCCAGGTCTGGAAACCAGTTAAACCTTGTTGTCCCCGAGGATGCAGCCAGATGAGCCGCTTTAGGTCATATAGTTATTCCAGGCCATCATCCCTAGGTCTGTTCCCTCCCATCCCACAGCCCAGCCAGACAATCACAGGCTGGAGCAGCTTTTCCCAGATAGGGTCCTGGGAACAAGACCTGCTCCTGAGAGAAGCACCGAGTCCTCTCAAATTCAGCCCTGCCTTCAGTCCAGCCAGAGGCTGTTTGGACTGCCAGTGCCACTCAAGGCTTTCTGTCTGTGCTTTTTGTTTTATTGTACAAGTCGGCAGCACATAATGACCGTACTCCTCGTGGGACAATGGGACTCAGAGAGGGCTCATCTGCGTTCTTTTTATGTCCATTCCCATTCCTGCCACACTCACCCCTCCAGTGTCTCTGTCCCTCTCCCCTTGGCAAAAGATGATGGCTTTCTTGACCTCAGTCTCTCACCCCCCGAGGGGTGGGGCGTCCAGGCCACCCCAGACCCACTGGCAGTGCTGTGGGCTGGGTGGGACAGGGTGGTGGTGGATGCGGACCAACCGCCACAGTGGGCCATGTGCAAAGCCTGCACAGCCCTGCCCTCCTCTGAGCCCAGACTGCTGGTGTCCCCACCCTGCTCTGCAGTGACAGTTATCTAAATGAAACACCCGCTCCTAATGGCACAGCCGGAATGATTACACACCCAGTTGCTCCTGGCAGAGGAGCTAATTGCCTTGGCCATCCTAGGATGCAGGGGACGCCCAGAGCTATGCCACAGGACAATGGGCCACGGAGCAGGCAGGCATGAGGCTGGCTCAGTGACACAGGCTGGCTGTTGGGCTGTGTTTTCATGACCAGCTCAGCTGCAAGGGTTCAGTGCCTCCTTGCATGGCCAGGTAGTTCTCACAGCCTTCCTCGAAAGTGGCAGGTGACTACTGCCCATGCAGGCTCCATACCCCCTGAGGCTCCTTCAGACAAGGGGAGACAGTGGCTCCGGTCTGGTTCTGTTGGCTCGCTTACTCTGGACTGTGCAGACTCCCGGGTGACCTGGAATTGGCACATGACCACCCCAGCTCAGGTCTCAGCCAACAGCCAGCGTCATAGTCAGACATGGGCAGAGGAAGCCACTGTCCCAGGGCAGCAGCCTTCCCCCGCCCACTTGTTCAACAGAGTGTGGGTTGTGAGTGTTGGGCCCACTGACTTCTGGGGTGAGTCTTCCACCGCAATGGAAAACCCACGAAGGCCAGCAGAGGGATGACATGGTCGGGGCAGAGTCTGCAGGGGAAATGCCTGAGCTTAAACTTCACCCTGGCAGAAAAGGGGCTAGAGCTGGACATGAAGGTCCAGTGTGGAAAGCTGCAAGGTTTGCATGTTTGGTTTTCGATGGGCAGTCACAGCCCATATGTGACCTGCAAGGCTTAGGATCCCTGTTCCTGGGATGGTTGGAGGGTGGGTGGAGATCACTCACCTGGCACCTGAGTGACACCCACCCCCTCCTGCTGAGCACCAGGGTGGGGACCTGGCCATCTCCTTGGCACCCCTCATCTCCACTCCAGGGCCATGCTAGATCCTGGGGACACATGTGCCACCCCTGCTGCTGGGAGGAGCAAGGAGCCTGGTGATGGCTTGACAGCCAGCATTGCTTGGGCAGGTGACCTGCTGACACTTGGCCTCCTCCTGTCCCCAGTGGCTCAGCAGGGACCTAAGACAGAAGAAGCAGGACAGCCAGGAGTTTGCTTCCTGAACCCTTTGACCCAGCTGGGCCAGGCCAAGTCTTAGCCCTGCCCTGAGGGTTCTGAGGCTCGGGCCACTCACCTGCCCGAGGATCACTTAAACATCTCACAGCATTGGGGCAGCACCAGCCATGTGCCAGGCCCTCCTTGTGCCTCTGTGGTGGACACTACCACAGTTCAGCAGGGACTGCAGAGATGAGGAGCAAGCGAGCCACTTCTCCTGCGGATGGTGGGGCAGGTGGATACCCAGGGCTTTCCATACTTGGGGGCTCCATAGTCAAGCTCCATCTTGCCTGGAGCTCACTGGAAGAAATCTTGGGGTTCTCATGAAGAGAAAGGCAAATTCATTCATTCATTCATTCAGCATCTCCTAGATCCCAGGCCCTGCTCCAGGCGAAGGGGTAAACAAAGGAAACCCCTATTCTCATAGGGCCAACAGTAAGGAGCCTGGAGAGGCGAACTTACTGGCTAGGATCACAAGACCAATAGGTTATCTGTGAGTGGCAGGGGTGGCTGTGGGAACAGGTTCCATGTGATAGCCAAGGTCAGGCCAGCCAAGGCACAGGGGCATGAAGGAGCTGGAGGGGGGATGGGAGGAACCAACAGGCAGGTGTGGGGACAAGGACAAGGAGAACTGGGGTGCATCAGGGAGATGATCGGGGACATGAGATGGACCGGGCTGGGGTGAGACCACAAAGTCGGGGAAGCTGAACCAGGGACAGAGCATGGAGTGGGAGCAGTGAGTTATTAGGCATGGCCAGCTGCAGGCTTGATCTGCCTTTCAGGCTGGGATTTGCCTGTGTCTGTCCTGGGATAGACCCTTAGGACTTCTGAACACTGCTGGCCTGGGATGGACACTGTGGGGCCTTAGATGGTGCCTATCAAGGTTTGGATCTAAAATGTTCCCCCCAACTCTGCTGTTCAGAGGTGAGGTTTTTGGAGGTCACTGGATCATGAGATGCTGTCTTCATCTATCCATTGTTTTATGGATGAATCCACAGCTGGCCTGCTGCTGGAAGGTGGGGCTTGGTTGGAGGTGGTAACTAGAGTTACAAACTGAAGGGCATGTTCTTGTCCCTGCCTCCTCCCTTCTCTCTCTGCTTCCTGGTTGCCATGAGTGAGCAGCTGTCCTCCACCAGCTCCTCCCCCATGCCACATTTGCCTTGGACCCAGTTGACCATAGAATGAATCCTCTGAACTCACGAACAAATTCAGCCTCTCCTCCTTCAGGGTGCAGTGTTGAAGCTTCCATCCTGGTGCTGAGGAGGGTGATGCGGGCTTAAATGCTGTCTGCCCGGGACAGCCCTCCAGCCCTCTGTACCACCTGACTATGGCAGAGCCGTGTGTGCCTAACAAACTTCCCACACTTGCTTCCATTTAGGGAACCGACAGACACTGGTGTCCCCGCCTGCATTTGATGTCCTTGTCCCTCACAGCCCTCACAACCCTCATAGCAGTCACAGCACCCAGGCATGGGGGTCACAAGTCCCGTTCTCAGTTCAAGTCAGACTCACCCTGTCCTTGCCTTGACTTCATTCTTGCAGGGGTCGGGATTGGGGGGTGGGGGGTGGCCGCATCCTGGTGTTACTGTGGCCTCATACACATCCTTGTGTGTGTCTGTCATGCTGCCTGTGACGGTGTGTCCTATGTGTCCCATATGTCTGGCCTGCATCTGAGGCCCTGTAGCGGTCTCTGTGTAACATCTTCACTACCTCCTCCCTGCCATTCTGTCCCATGGGAGATGGTGGCCCTGGCCCGGTGTCTGGTGTGGGCCAGCCTGGCCATCAGTGACAGCGCCACACCTCTGCAAAGAACCCTGAAATCCCAGTCCCAGGCGGGTCTGTCTGTTCCTTTCCCGGATATGAACTAGAGCTGACTCCGGTGACAGGCTGGGAGGACGGAGGTGGCTGCGTGACACAACCGGGATTGATTAAAGTTTCTGTATTTAGTTTCTTTTCATTTCCCTTGTGCTCATCCATTGTGGGCGCCCGCTGTCCCCACATCACTGTCACATCCGGCCACTCCTGTCCCTGTCCGTGTGCCTATCCCCAAGTGGGCAGTGCCATCCTGCCCACTCTCAGGCTGCAGCCCCGATGAGCCCAGATTGTCCATCACCAGAGCTTCAGCCTCATCACTGTCGTCACCATCACAGCCCCTTGACATGTGTCCCAGGCCTGTCACCGCCTGCACTGGGGTGAAGAGGGAGCAGAGGCATCAAGGTCACACCCAGTCTCAGAGTCTCTGGGGCCTCATCTCAGAGTCCATGAGGCCCCCACTTCCCCCTCCAGCCCCTGACCTGCCCACCAAGGAAGAGCCTCTGTCCTTGGTTCCCACAGTGCCTTTCTGGTCCCCTCATCCTCTGGACTCTAGTAGCGGCCACCTTGCCTCACCCTTGTAAGCATAGGGGTACCGATAGCTCCCTCTTCCTCCTCCTCTTTTGTGTACTGGGCTTGAACCCAGAGCCTGGAGCATGCTGGGAAAGTACTCTCTGACTGCCTTAGTTTTCTCTCATTACTGAGACAAAATACCCAATACCCCAAGTTAAAGGAGGACACCCAAAGTTATTTGGCTTACAGTTTGTAAAGGTTTCAGTCCATAGTCGGTCGGCTCCAAAGCACGGTGGCAAATGGCAGAGGGGGGTTGCAGAAGAGAAATAGTTCATTGGAGACAGAAGACAGCAAAAGCAAGCAAGCAAGGGATCTTAACAGAGTCTTTCTCTCCCTTTTATCTTATCTAGGCTACTCAGGGGGGTAGCACTCACATCCTTAATCCTAGTACCCTTGAGCCTAGCATTGCACCATGAATCAATCCCAGCATCACACCAGATACAGCCACCTCTGAAAAATCCCCACCTATGACCGCATGAGGCTTTGGGACACTGAGACCCAAGCCATAACGCTGACTGAGCTCCTCCTACATATTCTTATAACCGAGTCTTTTATTAAACAATCCTCCAGTCTCCAATCTGAGGATGCCTTCTCCTTCCCAGAAGGATTCTGACCAACAATACACTCTTTCTCCCCAGACCAGAGCAGATATACTGTCATTTTAAATTAAGACAAATTAGCCAGGGGCAGTGGTGCTCGTAATGTCAGCTACTCCTGACATAGAGGCAGGAGGGTTGGAAGTCTGAGGCCAGCATGGGCAATTTAGCAAAACCCTGTCCCAAAATTTAAAACTGAGGTGCGGGGTGGGGAGCATTGGACAAGGACTCCCTGGGTTCAATCCCTAGTATCACAGAAGAAACAAACAAAACCCAAACATCATTTCCTGGTGATAAAATAAAAGGCGGGAGAGGTGACATTGTACCCTGTGTATCACACACGGCTCTCCTGGGCTTGGGGCTCAGACCAATAATGGAGCATTCATTTACCACAAACCATCGGCCCCATGGTAGCTCCAAAGAGGACCTTGCCTCAGCCTGTAAGTGGCCTGACTTAAGATTCTTGGAGCAGATGGCAGGGCCCACCTCCAGTGGAGCCCTTCCTTGTGATCTGTCCCTCTGGTCCCTGTGCCCTGGATCCATGTCCACAGCTGACTCTGGCCCAGGCACTGATGATGGCATTAGGGACAGTGAGGGCTGGTCAGGCTGCAGGGAGGGCAGTGGCTTTGGCCTCACCACCTGCCCCGCTCCAGGGCTCCCACAGGGCACATGCTGTCCTCCAGCTATCCCTGCTGTTCCCTCTCATCCCGCAGCTGCCTGGGGGGCTCCTGGGATAGGAACCAGGTCATATGTTCATGATAATAATTACATCTACCTTGGGGAATTGGTACATGTACACAGGTACATGAGTAGGCATGGATCACTGAAACATGCTGTCTTTAACTCTTTCAGGAAGACCTAGAAGGAGAATGGTCAAATCAAATGGAATTTCTCGTTTTAGCTTTTGAGGAATCCATTCTGCTTTCCCTAATGGTCATAGCAGTCTACATCCTCACCAACAGTGAAGAGTTAAGAGTGGGTCCCTCTGTCTTCTCCCACCCTGACCTGCTCATCTGTCTTTTACTCTGGCACTCCATCTGTGTCCTTGAACACCCCATAGCCTCCCTATGCACTCATGTGGATGGCACCTTGAAATGGCCCATCTTTCTGAATGTCCAGGGCAGATGCTGTCCACAGGGCAAGGCAGGCCTCACCTTGACCTTGATTTGTCCTCCTGAGACCAGGAAGCTTTGGGCAAGGTACTTGGCCTCCAGAGTCTCTGCCTCCTCATCTGTCAAATGGGAATAACCTGCTATGGTTCACACCTGAAATGTTCCCCAAAGGCCGTGTGTTCAAGGCTTGGTCCCAGACCCTAGTGCCATTGAGAGGTGGGGAAATTGGGGGCGGGGCTGGTAGGAGGAAGTGAGGTCATGGGGGTGTGGTCTGGAAGGCCTGGGTCCCTTTCGGGGCCACCACTTTGAGTAGCCTGCTGCATCAGGCCCCCTCCCCTGAATGCTGTGTCACCCAGGCCCAAAGCAATGTGGTATGACCAGAGACTAAAACCTCTGAACCTTGCCTCACTATGAGTTGATCTGAGATTTTGTTACCATTACAGAAAGCTGACAGAAACTGTGATATTTACCTCATTCAGTTTTTATGGGACTCATGAAAACACTGCAGAAGAACCAGGATGTAGTAACCATAGTGCTGACTGAAGTGTTCCACTGTCAATATTTAAATGCTGTTATTAGCATCATTTTACAAAAGCAGAAATTGAGCCAAGAGAGATTGCCTGATGTCCTGACATCCCCAAGGAATCAGTGGCAGGGCCAACTGGGCCATGGGCTCCCTAGCTCAAAGCAGAGGTGGAGGCCAGGAACTGGCTTCAGTGGTCCTGGCCCCACTTCCCTGCCTCGACATGGGATGAGCAACAGCCCATCCCTGAGGAACCTTCACTACTTTGGGCATATGTGTGTTCATCTGTTGGTCATTCGTCTGCAAGTGGCAGAAAAAGCCAGGCATGGTGGTGCATACTTGTAAGGCCAGCACTTAGGAAGCTGAGGCAAGAGGATCATTGTGCATTTAGGCCAGCCCAAGATACATAGTGAGTTTGAGGCCAGCCTGGATTACATAGGGAGACCCAGTGTACAAAAAAAAAAAAGAAGAAAGAAAAGAAAGAAAGAAAGAAAGAAAGAAAGAAAGAAAGAAAGAAAGAAAGAAAAAGAAAGAAAGAAAGAAAGAAAGAAAGAAAGAAAGAAAAGCAACTCAAACTGAACGGAATTTATCAGCTCCTCTTCCTACACAAGAGTCCAGTGCTGAGGTCAAACAGTGTCGTGGAAGACCACGGCCTGGGTTCCAGGGAATTCCCCGATGGCATTGCTGACACCAGTATCGTCTCCTGAGGTAGCAGTGTCCCCACCCTCAGCACGGACATGGAGAGTCCACCCAGATGCGCATGGGTTCTCACGGGCAGTGCAAGGACACCTGGGCCTCGGAGGACAGCAGCAACTCCTCAGGCCACATGAAGGTCTCTGTCACCTTCCACTGTCATCACCCAGAGTCACCAGCATGTCCATACTGTCCCACATCAGGCTGCAAATGCCACGTGTCTGGAGAAGAGCCCCGCTCATGGGACACAGGTGCCTGCCTGCCCTCACAGCAAGCCGGATATGCCCTGGGCCAGGTGCCTGGGCGCTGGCTTCCGTTTGTCCCCCGTTGAGACAAGGTGGGGCTCTTTATCTTTAGCGGTGATGGATGACGTGGTGTCTGGTCCCATAGCAGCAGCAGCGGCAGCATCACCGGCTTCCTGGCCCACCCTGAGCCTTCCTGCAGCCCTCAGTGTGCACGTCACAGAAGCTGGCAGTTCCCTCTTCTCCATCCTCTTCATCCTCTTCTTCATCCTCTCCCTCCCCTTCCCTCCCCTCCCCTCTCTTCCTCCCTGTACTCTGAGTGAAGGGAGCCCAGAGGCCCCTTCCTACACAAGCTTCCCTGGAAACTCATCCACCAGCAAGAAGATGAAGCCAAACACAAAGGAGAGTTTTGTGACAGAAAAACAACCCCATGTCCACGGCCTCCCTGACACATTCACTGTGCTCATCTGCATCTGTTTCTCAGGGGACAGAGTGGGAGCAGCACAGGGACAACACAGATTGGAGTTCAAACTGGGCTCCTCAGTTTCCAGTCACTTTCTCTCTCATAGCCTCAGTTTCCCCACACAGACAGAGTAACTCCTGGGTGTTTGGGTCACCCACGCACAGTCCCACCCTGACAACTGTCACCTGTCATTCTCTTTCTCCTTGTGTGGCTGGCTCTCCATGCCACCCAATGCCAAGCCCTATGGGATACACTCAGCTGTCCTCATAGGGTCCCTGGTTAGGGGCATGTGTGATCACTGTAGATTCATGGGCAGAGGCAGTGAGGCCACCCTGGTCACAAGGGGACACAGACACGGGCCCAGGCTTATGTGCGCGCACACACGCGCACACACACACACACACACACACACATATGCATGAGGCACATGCATGCATAGGCCATAGGGATGCAGACCCACACATATCTACACATGCACAGGGAGTACAGATGGTGGTGCAGATGCTTGTGCACAGTCACACACAGTCACACATGTGTGCACAGGTCCAGGTGGGCTTCATGCCGTGACAGCTACCTGGAGGTCTTCAGGTCTTTGTTCACCAGGCCATGGGCAGCTTTGGCTGGCAGAGAGTGTCCCTTGGATAGAAATGACCTGCCGGGTGAGATGGTGCACATCTACAATCCTAGCACTCAGGAGGCAGAGCCAGGAAGATCACCACCAGCTTGGGCTACATAATGAGTTTGAGGCCAGCCTGGACTACATAGTTGAGACCCTGTCTTAAAAACAAGAAGTGACTTGCCACTTTACAGGAACCTGAGACCTCAGACCTAGCCAGTCTCAGCCAGATCTGTGCTGTGTGTGGCTCTGGCTCAGGCTCTGGGCCGGGCTTGCCAAGATGTTTGTGTGCAGGAAGCACCATTTCCCATTGCATTGTTCTGGGGTGCGAGGCAAGGACAGTGGTCTCTGCTCAGGAGGGAACAGGAATCGGGTCCTGGAGGAGTGAGACTCTTCTCGAGTTAGATTCATCCTGTCTTTTGGGGTCTGGCTGCTGCCCCTTCACCTCCAGGGAGCCCTCTGATTGCTTTGCCCCCTGCCCTTTCCTCTGCATGGCATTTTTTCCTCAGTAAGTTCTCATGTTAATTGCAGGACACTTGAGAATGAAGCCATCAGGTGGGAAGGGGGGATTACAAATTTTTTGCTTTGTTTTTCAATAAATTTTATTTTATTCCATTCCCCCCTCAAGCCCCCTCCCCTCCCTATGTACAAAAGCTTTGTTTCCATTTTTCCCTTCTATTTTCACTTTTTTCTTGTCCCTTCCTTTCTCCCTCCCTCTTCCCTTGTTCCCCTTCCCATTTGAACACTTTCTTCCCATTTCCCAACATCGATTATACATTTAGTCCTTATTTCCACTTTTGGTTTCTCATACCAGAGAAACAATGTGGTATTTACACATGTGTGTCCAATTTATTTCACTTAAGAGTATGGTCTCAAGGTCCATCCATTTAACTATAAATGTCTGAAGCTCATCCTTCTTTATGGTACAGTTGTAGTCCATTGTATAAAAAACACACGTCTTCCTTATCTACTCCTCAGTTGATGGGCATTTGGGCTGTTCTCAAGACTTAGCTATTACAAACTGTGCCTCTATAAGCATGGGTGTGCACATATTGCTGTAGTCGGATGCTTTTAATTCTTTTGGGAAGATACCAAGAAGAGGTATAACTGGATCAAATGGAACCTCTAGTTTTAGTTTTTTTGAGAAATCTCCACACTGATTTCCACAGTGGTTGCACCAGAGGGGGGATTACAAATTGAAAAAAGAACAGATGGCTGGTGCCGGCCTCCTGGATGCAGGCACACCTGAAGTCGACTGGCATCTTTTCTTTCTGGTTACCTGGACCAGCACCTCACACTCTCATGTTGTGAGGCCACCCGGGTTGTGCATCCTTGCAGCTGGTAAGGGGCCATCTTCTCCCTTCTCACAACTGTGGAGAAGATTTGTGAGGACCCAGGCCACAGAGTGAGGGCAGACACAGCTGAGCCCCAGGCAGCAGCAGAATGAGTGCCTGAGCAGGGAAACTGAGGTGGCGGAGTTTCCCCAGGGAGCATGTGTACAACCACAAGCACCAAGCAGAGCGAGGGGTGTGCTGAAAGGGTAAATTGGCCCCATCCCGCTCTTCCTGAAAACCTGTTTCCCCTGACCTGATGACAAAACCTGAATGTTTGCTGCTCTCAAGAGAGCCCCTGAGACTCCCCTACTCATGTCTCAGCCTTCCCTGCCTGCCGAGCACCTCCCCAGGACCTTGCCCCATGGTTGTGCAGCACTGGGGACACTTGCTGAAGCCAGGACCCAAGGATCCATGCAGGGTATTGACAGCAGGGCCATGCTCTCCAGTGCCACAGCAGGGTCTGGGCTGGAGAGGGCCCCTGGGGGGCTTCCAGGGAGAAGGGTTAGGGTTAGGGTTAGCCTACTGAGTGCTGGGATGACAGGTGTGCCCACCCTGCCCAGTGATCTCTGAACTGTTTCTTGTGGCAGCATGGGAGTCTGTGATGATCTCAAAACAAGAAGTTTACTGCCTCACAAACACAAGATCCTGAGTTTGATCCCCGGTACAAAAAAAAAAAGTTTAATTTAGAAAAAAACTACCACAGACAAAATGGACCAGTAGGGGGAGGGGCTGCTTTAGGTCTTTGTGGAGCTCTACAATACCCTCAGGCTGTGCTTGGACTGGGAGCAGAGAGGGGGAGAGAGACAGAGACAGGGATGGGAGGAGGATGGGTCTGGAAAATCAGCACAGCTCCTGGAAGATGCAAGAGTTGGGCAATGGCGCACGTACTCACCACTAAATCACCCGTTACTCATCTCACAAGCACAGCTATATTGATCTGATAAGCGACAGCAGCCTCAGATCAAGCACATTTGTATTATCAGGGGGAAAAGCAAACTAGAAAGGCACCCCACGAGTGTGGGGCTCAGGGGCGCCGCTCTCAGCAATGAGAGGCTCTGGGTTTGGCTCCCAGGTTCTCAGTGCCACGTGGGAGTCAGGGTCCTGAGAGGCTGCCCCTCCGTGCCATGTTAGAGTGTAGACTGGATCATTATTCAGTGTGTGGTGAGGTTCAAGGGAGGCACCAGAGTGGCTGGGCTAGTGGGCAAGGGGCACAGAGTGAGACCTCCATTTATTATGGTTTCTGCAGGACCGGATGGGCAGGCCCCTCACAGTGTCCTGTTGGGGTTGGTTCAGCAGGCTGAGGCATAAGGACTGAGCCCAGGGGTCTGGTCCCTGACCCTGAGGGAACAACTGTGGGGTGGGGGTGACAATGTCAGGACAGTGACAGCTGTAGGGAAGGAGCCCAGTGAGCTCCGGAAGACAGCTTGTTTGCATGTGAAAGGCGTTCATTTTCCAGGAATTAGCCAATCTGGAAGGAGCTGTCCCACCGAGGCCACCGAGGCCCCAGGGATCCGAGCTCAGGGTCTGAACCCTCCCTGCCTGCTCCACATTGCCCTCCTGGCTGGCGGCTTTGGCTGGCTCCCTCCTCCCATCGACATGCTCATCCCTCACTCTCAGACCAGATGCGATTGCTTGGTTTTGGGGGCCTTTTCCCTCAGGATCAGTAATGCCCACTGCACAGAGAAAAAACTCAAATAGCACGACACTGAGAAGCCAGCCCCATCCCTCTGCTCTGCCCCTGCTTCCTGGTTCCCAGGTCCCTCCCTACATAGAAGCCAATTCCGCTGCTGCAGCCCACGCATGTGGCTGGTGACAGTGTTCTCACACAGCAGTCCCTGCCCAGGCTTGCTCCCCCAGGCACACGAGGGGCTTCGTGACATCTCGGCTCTAGATGCCAGCTCTGGGCCACTGTTGCTCCTGCCGGTATGAGCCAGGTGCACTTGGGTGTCCCCGAGTATGCCTCCTTGGGACTGGGCAGCTGTGGGAGAGGCTGCGGGGTGGAACTGTCTTGTGAAAGGCACACGTGGGGCACATTTCAAACAGCAACCCGAGGCCAGTCCTGCTATGCACCTCCCCTCAAGTGGGCCAGCATTGGTCTGACTTCCTGCCTGGTGAGGATGGGGACTCTGAGGATCTGGTATCTGGCGGGGGGGGGGGCACCCATCCACCCTGGGAGCCAGGGAGCATGGCAGCCCATGTCTCTGGACCTTGGCTTCTTTTCTGGAAACCTGGAGAGGACTCTGCAGCTGGAGCCACTGCCTCCTGGCCTCAGCTGTCTGTGACTCAGGACCAGTCCCTGCCTCGGTGCCCTGAGATGAGAAGTCACACTCAGGGGTGGGCAGGATGTGCCAGGAAAGCTGAGCTCCGCTGAAGAAGCCATCACCCCACACAGACAGTCGGCATGGCGGGTGGGGGCTGTGACAAGCCTCAGCTCAGCTGGGATTGAAGCAGCCATGCTTGGGGACAGGACACCCTGCGATGTCCAGTGTAGGAGCTGCCTCTGACCAAAGCCTGAGTCCCTCTGGGGGTGGCTCACTCTCTGTTATCCCCCCATAGGGTGCTCCATGCCCCCCAGGGAACCTTCTGGAAGCCTTTCAAAGCCCTGTGGCTCTGGCTTCCACCTAGCACTTCACACTCAGCACCCCAGCCTGTCTCCCTTGACTCCTGAGCCCCTGGAGCTGTGCCCAACGCGAGGCATCTGTATCTCCAACCCATGGACACATAGGACCAAACCTCTGCTGGCCACATTGGTTCTGTGGCCTCCCCAGCCTCATTCGAGGGCCAGGTGCTGGGGACCAGCAGGCGACTCACTCCTGACATAGTGTCTGTCTACTCTCTGGTTCCACCTGTCCTCTGCCTGGGTGGGGGGCACCAGCAAACCCCACAGTCCCTTTCTCCAAGACAGGTGGCCCCAGGATACCAGGGAGGGGTGGGGCAGCAACCAGTGTGGTCTGCTGCCCTTCTCAGCCGGGAACTTGCACTCCCCGTTTCTCGGCAGAAGTCATAAACCTGTTGTTTTTCTCTGAGACAGGGTCTTACTAGGTAGTCCAGGCTGTCCTTGAACTCTCAGCGATCCTCCTGCTGCCACCCCCCGCCCCCCGCAAGTGCCGGGATTACAGGTATGAGCCACCACGCCTGGCTCATAAACCCATTTTCCCCTAAATTCTCCTGGTTTAAAAATGATATCTCTTCAGATATTTTCAAATATTGTGGGAATCACACAAAACTGTCCAAGACCTGGATGGACCCAAAGGCCACTGGTTTGGAATTCTGACAATGGCCCTTTCAGCCCATCCCACAGATGAGAAAAGGCGAGGTGGGGAGGGGAGGGGTTGGGGAGGCGCAAGATCGGTCCCTGGTCCCCCTTCCCTGCTTCTTTAGGTCCCTTCCAGAGCGTCTGCTCCTTTGTCTCCTCTCAGTCTCTCCCTCCCTCCTTTCCTCCCTCCCTCCGCCCACCGAGCATCCCCAGGACTGCGGACCCCGCCCCTCCCAGCCCCTCCTCAGCCCGCGAGCATTTAAAGGGGACAGCGCTGGCAACGGACACCTCGCCTGGACCAAGACAGCGCCTGGACCAAGACAGCACCCGGACCGACCTTCAGCCCCAGATCCTCTGCAGGTGGGATCCCAGCCCTTAGCCTGCAGGACTCTGGCCCCCAGACCCTGACTCGAGGTGACAGCGCAGGAGACCTGGACCCGACCAGCGGGCTGGCCAGAGTCCAATGTTAGCAGGGGTTCCTTGCCCCAGGGTCCGCACCCTGGCCTTAGGGCTCAGAGGCTCTGACACTGGAACAGAACTGCACGCAGAATGAGACTCCAAATCCGGCTCTGCAGGTGACAGGGACCTGGCAGTGCCCATGTGAGCGCTGCCTGGCACCTGGTCCACAGGGAGGGGGCATCGGAACAAGAGGCTGAGGAGGGGGTTGGAGCAGCCTGGGGACAGCTGGACAGCGTGACTGGGTAGGGGCAGCAGAGAGGGTCCCTGGCCACCAGGACAGGTGACCAGGATGGGACAGGGGACAGGAGGAGCAGGAGGTCCTGCTCAGGAGGAAGCAGCCTTGAGAGCAGGGAGCAAGAGGAGGTACATGCAGCCCTCCTGTCCCTGTCCCCAGAGGCTGCGATGTCTGGCCCTTGGTGGCCCCTCGCCCTGGCCCTGGCCCTGATCCTGACCGGTGTCCCGGGGGGCCATGCCCAGCATGAACCAGTGATGGTAGCTGAGGGTCCTGGGCTGGATGACCTCCTGCAGCAGGCAGAGCGCCTGCTCCTCCTCCAGGGAGACCTCCGGGGGCTGCCGGGAGCGGCCCTCGAGCATGGTGAGTAGGGGGCTCCCTCCCACCCTCCCTGGCAGTATCAGCTTCCTCCTCTATTCCACCAGGAAGGGACCTTCAGAGGGGAGGCTCTGGGTACCCACCACCGCCACCCCTTGTGTGACGGTTGTAAGTACTGTTTCCTGGCCACCTAAATGCTGGTCGTGCTGTTTGAGTTTGCTGGCAGCCTCCTGGGTGCTGTCTGTATCATTTTACAACCAAGGAAATGGAGGCTCAGAGAGGTTGCATGACCACCCAAGGGTCACACAGCAGGGGAGGGGGTGGCATTGGCGGAGCAGGGCTTGGACCCTCTGTGTGTCCCTGGGAGGGGGGCTCAGGCAGGTCCCTCAGGGCTGCTCTCCTCCCCCAGAGTCCCAGGTCCTGCAGCCCGCCTGGCTCTCCAAGCGTCAGCACCCAGGCAAGAGGGAGGAGGACACCGAGGAGGGGCCTGAAGAGGAGGAGGAGGAAGGGGGGGCCATGGGTCCCCAAAAGCGGCAGCACCCCGGCCGGCGCTCACCCTGGCTGGAGTATGTGGTCACCAAGAGGCAGCACCCAGGCCGAAGGCTGGTGGATCTCCGCAGCCAGAGGAGCTGGCAAGAAGAGGATGTGGAGGAGGACAGAGAGGGGCCGATACCCAAGAAGCGTCAGCACCCTGGCAAGAGGGCCCCAGGAGAGCCCTGTGGGCCCCAGGGTGCCTGTGACCAAGCCAGCCTCCTGCTGGGGCTCCTGGATGACCTGAGCCAGGCCCAGGGGGACCAGGAGAAGTGGCAGCACCCAGGGAGGGGAGCGTCCTGGGCTAGGGAGCCCCTCGAGGCATGAGCCCCGCTTCCTGGATGTGGAGTTGGGGTCAGAGGACATCTGACCCCCAGCTCTTCACAGTCCCCCAGCCCCCTCTTAGATCTAAACTGCACACCTGAGCCCCTTCCTTCAGAGACGCAACAGCCAGCCTAGAAGGGAAAACCCAAGTTGCCCACACCTGAGCCCCTTTCTTCCACGTCATCCAAGGGATCCCTACAGAGGGCAGGTGCCAGGACGTCCACTTCCAGAGTCCAGCTCCTGTCCCCTGCTCCCTGCTGCATGTGGCCAGACTCTGGTTGCATGCCCTTCTCCAGTGTCCCCCCTCCCCTGCTCCCAGGCTCCTCCTGCAGGTGGGCAGAGCCTCTCCATGCTGCACTCCCCTGAGATGTCACTCTGGGAAACTCCAGTGGTGCAGGTGGCTGTGGAAGTGGATGTGTTCTGGAACAGACGTCACCCCGGAAACCATGGCTCATGTGTAACCCTCTAGGCACCCTGCCCTGTCCCTGACAATCACCCTAATGACAATAAAGTGACCACTGGATCATCTAGAGCTGTGTGGCTGCATTTCTGTGCAGGTCTCCTGGGGGATTTAAATGGCAGGGGAGCTCCTTGCTCTGTTGCAGGGAATCAGGGATGCTGAAGGTGAGAGCCCTGGCCACTCTCCCCATCTCAGAGCATGGGAGGGAGGAGGGTGAGGGACACTGGGGAAACCAAGACCTAGAGAAGCAGTTCCTGGCCAAAGACATGAGGCCAGGTGCAGCCTGGGGTGGAGGGGACATTTGGGGTCCTGCCCAGAGGATGAATAGGGCTCAGGTTTGTAATCACTGCTCTATTGTGGTCCTTGACAGCCTTTGGCACCTGTAAGCCTACTATCAGACAGGCATGACACTGGCAGAGGACCTGGCTGCTATCAGGAGACCAAAACCAGGGGCTTCTGGGGCCAGTCAGGGGCAGCTGGGTGCAGGACAGGAAGGAGGCAGGGGGCAAACAGAAGCCATCACCTGAAGACACCTAAATCCAGAACATTTAAGAAACCTGCACAACGCCAGCAACAATAAACACACATCACACCGTGTGCCAAGGATACACTCCCTGTCCCACCCTGACCATCAGTCGTGAGTGTTTCCTCTTCAGCAACTTACTGACTCCCTTCTGCCCTGTGCACCATCATTCCAGCATACCCTTGTAGAAAGGTCGCATCAGCTTCTGTCCTGGAAGATGGCTAAGCCAGGTGGAACCTCAGTCTCCTTTTCTGTGATCCCTGTACCCCTATGGCTGTCTGAGCCTGAAGGAGATGGAATGGTCCATGGACAGCTCCTAGAATAGGCCTGCTGGAGTAGACTGATAAATGGCTCAAGGCCAGAAGGAGCTAAACACCAACCCTGTAAGACTCACCTGTTCCTTCCCTGCCTCATTCTCCAATGACAAACATGAACAAAAACAAAATAAAACAAAAGAGAAAGGCCCTGGAGCATTACTGTAAGTCCATGCCAGTGGCTGGGGCCTTAGCTTCTGACCAGTTCACCTGCTGCCCTTCAAATGTCCCCTCCTTCCTCTTACATGTGCCTTTTGTTGGGCATAGGAGGGGGTGGAGGTATACTCCAGACACTCCCACATTCCCAGCCTCCCTTGCAGATGGGCAGAGTCATGTGACCATTCCTTGCCAGTGAGACCTGAGTGTGTAACCTCTGGGCAGCTGGTACCTCTTCTTGCCTCCTTGTTCCTGCCATGGCAGTGTGGGAGGGCACAAGTTGAAACACCAGGGCATATGATAGAAGGATTCTGGGCCCTGGACTCACCAAATGAACTTTAGATACTGCCTACCACATCAGACTTTTTCATGTGCAAGAAATAACTTGCATTAAGTCACTGAGATTTTAGAGTTTATTTGTTACCAGACACTTAGCCAGTTCCGACAAACACAGATGCCTCTTCCCTGTTCTCTGCTCTGAAACCCTTCCAGCTTTTCCTTCTCACACACGCCTGCCTTCATCTTCACTGCCCAAATCAGTGCCTGGCATGAAGTAGGCACTCATTTATTGCATAGACGTTGAAAATTTCAGGTGACTTCCATTCTATTTCCCCATCATGACTTCCTGGGACTCCCTGCAGTAAAAAGTCTTCCTGTCCAGTGGGGAGATGACTAGTCTTGCAATCATGAGGGTACTTGAATCTGACAGGTGATGATGGCAGGGAACAGAGGGTGCCAGGTGACCCCAGTGAGATTGAGCATGTTCCCTGGAGGAGGAAACCTTCATGTGTCCAGAAGAAAATAAGACAGAAGGTGTTGAAGACAAGTGGGAAGGGAACACATGCCCTTGAGGGTGCTGGAGTTTGGAGTCTGGTGTTTGACCTGCCATATTTTAGCCCTGAGGAGCTGAGCCCTGTGCCTGACCCAGCTTTTCCCCTTCCCACCCAGGGAGTCTGATTCTACAGCTGATTGGTGTGGAATGGTGTGGAAAGGTGTAGATTGGTGTGGACAGGTGTGGAATGGTATGAAATGAAGGAAGGCTTCCTAAGGGGAGGCTTGAGTTAAGCCCTGAAAGATAAGAAAAGTAAAATTTTTCTGAGCCCTTTCTCTGGGGCCAGATTTTGAGCAAATACTTTCACACCAACTGCTCTGCAAAACACGAATAACTTATAATTATATGTGAATGGATAAACGGTCCACCTAGAGAAAAGGAAACCAAGGGAGAAATGGTAGCCTTCCCAATTTCACGAGCCTGAGACTTGGGAGTTGTCTCTATGCCTCCCTCCCCATTCCCCACACCTTAGCCACCATGTCCTGGAGATTTACCTCGACATGTGTCTCAAGTCCACCTAGTCCTTCCAGCTTCCAGCTGCTTCCCCACTACCCTGACCCTGGCCACCAAGGTTCATGATGTCAAGGCCGCAGTGGTCTCCTCACTCATCCCTGGATTCTGTCCCCCAAACCTGTCCTCCACACGTAGCCACAGGCATCTCCTCAAAATCAAATCCAGTCATAGCGCCCATCCTGACTGAAGGCACCCAGGATAAACCTTGACCCCTCTAGATGGCTGGATGGCCTGCCTAATGGGCTCCTGTTTCCTGGACACGCTTCATGGCCTTGGTTCATGTGCCTGCCTCTGCCTAGAACCATTCTTTTCTCCTTTTCTCCATCTTCCCTGTTTTACCTCCTAGTTTGCCTTCTGGTTCTGTGCAGTTTGGAAAGCAAAGAGTACATTTCCCAGACTCCCTTGCAGCTAAGATTTGTGGCTACATAGCTAGTTTGCTTCATGGATGCTCTCAGGGGGAAATTTAGAAGGTAGCATGTCTCTTCCTACTAGCAAGCAAGGATGTGTTGCTGTTTGGTTTTTCTGCAGTAGCTTTCCAGTGTGTGAACTCAAGTGTGAGGATATCTGGAGTCAATTGTACTGGCAGCGTCTTGGTTAGTTTCATAGCTATGGTGTCTTTGTTTATTTTATTTTATGGTACTGGGGATTGAACCCAGGACCTTTGCACTGAGATACACCCCTGCCCTTAAAAAAAAATTTTTTTTTAAATTTTGAGATAGGATCTTGTTAAATTGATGGGTTGCCTAAGATGGGCTTGAACTTTTGGTCCTTCTGCCTCAGCCTCCCAGAGTGCTGGGGTTACAGATGTGTACTACCACACTGTTTTTTTTTCTTTGTTAGTACATGTTTGCAATACATAAAAATTATGGTCATTGTACTAGTTGTGCTTTTTATTTTTAAACAACTTCTTTGGAATGCATATATACACGTGTACATAGTTACCTTTTAGCAGCTTTACTGAGATACAATGAATATATTGTATAATTCACCCATTTAAAGTGTGTAATTCAATGATTTTTAGTATGTTCACTGAGTTGTGCAACTACCACCACAATTCAAGCACATTTTACTCACCCTGGAAAGCAGCTTTTTCCTCTTTAGTCATCATTCCCCAAACTGCCTTGGTCTCTTCTAGCTCCTAATAACCATTTTTCTGTTTTCTGCCTCTATGAATTGGCATATTCTATATATTTCATAAAAATGGAATCATATAATATATTACCTTTTATGTGTGGCTTCTTTTAATGAGAATACCTCCTTTGGAGGTGTTGGGGATCAAACCCAGGGCCTTGTGTTTGCAAGGTAAGCACTTTACCCCTGAGCCACACCCCCAGCCCAGCCTAATAGTTTTAAAGTCTGGGTTTGTTATGACTTGTATCTAGAGGTCCCCGCAAAGCCTCATGCAGTTGTAGGTGGGGTTTTTCAGAGGTGGCTAGATCTAGAGTGTATGATACTGGGATGGATTTGTGGTGCAAGGCTAGGATCAAGGACTAGGATTAAGGGTGTGTGAGTGCTACCTGCCCTAAGTAGTCTGGATAAGATATAAAGGATAGAAAGATCTGTGGTTGTTCCTTGCTTGTTTTACTACCTTCTGCCTGTCTGCCATATATCACCCTGCCTTATAGCCAGCCGATTATGGACTGAAACCTCTACAAACTGTGCGCTAAGTAAACCTTTCCCCCTTAACTTTGGATGTCAGGTATTTTGTCTCAGCAATGAGAGAAAAGTAACTAAGACAGTGTTGAAGCATGAATTGGCGCTTCGTTCCTCCATATAGCTGAGGGGTATTCTTCTGTATAGACAGACCGTACTGGTTCCTCATCAGCTGTTGGACTTTCAGGCTGTTGTGAACAATGTTACTATGAATACTCTACTGTATGTGTATTTTTGTTTGAACACATGTTTTTGATTCTTTTGAGTATACCCAGGAGCAGAATTGCTGGCTTATATGATAATTCTGCTTAATTTATTAAGGAACTACCAAACTGTTTTCTTGGATTGTATTTTATGTATGTACCTATTTCAGGGACTGAGGAGTGAAACTCAGTGGTAGGGCCCTTGCATGCCTGAGGCTCTGGGTTCCATCCCAGCACTGCTGAATAACAAAAAACAAAACAAAAACTTAACATATGGGAGGCTGAGACAGGAGGATCACTTGAGCCCAGGAGTTCAAGACTAGCTTGGGTAACAGTGAGACTCCACCTCAAAACAAACACAGAACGGGCCAGGGATTCAGCTCCATGACATTGTGACTGCAAAAACAAAACCATTAAAAAAAAAAAAAAACAGAAAGAAAGAAAAAGAAAAAATGTACTCATTTCAAGTATAGAATTTAGTGATTTTTTTTTTTTTTCAATAACGGGGATCAAACTCAGGACCTTGTGATTGTGAGGCAGCCAGTGCACCACTGAGCTAAATCTCCGGCTCTAATTTAGTGATTTTTAAAGTCACTTCACCACTGGCACAGCTGTCGATCCTCCCACCAATGGACTTCAGGTGACCCAGACAGCACCCAGCAAGCCAGACACCACATTCTGAATTCAGACCACCATATGCAAAACATCAAACAGGCAGTGGGGCCTGATCATCATGTGGGGCCTGACCACTCAGAGTGGGTGACTCCTGCATTGCCCATTGTGTGGCCCTGATCCCCACCTGCCAGTCACTGTTTCTCTGTACAACCCTTATCCTTCCTCACAGCTCAGCAAGTGCATGCTCACCTGTCTGGGGCCAGGTGTCCCCAGTACCTATCCCTGAACTCAGGGATCCCTGGATGGGACAAAGCAGCTTGGGGCTGGGAGTGGGAGTGACTCAGGAGGGGAGGAGGGTGCCCCAGAAGTGTACCACTGGGCCGGTGAGTAACTGTCACCTTGTTTTCTGCTGTACCCGAGCAGGGTCGCAGCTCTTCTGGGACAGGAGCTCCCTGGATTTTCTGCTGGTCTTGGGAGCCCCCAAAATCCCCTAGGCAAGGATGTAGGGCATCATTGCATGCACACCCAGGGGACAACCGCAGGGACGGGGCCAACAGTGTCCATACTGTAACCCCTGCTGAGTGTTCATTAGCAGCTCCTCCCTCACTATACTGTATGCCCATGCCTGGGACAGGGCCATGCATACCCAGCTGATGGTTAGAGACGTTCAAGGAAGCTGCACTGGGTGTGTGTGGTCCAGGCTTCAGGCTGTGCAGGCCCTGGAGCTTGGGGCTTATGTCCAGCCCGGGATGGCAAACAACTACCCACCTTCCAGACTCCTCAGAGGTTACCAGGTGGCTCTTCCCAGCTCCACCCACACCCTCCCACCTGAGCTTGGATCTGGGCATCCCCACTGGCCCGTGGGTGGAGACGTTCCCTCACAGGGTACCCTGAGGAGGCTGTGCAGCCATTAGGAGGGGGGCAGTGGGAGGTCCCAGTCACTGGATCTTCAGAGGAAATAGTGGCACCCTGACTTTCTCTTCGTCTTTGCTCCTTGACTCCAGAAGTGAGTCTGCTGTGACATCTGCCTCCACCCAACCATGGCCTAGACCCTCCTAAGCCGCCAGCCAAAGACCCTTCTCCAAGTTCACCGTCCTAGGTGTTTCATTACAGTGACAGTCTCTGATGAGCAGCTCCTCCCTACCCGTGGAGACACCTGGCTCACAGACTCTTGCTCCTCCTGTCCCTGCTTGGGCAGCTGTGGGAAGCTGGACAATGGAAGTGTGGTGGGGTGTGGCCCTGGGTAATGTGCCCACACCACTCCCTAAATATACACATAAATTTCTACAATAGGGGCTGGGGATTTAGTTCAGTGGTGCTGCACCTGGCTGGCAAGCACAAGGTCCTGAGTTCGATTTCCAGTACCAAAAATAAATAAATATCTATAATTTTATGAAAAGAAGCTGCCCTCCTCCCCAGTCAAGCCACTCATCCTGCCTTGCTATGAAACATCCCAGTGTCATGACTTCCTCCAAGCTTGTAATTAATTCTTTCTGCAAACCTTACTTTGATTAAACGCAATCAGAGGTCTGGTTTTCTGAGCTACTCGGTTCCTGCAGGGGCTCCTGGGTGGCCCGAGAACATGCAGGGCTTCTCACCTGAAGGATGGCAGCAATTAGAGCCCAGCCAACCATCTCAGAGAACAGCAATTAGCTCAGTGGCCAAGTCATGCTGAGCGCTGTGGGTTACCAAGGGGACCCGAGGCCACTGCCAGGATTTAAGTGGCTCTCGTCTTTGGGGATCATCTTTCCTGAATTGCGGCCACGTTCCAGGCCCAGTCATTATTGGATGACTGATTAGGCCTGGTGTGTTTCGGAGAGTGGCTGTCTAATCACCAGCTGCCAGGGTGGACGATGTCCAGCACTGAGCAGGTACACTCCGTCCCGCGTGCTGGAGACTGACATACACCCAGCCACCTGGGGCACCGGCTGGGCTTTGCCGGGTGCCCTGGGGCTCCAGGGGTCAGCATGGCTCCGGGGACATGGAAGCTCAGCTGTTCTCGGCGGGTGGGGGATTATCTCCAAGCGGCTGCTGTGGCTGGGAAGGAAGGGAGCTCCCTTTTAGAGGCAGATGCTGCCTAACAGTGGCTCTGTTAGTGATGGGCCACAGGCACAAGTTTGGACCCATAAGAGGACACTGCCCAGAGACATTGTAGCTGTTCAATTTGTGCAGGTACAGGCTGTGATGTTTGCAGAGTGAAGAAATGGCAGGAGGAGGCTGTTCCTGGAACACATTCCCCATGCAAAGCAATGCTGCATGGCTGTGATGGGAACAGTCAGTGTTTACGCACAGCTCTGGCCGCTCTGCAGGAAACAAGTCATTTGTTCTGGAGGAAACTGAGGGACAGGGAGGGTAGGTGACTTGCCCACACATCTGAGACTTGAATCCAGGCACCCACGCTCAAGTTGAATACAGCTCTCATGCTTTCCATACACCAGCAGAGCTCGAAACTGCTCACAACCCTTCAGATGTCTTTACTTTCCCAGGTCCATCCAATGTGGGCCTGGCCTTCATGGGCTTCAGCCAACCAGCCAACAGCAAAGGAGTTGCTGATGAGGCCCCCAGAAGCCAGTCTCCTCCTGTGAGGACAGACACTTTGGAAATCTGTAAAAACAGAGACCAATGGTACATTGTTTTCTTTTGGAAAATAGTTATTTCTCCTAAGCATATGTTATTTACTCTAAGAGATAATGGGTACATTGTTGCTATGTTAAATTAATAAATTATTTATTGTTGATCCATTTATTTTGCAGGCCTGGGGATTAAACCCAGGGCTTTTGCATTGAGCTACATCCCCAGCCCTTTTTCTGTCTCTCTCTCCGTCTATCTAATCTATTTGAGACAGGGTCTTGTATGTACTTCAGGCTCACCTTGAACTCACTGTGTAGCTCAGGCTGGCCTCAAACTCTAATTGATCTTCCTGCTTCAGCCTCCTGAGTGCTGGGAGTACAGGTGTGCACCACCACACCTGTTATTTTATTTATTTATTTATTTTCGTACTGGGGGATCCAACTTAGGTCCTTTTGCTTGCGCAGCAGGTGGCGAAGCCACTGAGCTAAATCCCCAGCCCCGTCCTTATTTTTTATTTTGACTGGTCTCAAACCCAAAGTCCTCCTGCTTCAGCCTCCCAGAGTGCTGGGATTACAGATGTGTAAACCATGACCCTACTGCTCCCCTGGGTGTTGCCCTTAGTCCTGCTCTTCTCCAGGCTGGTCAGTCCCTTTGCCAAGCTCTCCTCTGGCTCTGTCCTGCCAGGGCCTCAGTGGACATGGCTTTCCTAGGGTTACATAGCAATGATGCAGGGCAGACAGAGCCAGGCTGGCCTCTGGGATCGGCGAGACTCACATAACCTCCTAATGCTGTCATTGGTACCGATGCTTCCTGGGCACTCACTGCGTGCTGGGTACACAGGTCCTACTGCTTGTGGTCCCCACGGTGACCTTCTCAGTAGACACTGCTGTCACTTCCATTTATAGATAGGGACACAGAGGTGCAGAGGAGGCAGGCACAGGGCCACACAGCTGGCGAGTGGCTAAGTGAAGACTAAAACCCAGTCCTAGCTGGGGAGCTAATGGGTTGCACCTGCAGTCCCAGCTCAGAAGGTTGAGGCAGGAGGGTCCCTCAAGCCCAGGAGTTCAAGGTCAGCCTGGGAAACACAGTAAGAACCCAGCTCTGCATGTCTCCAGATCCAGACTCTTCCCTGCCACACTACAGATCATGTGGCAGAGTCCAGAGCTGAATATGCTGTCAGACTCAACCCTGTCTGCCTCTCCACACCACCCTGTGCTTCTAGCAGCCTCCCTTCCCCTCAGCAGTGGTCCCAACCTGTTACAGCAGGCTGGCCTTGGGCAAGAACAGGACACTCTTGTCCCTTCCATTCCTCTTGGAGCCCCAGCTGCAATACCAGGACCTGCTTCCACCTGCAATTGCCCACCACGCACCATCAACATGGTGTCATCCCATCATCCCCACACCGATCTATGTGTGCTGTTGTCGTCACCCTGAGTTTTCAAATGGGGAGCTGAGGTGCAGAGACACCATAGGTCAGACGAGCTCCCCAAAGAGGAGCCTGAGCCAGGTTCTGGCCCACGCGCTTCACTTCTGTTGGCTGTGTGAACAGAGCCCAGCTGAGTCACACCATGGGAGCAGATCCTGGAGGTAGTGTAAAAATGGCTGTCCTCTCCCTGTGCCTGCTCTGAGGGATTTGCTCGTGAAGGATCGGCATGGGCTGTGGTGGGTTCAGTCACCTCTCGCTCTCTGTGGGTGACAACTGGACACACCTCCCCCGGGGCTCGGGCTGCTGTGTCCCCTCTACGCCAGCCTTCCAGTCCTGTGTGTTTTAAACATCTCTGGGGACCCCTGTTTGGGTCAAAGACAGCTGATGACCATGTAGCTGACCCCTCTCCTCCGGGTGGAGCTGATCAACACATTGCTGGAAAACTTGCAATTTATGGCACCAAGATGAACAGACAAAACAACCCCAAAGGAAACAGATCATTCTGGAAACAGAAATGGATATGAAAAAGAAAGAAAATACCCTCTACTCAGTGTCCTCAGAGAGAGGAGATAAAATTATAGCATCCAAAAGCCAGCACATGATGATGTAGAAACAGAATGGCCAGGGAGCAAGGGAGAAAAAATACCTCTCAGAATTTGAGCTGTGATTGTCAACTATCCCACAAACAGGCAGGCCCACAGCTTGCAACCCTGCGGCCCCAGCACCACCCCAGCACTGTAGCAGAGGTGGAACTTGTCCTTCCTTGCTGGGTGTATGTGTTTGTGGGTACACAGGTGTGTGTGCACATGTGCGTGTGTATGGGTGCATGTGCATGTATGTGTGTGTGTGTGTGCACAGTTTTGGGCTGGCACCCAGGGCTTCATACGTGCCAGACAAGCCCTCTCCATGGAGCCACCCAGCCCTCTCTTTGCTGGTCCATGGCTGCTGCTGTCCCCTCAGAGAATCCCCTGCCACTGAGACATCCATCTTTCTGGCCACAGGAGAGTCTTTAAAAACCAGGACCTTGGGGCCGGCCAGGGATTTAGCTCAGTGGTTTTGTAGCCTGCTGCACAAGCGCAAGGACCGGAGTTCAATCCCTGGTACCAAAAAACCAAAACCAAAACCAAAAACCCCCCAAAAAACCAGGACCTCATTTATCTCCCTACTTGAAACCCTGGCGGCTCTTGCTCCCTTCATAGTAAAGTTTGCCTGATCAGAGCCCTGACTGCCTCATTGATGCCTTCCCAAAAGACCCTCTCTGGTCCCCTGCAGCCCGAGCCCATTGCAGGAGTGCAGAGGCCAGGCACCTCTCCTGTCCTGCACAGCCTGATCCCAGCAGCCTGACCTCCCCACTCAGTCTCTGCTGCTTTGCTGTCACCTCTCCGAGCTGGTCACTGTCCCCAAACGTTCCCTGCCCCTTCCTGCCCCAACACCTCTGCCCCACTATTCCATCTGCCAGGAGGCCCAGCTGGGATGGATGACCCTTCTCTCTGCTGCCAGCCCCACATGGTTCCCAGCCAGCTGGGGCATCTTCCCCCACCCCATTTTATTTTTCAATTTATATTTTTATTAGTCCACATTTGTAGTACATGATGATCACATTCCTCATTGGGAGCTGGCACAGGTACAGAACACATCTTCATTCTTTTCCATCCTCTCCCCTCCCCTCCCTCCATCTCATTTGCAAAAGTTCTATCTCCCTGTTTCCTATTATCTATCTTTTATTTATTTATTTATTTATTTATTGGTACCGGGGAATGAACTCGGGAGCTTGCGCTTGCGAGGCAGGCGTCGGAACCACTGAGCTAAATCCCTAGCCCCATAAAATTAAATTATTATTATTATTATTATTATTTTTGGTACCAGGGATTGAACTCAGGTCCTTGTGCTTGCGCAGCAGGCGGCGAAACCACTGAGCTAAATCCCCGGCCCAAAATTAAATTATTTTTAATAAATTATTATTATTATTATTATTATTTTTTGGTACCGGGGATCAAACTTGGGTCCTTCCACTTGGGAGTTAGGTGGTGGAACCACTGAGCTAAATCCCTGGCCCATAAATTATTTTTAATTTATTTATGCTTTGGGTTTCTCATGTAAGAGAAACTATGTGATATTTAAGCCTATGTGTCTGATTTATTTCACTTAACATCATAGTCTCAAGGTGCATTCATTTTCCTACAAATGACTGAAGTTTATTCTTCTTTATGGCAGAGTAGTACTCCATTGTGTGTAAACACCATATTTTCTTTTTTTTTTTTTGGTACCAGGGATCGAACTCGGGTCCTTGTGCTTGCACAACAGGCAGCGAAACCACTGAGCCAAATCCCTGGCCCAACACCATATTTTCTTTATCCACTCATCTGTTGATGGACATATGGGCTGCTTCCAAGATTAAGTTGTTATGAATTGTGCTGCTATAAACATGGGTGCTCATGGATCACTGTAATATAATGTCTTTCGGGGAAGATACCTAGAAAGGGAATAGTTGGGCCAAATGGAATTTCTAGTTTGTTTTTTGAGAAAACTCCATACTGATTTCCATAGTGGTTGTACTGGTTTACACTCCCACTAACAGTGTAGAAGTTTTCTGTATCCCTACAGCCTTATCAGTTATTTGATTTCTTGATGATGTTCATTCTTTCTGGAGTAAGATGGAATCTCAGTGTCTTAATTTGCATTTCTCTAATGACCAGAGATGCTGTGACATCTTTAGTTGGGGGTGGGGTCTCCTGTGTAAGGGGACTTGAGGGAAGCTTCAGAGTGTGGTGGGATCATCAGATCCTTAAAGAGCCTCTAAGATTGCGGATGTCTCTGTGTGTGTGAGTGTAAATGGGCTGTGTGAGTGCAAGCAGTGTGTGTACATGAGTGAGTGTGCAGGAATGTGTGAGTGTGCATGTGAATGGTTGGTTATGTGCATGAGTGAGTGTGTGTGATCCTCGTCAGCAGCTGAGCCCAGCCAGCTGTGTGACCTCACTGACATCAGCTGCCCTGGTTAGCACCCTCACCCAGGCCCCCAGAAGTGGGGAAGCCCTCCACTGGGTGTGAAGCTGGAATAAGGCCCAGAACTTGTCAGACTCTGAGCCTGGCATGTCACAGGGCGCTCGGCAGTGACAGCCCTGGGTGGTGGCTTGGGGCTCATTTCATGTGGGGGGTCATGCTCTCACCAACCACTCTGGACTCTGTCACCCAGGCCATCAGGAGCCAGGGGTGGGGTCCGAGGAGCCCCGTGTTGCCTGGGAGGGCAGTGGGTGTCAGTGGCTCCCGCACCATGTCTGAAAAGCCTCAGAGCTGGGGGTGAGTTCGGGGGGAGAGGGCACAGTGCCCCATGTTGTCTGGCTGTGACTCAGGGACCCTTGCCCAGCTGAGGACACTTGGTCAGTGTGGAGCCCACCCGGTGCCACTCCCAGGCCTTGGTCCCCAGGAGTGAGTCTCTTTCCTGTGGCGCCAAAGCCTTCCAGGGACCCCTGGTGCCTGGGGAGGACCACTGGGCCCAACCCACTGGCCAGACTCTGCCTCTATGCCCCCCTCAAACCAGCCCCTCAGCCAGCAGGGGCCTGCAAGTGACAGTCTTGAGGAGGAGAATGGTGCTCACTCGCCGTTCCTCACTTCCCATAGACTGCGAGGATCCCTTGATTGGTGCAGACAACACTTCAGCACCTTCTCGTTTATTTCTCATCATCCTTTCTGAGTCCGCCGCCCACCCTGCTGGGGCCTGCTGGGCCTGGGAATCAAGAGGCAGTTCCCTGTGTCCTCAGAGAGTTGCTGTAACTGTCACATGGCTCCTCTCAGACACACCAGATGCTGTCTGGAAAACGACTTCTTCTCTTCTCCTGCTCAAAACCCACAGTGCTCAGAAAGACCAGGGCAGGGGACCTGGGGCGGAGGGCAGGGCTGGACTGGAGGAGACCTGTAGGAGGGGAGGTGATGAGGCCTGAGACTATGTGTTCATGAACAGCTCCCCTGAGGAGTGGGCCCATTATGTGCAGAAAATGTGTACTGACAGGAAAGCATAAAGTAACTGAAAAGGAAGAAGTTGAACATAAAGGAAAGAGAAAGACAAGAACAGAAGATTATATGTATGTGCTGGGTTGGACTCTGGGCCTCGCATATGCTAGGACTGCTCTGACCTTACTACAGATTCTGCAGATGCCACCCACCCTCTATGCCTGCTCTGCTCGTGAGATTTGGGGAAACTCATTTTGCCACACCGTTTCTACCATCACATGGTTTTCAGGCCTACATCCTTTTTTTGTGTGTGTGATACTGAGGATTGAATGCAGGACCTTGTGCTTGCAAGGCAGGCATGGTGCCACTAAGCTAAATCCCCAGCCCTAGGCCTGCATCTTTTTGAAATTCACTTATTTCTTATGCACAATCTATTTGACTCCAAAAGTGTGAGGCGGCTGTTACTAAAAGATATCTGACAGAAGCATCTTAGCATCATGTTTAGATGGTGTGCACCCTAAGTCAGGCACTTAGCCTCAATTATTTTCCACAACACATAAAGGCTGGTCCAGTCTCTCTCTCTCTCTCTCTCTCTCTCCCCCCCCTTCTTCTTTCTTTCCTTCTCTCTCTCTCTCTCTCTTTGTTTTTGTTCATTGATTTTATTTTTCCTGAATGGAAAGCATACATAAGGACTTTTTAGAGGTCCTTTCAAGGAATCTTGGAAGAGGCAGTGCAGTAATTCAATACAGACTATGAATTTCTTGACAAACTACATCCAGGAAGTCAGGACTCCTTCTTTGTCAAGTCTGGGAGTGAGGCTGTATTACATGAACTCCATTACGTGGAACCCAGTGTCCTCTCCTGTCTGTGTTCTGTGCCCCTGCACAAAACATTTTCAATGATACTCGGATCCCTTGGAGCAATGACAACCATTTTCCTCACTTCCTGGTCCAAGCTGTGGCTGCTCAGGCTGGCAGAGGTAAAAGGCTTTCAGGGCGTCAACTACTGTGGCAAGAATCCGAGGCCCAGGAAGACAGTGGGCAGGAGGCTCAGCTCTACCTCTTGCTCCCGGAGCACCTCAGGCAAGGTTCTGTAGCACCATTTCCCGTTATGGAGCCAGATTGTTTCTGGTATCTAGTGGGTCCTTGCTCCTACCTAGCATGTAAGCTGACCATCTTGGCTTCTCAGGAATTGTAAGATCCATCCCCACCATCCTATGGCTCATTTCCCCTGGGCTCCCCAGAGCTAATTTCCCCGGCTTGTGATCAAACATCCTGAAAATGCACATTTTTATAAGACACCCATGATCTGAAGCCCATATACTCTTCCATTCTATCTTTTCCCAACTTTGCACCGTGCACTGTGCTTTCGACAATGGGTCTGACTCATTTTTCCTGAGAATGTCATTGCTGTTTCTGGGGGAGGCTATGACTTTATACCTATTTTTAATTATCTTCCTGTGTTTAACAGTGACCTAGAAGCAGAATGGCCCAACATAGCATGGATTTGCCATGCTTACTCAGTTAGGGGCCGAGCTGGGCTAGATGAAGAAACCAGTTTTCATTCACATATGTGTTACGCAGAGCTCACCCACAAGTCCCCGTGTGGAGGGCATGGGCTTCCTCACAGCATGGCGGGTATGGGGGAGGCAGACCCCTTCCATATCAGCTGACCTCCCAGGTTTAATGGAAGGTATTGTGCTCCTGACAAGCTAAGTCAGGGCACACAGACCATCACAGACAGCACAGGAAATTACTCAAAGACAGATTACTCAAGTGAAAATAAGTTCCTTTTCATGAATGAGCATATAATGCATACATATATATGTATATGTCATATTTGTACACAGGAAAGAAGACATCATGGTTGTCATCATTGGCAATTAGCACATTTGCTCTCTCCTTGGTATGATCACTCTATTGATGTGTGGCTTCTCACAGATACTTCATTTTCAATTTAAGAGTCTCCTCCAAAGGGAAATTTCCAGGCCTCCATATAATATTGTTCCTTCTCATTTTATTTTATTTATGAATGTCACTTCACTTTCTTAATCTACTTAGTGATAGAAACAAACACACCACAAATTATCTCCTGGCCAGATTTTTTTTTTTAATGCAAGAAATCTTTGTTAAACAGAAGTGTAATGTCATTTGATGGCCTTTTTGAAATAATACCATTAGCTGCTGGGTAATCAGGGTTTTGGAGTAAAATTGGATAGGACAGTTAGGGAGCAATCTGACCCACATGGTTATTTGAAGCAGGCTGTCAACATTGGAATTGGAAGGAAGCAGATGCAAGAGGCCTTTCAGAGGAGGAACCAATAACACATCTGGATGTCTTGGATGGAGCCTAAATATGAGGGATAATATAAATTCAAGAAAGAACCTGACATTTATGGTTGATGATTTGGGGATTTCACAGATGGTGAGCTTTCTTCCTGGATTTCTTACTGAAAATGGAAAGAACTCTCTCCTCCAGTGAACCCCTCTGCACGTGAGCCTCTTGGAACCAAGTTCCAGGGTTTTTATTTGGGACTTGTCCTCATACTTTAAATTTTAGTGTAGATAAAACCGGTTGTGTTACTCAGACTATAAACCAAGGGCTAGCAAATTTCAGTCCATAGACCAAGTATAAACCAACACCGGGTTTTGTTAATAAAGTTTTATAAGGCTTTATAAAGTTTTATAAAGCTTGTTTATAGTTTTATTGAAGCACAGCCATGCCCATTCATTTACATATCATCCATAAATGTTCTTGAGCTTCAGCAGCAGTAGCTGTGACAGAGACCTACACATCCTGAAATATTTACTCTGGTGCTTTCATGTGTGCTAATCCCTGGTGAAACACGTGACTCTTCTATTTTACCGAAAGGAGACGTAAGGTATTGTGCTACAGGATCAAACTAACTTGGGGGTAAATCTGGGGGCATAATTATAATCTTTTGTCAAGAAAATATCTTAGGCACTTCTACTGCTCCCAATTCCCATTTCTACCTTTGTGGGTAAACTTACTAGGGGACAGAATGGGCTGTGCACTCCTATGTCTTCATAATGCATTCCAAAAGCATAATGCATGGCAAGCACCTGTGGCTTCTCACGTGAGGAAGTGTTGGGGGTCAGAAATACCTGTGTATGTGTGAGTGTAGGATACTGAAATCAAGCGCTTACATTGGTCATGAGTTTAGTCTTGAAAGGAATCTTGAATAGTGAGTTCTTTTTGTTTTGTCTTTAGATTTTAATGCTCTGCTGTCCTGGAATCTTCTAGGGTTCTACTATGAAACTGAGTAGGATGGGCCCCGAGGCTCTGTTTCAGACCCAACAGCTGTGTTGGTCAAGTTGGAAAGATGAGAAAGACCCAGGTGTGGTGGTACGTGCCTGAGGTCATAGTCCTCTGGGAAGCTGATGCCAGAGAATCACAAGTTCAAGCCCATGGTGGACAATTTAGCAAGACCCTTGAAGTTTATTTCCTATACATAAGGGTGCTTTCACTAAATGGCTGCAGTAAAGACATGGTGAGCACCCCGGGCAGAACTGCAGGAAGCCGCCAAGCACAGGATGTGCCCTTCCCACCCAGCTCCAAATGCTGCATGCAGCGTGGTGGGGTGCAAACGCATCTCCTTGCCTGCCTTTGCAAGTGGGTGTTCCTGGTCTCCTTATAGACTTTCCTCTCTGAGGAGAGTGGAGAATGGAGGTGAGTGAATTCTGCTCAGTTTCTGACTACAGCCTCCACCTCCAACCAGCAAACAGCAGCTCCACTCTTTCTTTCTTTGACAGTGTCTTATGCAATCCAGGCTCGTCTCAAATTTGAGATCCTCCTGCCTCAGCCCCTCAAGTGCTGTGATTTCAGACATGCACCACTCAGCAGGCTTCTTAGCCTCTGTGTGCTAAGGTTTCTTCATGGTAGAAAAAGAGTAAGAGGAGAGCTGAAAAACCGTACCCCTCAACTCCCAATGATGGGGTGTGCAGGGCTCAACTGCCAAGGAAGCCTGGCATTGATGCAGAAACCAGGTTGCCCGCTGCTCTGGGAAGGACCGAGTGCCCATCGTCCTGAGGCCCTTCCTGCCTTGCAGAACTCCTGGCCTCCCTGACTGTCTTATGACTGTCCCTCAGGGAACCTCTGTTCAGACAGCTTTCCTTTCTCTGCCACAAACTTCATGGCTTTAAAACAACACAGATGTGTCTTCTGACAGCTTGGGCAGCAGAGTGGGAAAGCAGCTCCTAGGGATGAGGTTGTGGTCTGCAGGGCTGGACCTGGTAGTCCTGGTGTCTCCTCGCTTTTTCCAGCTCACATTTGCTGTCCCCTTCTGTCCCTTGCTGTCTCCTCATCCTTTCACCTTGCCCCCTTCTACAGGGCCCGAGATGACATTCAGCCCCCGCCCAGACTGCCCCAGGCCCACCTCTGCAACTTGAGGGCCATCGCGGGAGGATCTCGGCAAAGTCCCTCTCGCTGGGTGAAAGCTCATCCTCAGGCCTCTTTGGGGCCACAGTCAGCCTGGCAGATTTCCCACTGTCCTTCTTTTCCTCTCCTTTCCAGATGCCGACCTCTGTGGCCATCTCATGACTCTCCTAGCTGCCTCTAGCTGAGCTGCAGGATGGCTGGTAATGTAGAAATGTCAGATAAACAATAAAGGACTTCTTAAGGCTGATTGTAGTGCTGGGAATGAGGCCCAGGCCTTTACATGTTCACTACTACGGAACTATATCTCCAGCCTTTTGGATTTTAATTGTATTAATTTTTGAGAAAAAAGTCTTACTAAGCTGCCTAGGCTGGCCTCAAACTTGTGATCCACCAGCCTCAGCTGGGATTCCCAGCTATGACAAATAATTTTTTTAAAATATAGTCACGTGTCGCCTAATGACAGGATGCACCCTGAGAAACACATTGTTAAGTGATTCTGTTGTATGATATAGAGCATGCCCATGCAAACCAGAGGACAAAGCCAGCCTGCTGACGTTCCCTGATGTGAACAAGCATGCTGGTGTCATGGGTGGGACTGAGAATGTCCCTAAAAGCCTCCTGTGTTCAGAGGTGGGATTTTCAGAAGGTGATTGGATCACAGGGTGCCCGACTCCATGGAAGTGCTTGTAGGTGGTGGGGGCCACATGGAGGAGGGATTCCTGGTGGGTGGCCAGGAGCTGTGTCTGGTCCCTGGTCCCTTTCTCTTTGGTAAGCTCTCCTCTCCCTCAGTTTCTCCTGCCTGCCATGAGATGAGCCCCTCTCCCCCACCACAATGTTTCTGCCTCAAACTGGCCTAAAAGCAAAGGATTCTGGGAAACCTGGGAAACCAGGAGCAAAGCAAGCCCTTCCTCCTTTAAGCTGTGATTCTCAGGTATTTTGTCTCAGTGAGGGAAAGCTGAGACGAGCAGTGAACATGACCGGCAGAGTGGTATGGCTATGGTTTTACAGTCAAGTCTCAGGTAAATAGGAGTATATTCTAAAATAATGATACAAATATAGTGTAGTAAATCATAAATCAGTAACAGTCACTTATTGTCACTGCCAAGAGTTACCAATAGTGCCTGCAAACTAACCACGGCATGTAATCTCACGCAATGTGCACCACACATAAAATAGTAACTATGTGCTCTGCTTTTAAATGGCTGGCAGGGCAATGGGTTTGTTCACATCAGCACCAGACATGCGGAGTCTGAGTTGTGAACAGCATCACGAGAGCTATGGTGTCACTAGGTGACAAGAATTTTTTAGCTGCATTATAATCTTACAGGACCACTGTCATATGTCTGGTTCATTGTTGAGAATGCTTGTTTTGGTTGTTTTTTTAAGACAGGGTCTCGGTATGTAGTTCAGGCTGGCCTTGAACTCACTATGTAGCCCAGGCTGGTCGCAAACTCATGGCAATCCTCCTGTCTTAGCCTCCGAGTGCTGGGATCATGCAGCACCATGCCCAGCTTTGACAAAATGCTTTTAGCGTTGCATAACTATGTAAGTACCCATAGGACATATTGTGTGGGATATAGTCTTACTACAAAATGAAAAAAAAGGTGGGGGGGAAAGCCAAGCACAGTGGTACATGCCTGTAATCCCAGCACTTAGGAGGCTGAGGCAGGAGGATTTTCATGAGTTCGATGCCAGCCTGAGCTACATAGTGAGTTCAAGGCCAGCCTCAACTACACAGCAAAACCCTGCCTTAAAAAAAACAGAAAACTAAAAAAATAATAAAATAAAAAATAAGGAAGGAAAGCTTGGTTGTTTATCTGACTTTCTAGTCCACTAGGCATCCTGTGTCTTCATCTGCTGGCCCAGGCGACCTTACTCCCAGTCCATCCCTGTCCTTTACGGGCATTTCCTACATGTATCTCTTCTCAGCAGCAGCTGAGTCTCAGGCCCCACCTGACAGCCTGAGATCACAGCCCCAGCCTGGTCCTGGGGAGTAAATGCTTGGTTTTGGTGCCACCAGCTGGCTGCCCAGGGGCCTCACCCTCTTTCCACGTCTCATTGTTGCTGTTTTCTTAGTCGTTGGGGCTCAGAATGCGTTTCTGCATTTACTTGCATATTTACAGCCTGTTTCTGGAAGGCCCCAGGAGAAGTGATTGTTACAGAGAGGACCCCCTTTTTTTTTTAAAGTTTTTTTTTTAAATTAGATTCTTTTATTGGTACATTGTAGGTACACAACACAATTACATTTCTCATTGGGAATTGTACCTTTACATAATGCATCCTGGTTCTTATTTTTTCCCGATTCCTAGCCCTCCCTTCACGCCCTCCACCCTTCCCTATTTACAAAGACTTTATTTCCATTTTTTCCATTTCTCATCATTTTTTCCTTTCCCTTCTTTCCTTTCCCCTGCCCCTCCCACTACCCCTACCCCTTTGGACATTTTCTTCCTATTTTACATTATCGATTATTCATTCTAATCATTAGTACATTTTAGGTATACAATATAATGACATTCATCATTGGAAATTTGCACCTTTACATAGTCTCTCTTGGTTCTTATTTTTCACCCTTGCCCAGCCCTCCGTTCAACCCCTCCATTCCTCCCTATTTACAAAGATTTTGTTCCTATTTTTCCATTTTCTCATATTAATCCCATTCCCTTCTATCCTTTCCCCTAGCCCTCCCTCTTCCTTCCCCTTTGCCCCTTTTCTTCCTATTTCACATTACCTATTATTTACACTTTCAGTTTCTCACACCAGAGAAACTATTTGGTATTTACACATGTGTGTCCTATTTATTTCACTTAAGAGTATCTCCTCAATGTGCATCCACTTAGCTATAAATGTCTCTAATTTCTCGTTTTTTATGGCTGAGTAAAAAAACCCATTTTATAAAAAAACCCACCTTTTCTTTATCCAGTCTCCAGTTGATGGGCATTTCGGCTGTTTCCAAGTTTTAGCTATTACAAACTGCACTGCTATGAACATGGGTGCACATATATCACTGTGGTATGATTCTTTTAATTCTTTGGGGAAAATCCCCAGCAGGGGAATAGCGGGGTCAAGTGCGACTTCCAGTCCTAGTTCTTTGAGGTATCTCCATAATGATTTCCACAGTGCTTGCACCAGTGTACACTCCCACCAGCAGTGGAGCAGGGTTCCTCTTTCCCCACAGCCCCACCAGCACTTGTTATTGGTTGATTTCATGATAGCAGCCATTCTTTCTGGAGTGAAGTGGAATCTCAGCGTTGTTTTCATTTGCATCTCTCAAATGACCAGTGATGTTGAACATTTTTTTCTTGTATTTATTTGCTATTTCTACTTCTTTGTCTGAGAAATGTCTGTTCATTTCAGATACCCATTTTTCGATTGGGTCTTTAAATTTGGGAGGTCTGATCTTTTTAAGTTCTTTATAGTTTTGAGATAGTAGACCTTTGTCTGAGGAAGAGCAGGTGAATATTTCTTCCCACCTTGTGGGTTGTCTCTTCACACTGCTGGTGGTTTCTCTTGCTGTGCAGAAGCCTTTTTAATAAGAAGAGATCCCATTTGTTGATTGTTTGTGCTAGTTCACGGGCAACTGAGGTTTTGTTCTTAAAATCTTTTCCTACACCGATGTCTTCAAGGGTTCTACCTAACCTCTGTTCCAACTGGTTCAGAGTTTCTATTTTAATATTTAGATCTTTAATCCATTTCTATTTTAGTTTAGTGCATGGCGAGAGATACAGGTCTAGTTTGAATCTTTGGCAAGTTGAAGCCCAATTTTTCCAGCACCATTTATTAAAGAGGCTATCTTTCCTCCAGTGAGAGTGCTTGGCTCCTTTGTCGAAGATGAGATGGCTGAGCGTGTCTGGCGTTGTTTCTGCATCTTCTAATCTGTTGCACTGGTCCTCAGGTCTGTTTCTTTGCCAGTACTATGCTGTTTTAATCACAGTGGCTTTGTAGTAGAGTTGCAGGTTGGGGATTGTGATACCCCCTGCCATGTCTCTGTTACCTAGAATTGCTTTTGCTATTCTGGGCCTCTTCTTGTTTCAAATGAATTTTTGGATTGTTTTCTCGAGGTCTATGAAGTATGCTGCTGGGATCCCAATTGGAATTGCATTAAATCTATATAGCAGTTTTGGAAGTAAGGCCATTTTCACTATATTAATCCTTCCTACCTAGGAGCAGGGGATGTCTGTCCATTTTCTGATATCATCTTCAATCTCTCTTTTCAGAGTGCCATAGTTTTCAGAGAAGAGGTCTTTGATTTCTTTCATTAGGATGATTCCTAGGTATTTCAGTTTTTTGGATGTTATTGTGAAAGGAATTATTTGCCCTATTTCTCTCTCAGTGAGTCTGTCATTCATGTAGAGGAAAGCTATTGATTTTTGTGTGTTGACCTGGTAACCAGCTACTTGACTGAATTTGGTTATTAAGTCTAGAAGACTTTTGGTGGAGTTCTTGGGGTCTTCTATATAGAGTATCACATCATCTGCAAATAATGACAATTTGACTTCTTCATTACCTATCTTTATTCCTTTTATTTCTTTCTCTTGTCTAATTGTCGTGGCTAATGTTTCCAGAACTATATTGAACAAGAGTGGTGATAGTGGACATCCTTGTCTTGTTCCTGATTTTAGTGTGAAGGATTTCAGTTTTTGATGATTTAGTATGATATTGGCTGTTGGTTTTTAATAGATGGCTTTTAGCAGATTGAGGTAGAGACCATCTAGTCCAATTTTTTTTATTCATATATTTATTGGTACATTTTAGGTATACAACACTTTTAGATTTATCATTGGGTGCTTGTACCTTAATATGATGTATCTTAGTTCTTATTTTTTCCCCATTACCTGTGTGCCCTTTACCCCCTCCACTCTTTCCTATTTACATAGATTTTGTTTCCTTTTTTTTTTCTAATAATTTTTCCTTTCCCATCTTCCCCTTCCCCTCCCACCAGCCCTACACCCTTGGACCTTTTCCTATTTCAAATTATCAATTATTCATTTTAATCATTTTCATCCTTATTTACACTTTCAGTTTCTCACACTAGAGAAACTATTCAGTATTTACACATGTGTGTCCTATTTATTTCACTTAAGAGTATGGCCTCAATATCCATCCATTTAGCTATAAATGTTTCTAGTTTCTTGTTCTTTATGGCTGAGTAGTACTCCATTTTATAAAAAAACCCCACATCTTCTTATCCAGTTTCCGGTTGATGGGCACTTGGGCCGTTTCCAAGCTTTAGGTATTACAAACTGTGCTGCTATAAACATAAGTGCACATATATTGCTGTTGTATGATTCTTTTAATTCTTTGGGGAAGATACCCAGTAGGGGAATAGCTGGGTCAAATGGGACCTGTAGTCCTAGTTCTTTGAGTTTTCTCCATATTGATTTCCACAGTGGTTGCACCAGTCTAAACTTCCATCAACAATGGAGAAGGGTTCCTTTCTCTCCACACCCCTGCCAGCATTTGTTATTGGTTGATATCTTGATAGCAGCCATTCTTTGTGGGGTGAGGTGGAATCTCAGTGTTGTTTTCATTTGCATCTCTCGAATGTCTAGTCCAATTTTTTGTAAGGTTTTTATCATAAATGTGTGTTGGATTTTGTCAAATGCTTTTCCTGCATCTATTCAGATGATCATATCATTTTTGTCCTTGATATTAATATGATATATTACATTTATTGATTTGCATATGTTGAACCATCCCTGGGATGAATCCCACTTGGCCAGGGTGTATGATCTTCTTGATGATCTTCTGCATTCTATTTGACAGTATCTTATTAAGGATTTCTGCATCTATGTTCATTAGTGAGATTGGCCTATAGTTCTCTTTTTTGGTTGAGTCTTTCTCTGCTTTGGGGATCAAGGTGATGCTTGTTTCCAGGAATGAATTCAGGAATATTCTTCCCTTTCACTTTTATTGAAGAGTTTAAACAGTAATGGCAGTAGTTCCTCTCTAAATGTCTTGTAGAATTCAGCAGTGAAACCATCAGGACCTGGGCTTTTCTTAGTTGGTAAGTTTTTAATTACATTTTCAATTTCATTGATTAATATTGGGTTGTTTAGAATTTTTAGGTCTTCTTCATTCAACTTTGGTAATTCATGCATATCTAGGAATCTGTCCATTTCTTCTGTGTTTTCCATCTTATTGGCATATAGGTACTTGAAGTAGGTATTGATGACGCTCTGGATTTCTGCTGGGTGCATTGTAGTTTCAACCTTTTCATTCCTAATTGCATGGATTTGGGCCTTTTCTTTCCTTTTTCTGATAAGGTTGGCTAAGGGTTTGTCAATTTTGTTGATTCTTTCAAAGAACCAACTCTTGGCTTCATTGATTTTTTTGTATCATTCTCTTAGTCTCCATTGCATTAATTTCTGCCGTGATCTTTATAATTTCCTCCCTTGTATGAGCTTTGAGTTTGTCCTGCTCTTCTTTTTCTGAAAGCTTTAGGTTCAGCATTAGGTTGTTTATTGGAGCTCACTCTGGTTTCCTAATATGAGTGTCTACTGCTATGAATTTCCCTCAGAAGACTGCTTTCATTGTGTCCCACAGATTCTGATATGTTGTATTGTCATTGTCATTTAATTGAAGGAACTGTCTGATTTCTTTAATTTCCTCTGTGACCCATTTGGTTATTCAGAAGTGTGCTGTTCAATTTCCATGTGTTTATGAAATTTTTGCAGTTCCTTTTGCTATTGATCTCCAATTTCATTGCACTTTGATCTGGTAATATACAGGGGATAACATCAATTCCTTTGCACTTACTTAAACATGTTTTATGAGTGAGTATGTGGTCTATTTTGGAGAATGACCCATGTGCAGCTGAAAAGAATGTGTATTCTGATTTTGTGGGGTGGAACACTCTAAACATCTGTTAAGTTCATTTCTTCAAGAGTTTGATTGAGTCCTAGTATTTCATTACTTACTTTTTGTCTAGTTGATCTATTTGTGACAGTGGGGTATCGAGGTCCCCCACTACTATTGTATTATTGAATATATGACTTTTCATGTCCGTTAGTATTTGTTTTATATAGTTGGGTGCATTAGTGTTTGGTGCATATGTATTTATGATTGTCATCTCTTCCTGTTGGTTTGCTCCCTTTACAAGGATGTAGTGTTCTTCGTTGTCTTTCTTAATCAGTGTTGGTTTGAAATCCACTTGATCTGCAAAGAGGATAGCTACTCCTGATATTTTTGGCCAGTCTATTTCTTTTGATTGGTGAATTGAGACCATTAACATTGTTGGTTATAACTGATACATATTGAATTATCATTGTCATGATTTTTTCTTTTTGGAAAAAGATTGGATTCTCCCCCTTTGTATTTAATTTCTTGTCACACCTGATGGATTCATTCTGCTGTGCTTGCGGGGGTTGTGATCTTTATTGTCTTTTCTTAGAATATTGCCTACAAGGCTCCTAGGTTAGAGAAGCTCAGCTGGTCCCAGCACCCAGAAGGAAGCTCCCCTTCTGCCATCCCAAGCTCCTAGGGCAGAGAAGGTGAGCCGCATGGGTGCCAGAAGCACCCCCTCCCATGGAAATGAGAAGACACATAAACAAGTCTCAAAAACAGACTTCTGGATCACCTACAGCAACCCCAAAGGGAAATGAGATGGAACAATCTGATACTCAACCACCTGGACTCTCTGAACTGGCAACAAAAGAGGATCTGGGAAAAATGAAATCAGAAATAATTACTCAGATAACAGCAAAGATTTTGCTCATGGTGCAAGACATGATTAATAAATCTAGAGAGGATACAGATTAAAAAATAGAGGATCTGAGGAACATGATGGAATCTCAACATAGGAAACAAATGGAATCCATAAAACAGATACAAACAGATTTCCAAGAGATTCAAAACTCCATTGAAAGTCTGCGCAGCAGAATGAACCAATGTGAGGATAGAATTTCACATATAGAAGATAAGATTGCAATTAGTGAGGAGGAAAAGAAAAATTGCTTTAAAATTGTAAGGGAACATGAGAAATCAATCCAGCAGCTGCTAGACGATCCAAAGAAGAATAACATAAGACTGATTGGAGTCAATGAAGAAAGAGGAGAGAGTGCAGATGACATAAAAAAACTCTTCACAGAAGTGATGACAGAAAACTTCCCAAGGAGGGGGAAAGAACTTGACATACAGATAAGTGAGTCATATAGGACTCCAGCTAGCCTTAATCAAAAAAAGTCTACACATAGGCATATAATAGTTAGGATTCCAGAAATCCAACAGAAGAACAAAATTCTACAAGCAGTTAGAGAAAAGAAACAAATCACGTACAAAGGAAAGCCCATCAGAATCACAGCAGACTTCTCAATGCAAAAGGCAAGAAGAGCCTGGAGTGATGTATTTCAAGCTCTAAAGGAAAACAGCCTCCAACCCAGATTGATGTACCCTGCAAAACTATCTTTCAACATGGATGGAGAAATAAGATACCTTGATGATAAAGAGCACCTCAGGAACTTCATGAATACCAAACCGGCACTCCAAAAAATTTTAGACAATCCCCTAGGAAAAGACAATGAGGATCACACCCCCAGGAAACCCAGCAGAATGAATCCATTGGGCATGACAAATTAAATGCAAAGGAATGAATCCAACAAAAAGAAAAAGTCATGACAAGGCTTTTAAAACTTTTAACTTCATCTCCCTAATGAGTGTATAATTCAGCCTTGTTATTGTACTAATTAGTATTTTTCTGATTCTAGAGTTGCACACCATTCCTTGTGCTATACTGGCTATTTATCATCTTCTTATGTCTACATTTTAATTGGGTTGTCTATCAATGAGCTCTAAGAATTCTTTATATATTCTGGTCATAGGTTATATGTATTGTAAATATGTTCTGTTTAAGGACTACTTTTCATTTTAATGATGTCATTTAAAGTTCTAAATTTTGATGGAATCTCATTTATCAATTTTTTTCTTTTATGCATCATGTTTTCTGTATCCTAGGTAGTTCTTGCCTACCCTGAATTCATAAATATTTTCCCTTATAATTTCTTCTCAACGTTTTATACTTTTAGGCTTTCTTATTTAGGTTCATAGATCCCTTCAAGTTATTCTCATGTATGGAAAAAAAGGGTTGAGGTTAATTTTTTATATATGGATACCAAGTGTTCCAGTGCCATCTGCTGCAAACACTGTCTCTTCCTCGGCTCTTGAATTGAGTTTATATTCTATAAAATGCTAATGTTAAATAATCTTTCAAAACTCAGTGGACCATATATGTGTGGTTCTATTTCTAGATTCTCTGTTTTATTCCAATGATCTATATGTCTTTCCTTGCACCAACACTGCCTTGATTACTGTAGCTTTAGAGGAAGTCTTAAAATTAGGTACTAAATGTCTTCCAACACTGTTTTTGTTTTTGTTTTTAACTTTTCTAGGTCCTTTGTATTCCTACATAAATTTTAAATTTCCATATCCAATTCTTCATTTATAGCAAGTATACACAGACCTGAATTTTTATATATACCTTGTGTTTTCTAATCCTGCTAAATTCAAGTACAAGTTCTAGGGGCTCCTAGAGATTTCTTAGTATTTTCTCTGTAGATGATCATTTCATCTACATATAAAGATTTTGCTTCTGCCATGCCAATCCTATCCTAGTTGTATCATTTTATTGCCAGACTATTTTCCCCAGGCTCCCTGGAAGAGTGACCACCTCAGGGTTTGACAGAGGGAAGACAAATAAACACTGTATTAATAAGGTGAAAAAAATAGAACAAAATAAAATAAAACAAAACATAGGAGGAAGGGGTTAGTGTTGGGGGCAGGGGGCGACAAGGGGAGAGATGGCAGTGGGCGGAGCCCGGGACAGGGTGAGGAGCACAGGACTGAGGTGGAGCTGACTCAAGGTGAGTGTGGCAGCAGGTGCTGGCTGGAAGGGGCTGGTGGTGGAGGGGCCAGCGGCCAGGGCTCCACTCCGAAGGAAGGGGTTCTAGGCCTTAGCTGCTGGTGGTGCGGGTCTGGCCGGCTCACCAGGGAGTCCAGGTCCACGAGGGCGGCATTGGGGCCCAGGAACGACTCTGGGGTCTTCCATGTGGGGGACATGGGGGCTGAGGGTGGGGGCTCCCCACGGCAAAGAGCCCAAGACCCCACTCATGTCAAAGGCCCCTGGGCTGCAGGTTGGCGCCTCTCCTGCTAGCAACTCCATCTCCTCCGTGCTGCTCGCTGAGGTTGGCAGGGCCATGCGGACTCGGTCAGAGTCTGAGAACTCATCAGGCTCAGTGTCAAAGCCCCCCACCCGTACTCCTGCAATGCCATTGGTGCTCGGCTTGGCAGGTGACCCTCCCCAGAGGTTGGAGAAGGCTGGCACCCGAGCCCAGGGATCCGAGGGTCAGGCATGGGCCCCTCTCCTGGTGCGGGGACTGGTGTCCCGCTTCATGGGTCAACTGAGGGCCTTGGAGGCAGCAGACCTCCAGGGGTCCCTAGAGGCTAGCATGGGAGCTGGACTGCCCCAGGGGTCAGCAGCTGGAGGGACAGCGGGTCCCCCCCCAGGAGTCCAAGGCAGGGGCAGCTGCAGGGACAGCAGCAGTCATGGGTGTTCCCCTCCCCCTACACACCCCACGCTTGGAGGCTGGTGCAGGAGTGAGCTGAAAAGATGTCAGGCCCCTTTGTACATGATACCTGACATGGCCTTCCCCTTCCCTCCTCCCTGGATGGGCATGCCCCTGCCTCCACCCTTTGCCTTCCCCTTATGCCTTTGTCCCTGTGAGTTTTGCTGGGCTGACCACAGAGGAGCTTCGGGCTCTGGAAGGCCGCAAGCGACAGCACTTGGAGGCCAGGCTGCAGAGCCTGCGCAACATGTGCACACTGCTGGACGCCGTCATGCACATGAACCAGTACCTCACTGTGCTAGCCTTCTTGGGGCACAGGCTCCCGGCCCAACACTTCAGTCAGCCCCATGGAAGAGACTGCTTCCACGGGGTCGCTGCGGCCTCCACCAGCACTCCCACTTCTGGGGACACCACCCCATCCCAGCCCAGGAAACGGAAAAGCTTCCAGCTCCCGAGTCGGTGGGCACCAAGGAGCTACCGGGGGATGGACAGCCAGATGCTGCAGAGCTCTGCCGCTGCCGCCTGCAAAAGCTCAAGTCCCCTGTTGCCAGGGGACTTTGCCCCAGTCCTGCCCTGCAGCCCTCACTTGAACGCATCTTGTCACCAGATGCCAGCTCCCTCTATCTGACCAGTGAGTCCTAACCCCAGCTCTGACGAACAGGAAGCGGCATTCCTGAGGCCAGCTGGAAAGAAGGCTGTTTCCTATTGGCCCCACTCCCATGGGGATGCTGGTCCGTTCTGCTGTCCTCTCCACCTCTGCAGCACTGTGCTGTGCTAGGGCTTGGCTAGGACTGGCAAGGCAGAAGGTTCAGCCTCTAAGAGCCTCTTCTCCACCCTTTCTGGGGGAAGGGCAGCTCCTCAGAGTCCTACTGTGTGTGAGGGGTCATGCTGCAGTTCGGGACAGCATTAGCTCCCATTCCCAAGTGTGGATCCCAGAAGGGCTGGAGGCAGAACGGGAACTTGCTGCTGGCCTTCTGGCCAAGACTGGTACCAATCTCCTCTTCATACTTCAATCTTCCCAGAAGCCCCTTGTGGCGGTAGCTGTGCCCCCATGCCCTCTGGCATTTCCACATCTTCCTGGCAACCACATATCTGAGGAAAATGAGTGGGGGGGGGCAGGAGGGCAGCACTGAGGGACCCTGCCCCTCCCCTAGGCCCTTTCCCCTGCAGCTTCTCCAGTGAGGCTGAGCCACCTCACCCAGCAGCCACTGCCCAGCTGCACCAGGGCTCAGGGCTGGCGTCCTGCTCCTCAACCACTGCAACCCAGAATCCAAGAAAGCCACTGTTGAGCCTGCAGGACTTTTCTTGAGTTAGGATTGGAGCAACTTCCTCACCTACTGGCTTTTGGCTTAAATCAATTTTTGGAATTCTGATGCTTGACCCCAGGAAGGAGGAGCATGAGTGCTGGCTTCTGGTATTTCTAGTTTAGAACAGGCTCTGGGACAGGAAGGGAACATGGGAGCCCAGGACTGCTTGCCCCTGTCTTTCTTCCCCTCAGTTTGGTGTTACAGAGTTGCTGGAGACAGTTTCAGATGATTATTTAATTTGTAAATATTGTACAAATTTTAATAGCTTAAATTGTATATACAGCCAAATAAAAACTGGCATTAAACAAAATTTTAAAATAAAAAAATTTTTAAAAATATTTTTATTTTATTAAAAAGTTTTGCAATCATATTATACTTTTTGTATCTTCTATTTACATCTTTAGTTAGAATTCTGAAGATTTTATCATCCACCTGTGAGAGCCAACCTGACTCCATTTTGTGCCTCATCACCGTTCCCCCCATTTCTTGTAGATTCCAGGTGGTTGCCTCCCCCTCACCCCTTGGGAGCCCCCTCAGTTGATGCTACTGTACCCCATGTGGTGGAGCATTCCGAAACCGTATGTTATCTTTAAAACCTTCTCTTTTGGTAGAGCAGTCTACCACTCTATGTTATCTTTGTAACCTTCCCATTTGGTAGAAGAGTCAGCGAGTATATGTTACCTTTGTGACCTTCCGATGTGGTAGAGCAGTCTGCCGCTATGCGTTATCTTTACAACCTTGTGAACAGAACGCTCTGCACCTGGGTGATAGTTGGTTCCAACTAAACTGTGTGAAACTTCCCCAGCCCCACTAGCTTAGCAAAGTTCAGCTCCTGTGAGATTCCGCTTGTGCTCCCCCTCTCCCTGAGCCCTCCACAACTAGAAGAGCCGCCTAAAGGAGACTCTCAAGCCCATTTTCATCACCGAGAGTTTTTCCAGCATGAGCACTCTCAGTCGCTGGCAATAAAGATTCAAATTTGGCTCAAAATGTAGCGATTCTCTAGACTCTCTCATGATTTAGTATAACATATCGGCTTTACACAGTTTACACAGTACATGATTCCAAAATTCTTCACCTGTGTCTCTAAAATAACGCAGAGCCATAATTTTCCTACTGTAACAACTTCGCAGAAAAGCACAAGGAAATCAGGATATTGGTGCTTCACTGATAATTTGGAGAAAGCTTTTGCATGTCAAATCACAAATTCTTCCTCGAATGACATTCTGGCTAAGAGAGCTTTGCCTTGGTGAATTTAAAAAAATTCCCTCAGGGATAGTATTAAGATTGACCAGGCTTCTCTGTGTTCTCTTCCTTTGAACAAATGAACCAATGTAGTCCAAGTCACGTAAATTCTGAGTTTTGATCGCCTGCAGCCTAACTGCCTGGCCAGCTTCGTAGGGTTGTAGTGAGGAGTCCAGCAACATGAGGCAGTATCTTGAGCCCCTCTTCTATGTGCAGACTTCGGGGCCTTCCCGTCCCCTCAGGCAGCTCCTCTGCTTCTCACTTCCCACCTGGCTGCCTCAGCTCTGCTCCCCTCCCTGTGCCCTCTGTCCTGCTCTCACCCAGCCCTTCCTATGAGCCAGGGCCCTGGGGCTTGGGAGCCCTCTTCCTCCTGGTGGGTATCTGCTGAGTGGGCTGAGCATCTCTCACTCCTGTGCCTGCTAGAGAGGCCCAGAGTGGGGCAGGGGAGGCCTGGGCATGGCAGGCCTGAGAACCAGGGCAACAGTGTGGTGTCTGCTGAGCTGGAGACAGGACTGTGGAGAGACACCCCATCCTCCCAAGGGGGAGCCGGGCTGGCTCAGGTGTCATCTCGCCAGAGATACATGTACCAACAACATGGCATTGGTGCCCGGGGGGGAAGATGATGACTACCAGGCATCCAGCGCTTTGGCCACTGGGACCCCGCGAGCAAGTAGCAGCCAGACCTTGGGCCCTGTGTCCACCTGGAGAATGAATAGTTCAGAGAAAACGTGCCGTGAAACCCGGCAGACAAGGCCTTCAACTGGTCCATCTGGCCCTCCCGGACCAGTGGTTCTTCAATGGCATTGGCAACTACCTTGGAGCAGAGATCCTGTTGCAGCTGAGGATCCCTCCCTTTGAGAAGGCGTGCACAGTCCTGGAGGCCCTGCAGGGACACCAGCTAAGCCCAGAGCTCACTCTGAGCCAGAAGATCAGGGTTAAGCTGCAGAACCTGGACCTGCTGGAACTGTGCCACTCAAGTGCCCAAGGAAGTGGTCCAGCTGGGGAGCAAAGGCCATGGGCAGGAGCACAGAGAGGAAGTCTTCTCTGCCTTCAGAGCCTGGCTGCAGTGCTATAGCATGCCGGGCATGAGCTCCGTGCTGGACTGGAATGGCCACACCATCTGATTCCAGGGGGATCCTGGGCCCCTGGCCCACAATGGGGCCAGGTCCCCCAAAAATCCCAGGAAACCAGCCAGCACCTGTGGACGGAATGGAGCACCTTCCACCTCCAATCAAGGCCCCTCCTAAGATGCCAAGGGCCCAGAGACACCTTCCTGAGATGACTGCAGCCCGGCAGCCTGAGAGGTCAAGGGCGTGGCCTTGACAGGGATATTGGTATCTGGCCTCTTCCTGACTCTCTGCTTCCCAGGTGCTAGGAGGTGAGGGGCTTCCTCCTCCAACACTCCTGCCACGAAGTGCTGTGCTGCCCCAAGCACACAGTGACCCTGGACGGAAACCTCTGCTGATGAATGTCAAGTGTCCTGCCACAGCCTGGAAAGCTATGAACACAGCCCTCTTGGTGCCAATGCTGCCTCTCCTGGTTTGATGCCCTAGTCTGTCTTCCTCGCTAGATGACAGCATGACTGAGAGCTTGGGGGATCCAGACTGGAATCCCAGCTCTACCCTGCTCTGGCTGTGGAAATCTGGGACTTCACCTTATCCCTCCATGATTCACGCTCCTCGTGCATAAAATCCCGGTGATCCTGACAGCAGGAAGAGGAAGAGCAGCACTGGACACTGAGCACTCTCAGAGGATCACAAGTGTCACTGTGCTGAAGCTCTGCTGACTGTGCTGGCCACACGGCAGAGCTGTTTCTGGGTGTTGGCACTGAATCGATCCTCAGCCAGCTGCTCTGGGGCAGAAGCTGCCTAAACTTGATCCCTTGCCTGTCTCCACATTCTTCAATCCTGTGGCTCCCTCCTGCTGTCACCCGCAGAAGCCCTCAGCATTGGCCCTGCACCACTGGTGTCTGTAGTGCCCGCACCATTGTCCTGGCTCTGAGTGTCCCCGACATCTGTGCCATGAACAAATCTCTACAGTGCTGATGGAGCATGGGGAAAAGACAGGCCGAGTTTGAGAGAAGTCCTGGAAGCAGACTGCCTTGGGCTGGGGCCAACCATGTCCTCAATGACAGAGGAGGAGGTGGGGAGGCCACAGAGATGTTAGCTATGGGGCTCAGGGCCTAGGACCAGGTCCGTTGGGCTGCACTGACATCTGGTCCAGGATGCTCCGTGGCTGGGACTGGGATGATGTGGAGACGCTGTCACACACCTGTCTGGTGACTGGGCAGGAGCAGCTCCTACCATGAACTCAGTGGACAGAGGATCAGAGTGGCCTCTGCATATTCCTGGGCTGCTCACGGCTTGACCGAGTCTAGGCTTCTGCACGGGGGCCAGGGGAACAACACAGTGTCCCCATCCACAGAACAGGCAGTACTGCCTCTCTTCACCTGGGCTCAATGTCCTTCCAGCGCCAACTCGGTGGCTTCTTGATGGAAGCCCCCGCATGCAGACATGCCAGGAGGTGAGCAGAGAGAAGCTCCAGGCCATGGAGGACTGTGGGATAAAGTCATAGCTGTGCTCAACAAAGCCCACCCTCACCCGGCCCCCACATCTACCTGCACCCAGTTGGGAGGCTGTGGTCTGGGGGCTCCAAGGTGCCCGGCACTCCCTGGTCCTAGGGGAGCCTCCCTGTGGCACAGGGACACAAGTCAGGGAATCCCCCTCCTGCTGCTGCTCTGTCTTCCTCCCACTGAATCTCAGCTCCTGATGCCCACACAGCCTTCTGTGCTGCACACCCCCCTCCCTCCCACAGGATGCATGGGTGTCCTTGACCTCTCCTTTCCCTCCAGCTCCCTAGACAGGGCTGCAGGGTGACTCACCATGGCTTCCTCCTTCGTGGCTGATCCCCCATGAGCAGGATCGCCACGTCTATGGAGTCACTTCTCAAGGATCTGTACTAAAAATGCAAGGAGATGTGTGAAATGGACACATAGCAGACATGTGGAAACATCAGATGCTATTGTTCGCTGCGATCACCCCCACCCTCCTCTGCAGTAGACCCCACAGCAAGTCCTCCTGTCCATCTGAGACTCTTCCCTATGACCATGACTCCTCCATCCCTCTGCCTTCCTCTCCTCCCTGACAATTGAAAAGACATCATCAGGACACAGCCCACTCACAGGAAGCTCTTGAACCTCCCTCCCTCCTTGAGGGTTGTCTGGGTCTCTGCTGGGTACTACTTACATTGGGGCCACCTTGTTTTGGTGGCGCCCTGAGGGTGGCAGGCAGCAGCAGCACAGGGCTGTCAGGCAGCCTCTGCTGCTCCTCTTCAGCGCCTTCCAGCAACGCCTCCCTCTGCTGCTAGGGGTGGAGGTGGGGCTGGAGGTAGAGCAGGAAGCCCCAGGGGCAGGCTGGCAGAACACCCTGGGAGCGGCAGGGATAGGCTGGCAGGACATGCCGGGAGTTGGGGTCCTGGGGATGGGAATGGGTGGCTGGGAGTCTCCGCCGCCCTGACTTCCTGTGGGCTCCACCCCAGGAAATAAGAGGCCCGTGCAGGTGACAGGTGTGCTGGCACTCCTCCGGGGGATGTGAGATGAGGGTGCAGGAGCTGTTGAGGGTGATGCTATTTCTTCATCTGGATCCTCATCCTCAGGTGCACACACAGGCTTCACCCCGATCCTTAAGGGCGGCCCCTAGAGTCCCTGGCTCTGCAACAGCAGGAATGTGTCCATCTCCTTTCTCCTCGCTGAGTTGATGACCTTCAGCGGTTTAAATCCCATGCCATCCAGATCATTGAGGATTGCCATTTGGGGGGGCATAGGGAGCAGCTCAGGACTGGGGGAGGGGCATCTTGGAGCCAGTGGTGCTGCAGCACCTCCTGCGCTGTTGGGCGCATCCTGGGGTTGAAGCACAGGAGGTTCCAGATGAGATCTTGGGCATCCCGGGAGATGGACTGGGGGCAAGAGCACCTCCCAGATAGCATAGTTTGGACCATCTCTGTTTTATCCCCATTAAAGGGGAGCTGCCCCGTGAGCATTTCATATAAGATGATGCCAAGGGCCCAAACATCCAGGGGAGGGCCTTCATACCTCCCACGCAAGAGCCGCTCTGGGGCACAGTATTTCCGAGTGCCATAAATCACGAACACCTCCTTCCCAGGGAGGAACCGGGATGCCGCCCCAAGGTCACAGATTTTGGCGTGACCTTGGGAATCAATTAAAACATTTTTGGGTTTGAGGTCCCCGTGTACAATTCCCTGGGCATGACAATAATCCACGGCTCCCACGATATCTTGAAATATCCCTCGGGCCTCCTCCTCTGGCAGCCTGTGGTTTTCAGTCCTGAGGATCCATTGCCGCAGGTTTCCCCCCATCACATACTCTAGGACCAGGTATACTTTGTCGAAGGTTTCGTCGACCTCCAGTAGCTGTACGATGTTAGGGTGTCGAAGGTCCTTCAGGATCTGCACCTCTGATACAATGTAGAATGCTGGCTGCCTTGCCTTCACTAACTCCTTCACAGCGACCAGCATCCCTGTGCCACGGTGTTTGGCCAGGGAGACCCTACCATACCTGCCATGGCCCAAGGGGCCCAGCCCCTCATAGTTTTGCTGGAGGCTGAGAATGGTGGCGAGGCCCAGCCAAGGTGGGCCCTCATCCTCACCAACCTCAGGCCACATCTCGATGGAAACAGAAGCTCCACTCTCCACAACACCAACCCATCACCAAATCACCACCAACACTCGCCGTCCGACTCCTACGTCACCCACAAGCGATCCACCTGAGCCTCGGCCTTATATAGCTAACAACTGTGACCTCACACTGGGTTCTGTGAGGTAGCGGAACCAATGGGCCCAGGCAGATCTGGCCACACCCCCTAGGGCCACCTCACTCTTGCCCACAAGGACCCTTTGTTTGTCATAAAAAAGGTTACACAGTCCTTGCTTGTGTGGGTTATGGAGACTTTAAGTTTTTAAGTTTTTTTTAAGGTTTTAAAAATGAAAATCCATAGGATGCTCCAAAATCCTTTTCCTTTCTGCTCTGAGAATCTGTGATACCTTTTGTTTTTAGAGATCTCATGATGTCTACGCTCAACATATCCAATTCCTTTTTCTTTAAATTCTTACTGGTCTCAGAGTGATGCTACAATTTCATTGCCATTAGAATAATGTAGTGTTCTGTTTCTGAAACCTGTCGAGGCACATTAATGCCTATGAAGCTGGCAGGAAGATACCTATCATAATCACTTCCCCCAAAGACAATTGATAGAGAAGTGCTATACAATTAGACAGGCCCTTGCCTTGCCTCCTCCCCTCCTCCCCTCCTCCCCCACAGAATGTTTTGTTTTGGAAACGTCAGTTTGTGCTGCTGGGCTCCTGCCCAATGCAGCAAAATGGCTTGTGACTGAACTGTGTGACCTTTCATGGATGTTCTGTTAAGCTCCACCACCTCTCAGGAATGTTCTGTAACTCCACCCCTGATTCAGTGATCATGCTCACATACCCTGTGGGTCCCTATCTAAGGAGGCTTTCATTTCTGGTTGAGCGCTCAGACTCCTCTGAGCCCGCCAGGGTTCGCAGGTGTGGTAAATGGTTTTTTCCTACCTCTTCAACTAGCCATTAGATTCCTGAGTCTTCAAATTATGAGAGTGATGTTCCAGAACTGCCACACTGAGCTGTAAAGTTCAGCTGGGCCTCAGAGCTGTGGCACTTGGCTGCAATGCTGAGCTGTAAAACTCAGCCATGCCTTTGAGCTGTGGCACTTAGCTGAGACACTAAGCTGGAACACTTGGCTGTAGCACTGAGCTGCTCTGCTCTGCTGCAATAGTTTTGCAGGATGTCTCAGTCTGTGTTGGAAGCTGTGGTCTTTTATGGCTTGAAACACTTCACTCCATACTCTCCTGGCCTTTCAGGTTTGTGTTGAGAAGTCTGCTGTGATTCTAATGGTTTATGTTTATAAGTGATTCACTGCTTTTCTCTAAGAGCTTTTAAGATTCTGTTCTTATCTTGGATTTTTGGGATATTGACTATGATGTGTGGTGGAGAAGTTCTTTTCTGACTGTGGCTACTTGGTTTTCATATGCCTCACTTATCTGTAGGTTAAATTCTTTCCCCACATTCTGAAAGTTTTCTGCTCTTTTTTCCATAAACAGAGTTTTATGCCATTTGCACTGTCTTGCGATTTTTCACTAATTCCAATTCGTCTTGTCTGCACTGTCCAGCAGCTGTTGGATCTACTGTCCATGTTCAGCTGTTATAAGGTATCTCTGAGTACTTGGTCACTGGCATCAGCCCTGTCTTCTAGTTCTGATGTTCTGTCCTTGTGATCACTTGTGCTGTAGTCTCTTGGTTTTTTGTTTACTACCTTTTTGTGGACTCTAATTCTTTGCTAAATCACTCATTCCTGTTCTGTGTCATTTTGTTTGTCAGCTAGCACTGTATTCATGTCTATTGTAAACTCATTAATCATTTTGTTTAATCTCCCTTTTTATAAGTTTGAATAATTCAGAAGTTCGGGTTTTTTTCTCCCCCATGGATCAGCTTTGGGAGGACCTGGAAGTTTTCAGAGGCATTGTGTTGCCTTCTCTTCTCATTTCTTGCCTTGGTTCTGGGTATGGGGGTGGTGACTGCCTCACTGATTACGCCCAAAGCAGGCTGTAGGCAGTGCAGGCTGTAAAGAGTCAAGCCTATGATTGGCTTGTTTAAAGAAGTGAGTCTGACTGAAGCCGACATGACTCCTAGGGTCATTGTGGGTAGCATGTGGGCCAACATCACCCCCCTTGCCAAGAGCCATGGCAGAGGCCAAAGAGATGCCCTGTGAAGCTGTGGGGCTCAGTGGGAGGTAACATAGCAGCCAAGGTTGGGGTGACTCAGACCCAAATTCCATTCCCCACATTAAAACCTTCTTTACTAAAAAGACAAGGTTAATTATTTTTTGAGACAAGGTTAATTATTACCCATAACCTATGTTTTTTCTGTTCTGTTCCTAATTCAAGAATGCTTTGTCTCCTCCTTTATAAACCTTGTCTACATCAGCAACATATCCATAGCATCTCGATGTAGCCCCTTTACCTCAATCTTAACTATGATGTCACCAACAAATATCAGCAACTTGGGTTGGCTGTGGTCTTTTGCTGCCTGCTCAGCACTGGCCATCCTGGCTCCCCATTTCTCTCTTTCATTCTGCCTCTGATTTTTTCTTGCAGCCAGGCATCATAGTACACAGCAGTAGATGGGGACCTGCTGCATGGGTCTCATGTGTGTGTGTGTGTGTGTGTGTGTGTGTGTGTGTGTGTGTGTGTGTGCTGTTGTTTCCAGTTCAATTATCATGGAAAGGCTTCATTGCTATTGTGAAATAGGCTTAGTGAGTGTGTGTTTTTCAGGGATGCACTCCGGTTGTGGTGAAGCATAGGTCTTTTTCCCTGTTCAGTTTGTTCAAGTTTTAAGAACATCTGTATCTGTGCTTTTCAAGGATATTTGTGTGCAGATTATTTTTCTGTGATGTGTTTGTCTGTTTTCAATAATCACAGCAACAGTGAGCTCATGAGTTGGGAAATATTTTTTCTTTTTAAATTCTCATGACATTGTGTAAAACTGATATCATTTCTAACTACAGTGTTTGGTAAACTTCACCAGTGAAACTATTTGAGCCTGGAGGGAGTGGGAAGTTTTCACCAATTCAGTTTCTTCTACAGATATGATGGTCAGGCCCATAAGTTTGAATCATTCTTGTCTTTCTTTCTTTTTTTTTCTTTTTTGGCTACAATTTCCTTTTCATTTTAGTATTGTATCAGTACAGTACTTTTACTATTTCTTTGCTTAACATTTTTCCAGACTTTTTTTAGAAACTATTTTCTTTTGCATTAAATTCTTTTATTGGTACATTGTAAGTATACAACACAATTACATTTCTCACTGGGAATTGTACCTTCACATAATGCATCTTGGTTCTTATGTTTTCCCCATTCTTAGCCCTCCCTTCACGCCCTCCACCCTTCCCTACTTACAAAGACTTTATTTCCATTTTTTCCATTTCTCATCATTTTTCCTTTCCCTTCTTTCCTTTCCCCTGCCCTTCCCACTACCCCTACCTCTTTGGACATTTTCTTCCTATTTTACATTATCGATTATTCATTCTAATCATTGGTACATTGTAGGTATACAATATAATGACATTCATCATTGGAAATTTGCACCTTTACATAGTCTCTCTTGGTTCTTATTTTTCACCCTTGCCCAGCCCTCCGTTCAACCCCTCCATTCCTCCCTATTTACAAAGATTTTGTTCCTATTTTTCCATTTTCTCATATTAATCCCATTCCCTTCTATCCTTTCCCCTAGCCCTCCCACTTCCTTCCCCTTTGCCCCTTTTCTTCCTATTTCACATTACCTATTATACATTTTAGAGTACTACTCAGCCATAAAAAATGAGAAATTAGAGACATTCATAGCTAAGTGGATGCACATTGAGGCAATACTCTTAAGTGAAATAAATAGGACACACATGTATGAATACCAAATAGTTTCTCTGGTGTGAGAAACTGACAGGACCCCCTTTTTTAGTGGTGCTGGGGATGGGATCTAGGTTCTCTCACCACTGAGCTATATTCCAGCCCTATTGATTTTTTACTTATTTTGAGAATAGGGTCTCTCTAAGTCACCCAGGGTGGGCTTGAACTGGTGATCCTCCTGCCTCAGCCTCCTGAGTAGATGGGATCACAGGCTTGGGTTATGGTGCCCAGCAAGACCCAATTTACCTAAGAGACTTTGGCCATCTTTTGAGTTGGTACCATGTGGAGATTGTTACTTATCACAAAATGAAAAGCTATAAACACAGTATGGATGGAGCTAAATTCATTGCAGTTTTTACAGCTTGGAGGCCTGATCCTGCCAGGGTCCCACTAAGGTCTTTGTGCCAATGCCAGGCCACCCCGCTTTGCTGCTGGGAGGCTCTGAGGATTCCTCTATCACCTCCCCCAGTGCCCAACTCCAAGGTCAGGACGCCTCCTGCTTCCCCTTATGTTGTGCTGTGAGCCAGACAGCGACTGTCCCCTACTCCGGGATTCCTGTGATTCCTGCTGTCCTTCTGGTCCAGGCCTTCCCCAGTTCCCAGGGATGGGCATTCCTGGCCTCCTGCTGGCCAGGCCACACACAACAGTGTCTCTCAGAGCCATAGGGAGCAGTTGTGGCTGGGCCACCCTGGCAGGCCTGAGCCTGTGTCCCCACAGAGGGCCCTGGGTCTGAGACCTGATCCTGTGCTTTCCACCTGGACAGCCTGTGGCCTGCACTCCCCACCCAGACACCCCCTTCTGTCTGACCCATGTTTTAGCCCTCTTCCTTTTCCTCCTCCTGCTCCGTCACCCTCCTCTTCTCCCTCCTCTTGCTTCTTTCTCTTTCTGGTGCTGGGGTGGAGTCTGGGCTCCTCCCACCTGCATACCCTCAGCACTTGGTGTGCCCTGCCCTGTGTGTCCCCTTTCTCCCCCTACCATGGCCAGAGCACCTGCTCCTGCGTGGGATGATTCTGAGTGGTCCCTAGGTTGGAATTTTAACGTCTATTATTTATTAAACTTGCATTAGAGCAAGTGAGCATGCTCATCTTATGATTGCAGGTCTAGAGCAGGGTTAATTAAGGTGTAAAGCGAGCTGTGCTCAGGGATGGCAGCTACAGCATGTGGATGTGGCAGACTTGGAGGGTGGACAGGACGACTCTAAACCTGGAAGGTGCATTAGGAATGATGGACAGGGATATGAGAGCTAGGCTGACCCATGGATGGAAAGGCAGAGGACAGTCACATGGTGGGTTTAAGACCCCACATCCTGGCTGTGTCCCAGGCCACAGGAAGGGGGGGGGGCACCACTCTGGGGTGGTGAGGGTGCAGCCAGGTACTCGGGTGCATTGTCAGCCCACACAGCTCTGCTCTGGGACCCGAGTCCACCCAGCACTGGGATGAGGAGGGCGCTATTTAAAGCAGGTGGCAGAGGACATGAGGGTCACCAGGTCTGATGCAGGGCTCAGGGTGCAGACAATGCCCTAAATTCTGATCCTCCCCGCACCACCTGGGCACAACAAAAATAGGAGCTGAAGGCGGCGGCTAGACAGTGTGGGGGCATGGAGATGCTCGGTGTCCTGGGTGACAGCAATTTCTCTTCAGCTCTGTCTTCCTGTCCCCATCCACGGGCTTCTGCTCACAAATATGAAGCTCATTTGTAGCCCATAATTCATCCACTCAGCAAATAATTCCTGGCCCGGGCCCCACACAGGCACTAATGACCCCCTCAGACAATAAAGGCAGCTCACAGGCACCCAGGGCTTCCTGAGCAGAGGCCTGCTGTCCCTTTACAGCCAAGGAAACTGGTGTACAGAGATGTTAAGAAACTGGTGGGTCACATTCTCGGTGGCAGGACATGGCCATCCCAGCAGGGCTCCTTCTTGCAACAGTTTGGAGTCTTGTGGGGTGAGAGGTCAGGAAAGAATGTGTTTATAACCGAAGTACCTATGTCTGGGAAGATCTAGAACATCAGACCTTTAAAATGGGTCCTAAGGTTTGAGCAGGAGTTCCCCAGGCCTGGAAGGGTTAGGAGAAGAGAGGCAGACCAGAAATGGCACAAGAGGCTCTGGGAAGTATGCCCCGGGTCCCCAGTTCAAGGGTCACAGTTCCAAGCACCAACCAGTGAGCTTTACTTTTGTTATGAGACAAGGCTTCACTGCACAGCCCAGATGGCCTCGACTTCACCATCCTCTTGCCTCAGCCTCTGGAGTGCTGGGACAACATAGGTGTGTCACTGTCCCTGGCCTCCACTGAACCTCGAGGGCCCCTGATCTTCTTGTCAGCTTGTTCAGAGGGGCACTGACTTTCCAGCCCAAGCCTGCAGGGACACACCCAGGACAGGCATGGAGAATGACCTGTCTCCTCCTCCTGAGCCTCAGGGTCCCCTGTGCAGAGCAGTGCCCACCAACACTTGCCCCTTGAGGCCATCATCCTCATGAAAGCAGAGCTCCGTGACACTGGTTTCCATCAGCTATGGGTTAGGTAGTGTCCCCTAAATTCATATCAAACCTCAGACTGTTGGGAGCAATGCTACATAATTCTAGGGAAAAATCATTTGAGTAGGCCTAGTTCTCCTGCCTACAGGCCAGCCATGACATTCCAGACATAATTGCATTTTGGCCTCTGGTCACAACTGAGACCTCTGTGATCCCGGGAGGCTGTAATCTCCAGGACAAGACCACACCTGTGGGAGATGCCGGGGAGGAACCAAATCTTCATCTGCATAGTTCCTCATGGTTCTTAGATTTCCACTGCCCCCCAGCCTTTTGTTACACGTTGTTTATCCCAATGTGAAGTACTGAACTCTGCATTTCACTTGTTACATTTGTTTCCCCATGTACTGAATAAAAGGTGCTGAAAGCTAGGGGGGTCTTTGTCTTTGCCGCCCAGAGCAGCACTGATCAGACCCAAAGCTCAGCTGCTTCTCAGCCTCATTTTCCTACCTTTCCTGTAATTCGCCGTGTGCTGCCGTGGCTCGCAGGAGACCAGGACTCACTGCAGAGGTTCTGGTAACGTCCCCTTCCTCTGTTCCCTACATCAGACCGTGGTACTGTTTGGAGATGGTGTCTTATTTTTTTTTTTTTGTACTGGGGATCAAACTCAGGTCCTTACACTTGTGAGGCAGGCGCCAGAGCCACTGAGCTAAACCCTGGTGTCTTGGAGATGGCATCTTTTGTAAGAGTTAATTAAGATGAAGTTATTGTCCTGACAGTGTGGGAGGCTGTGGCAGGAGGATCGAAGTTTTAATTTAGCCTAAGCAATTTGCCCTGAGCCTCTCTCAAAACAAAAAAGGTTGGGGGTGCAGATCATTGCAAAGGCTCTGGGTCCAATCCCCAGTGCTGCAAAACAAAATAAAGTGAAGTTATTAGGGCGGCCCTGACCTTGTAAGAAGAGGATCCTGAGACCCAGGCGGCCCAGGGCAAGCGTGGGAGGACACCGCAGAGGTGGCCTCTGTGAGCCCAGCCGTGGGGACCGTGACCCGCTCTGGCTCGTAGGCGGCCTGCGGCGCCCCCTGTTGGTCGTCTGGCTCCTCGAGGCTCTGCCCTAACCGGATGGGGAGCCAGGGACACTGGGGAGAAGGGAGTCCCCGCTCAGCTGCTCAGAGTTTCCAATCTCCTCCCAAGTGTCTCTATTTTTGTGTTAGGTATTTTTGAGAAAATATACACATGTTCTGGGAGTAGTGGCGCATACTTGTGATCCCAGTACTCGGGAGACTGAAGCAGGAGGATCTCTGCGAGTTCGAGGCCAGCCTGGCCTACATAGTGAAGTTCAAGTCCAGCCTGAACTACATAGCAAGACTCTGTCTCCCCAAAAAAAAGAGGCGGGAGGAGGAAGAGGAGATGTTGCTCAGTGGTACAGTATGTGCCCCGCATACGTGAGGCCCTGGTTTCCTCTGGCCTCTGGACCCTCCAGCTCCACTCCCTTTCTCCAGCTACCGCCCCATCAAACTCCACGCTCTCCAGGCCGCAAGCCCCACACCCTCAAAGGCCGGGGTGGAGGGGGGAGGCCGTGGGGTAAGGTTAGGGTTAAAGCTTAGGGCTAGGATTAGAGTAATGTTTAGGGCTAGGGTTAGGGCAAGGGTTAAGGTTATGGTTGCATTAAATTTAGGGTTAGAGCTAGAGTTAGGTTTAGGGTTATGGTAATGGTTAGGGGCTGGTAATGGGTCGGGTGATGGCCTGCAGTAAGTTCAGAGTTAGATCTAGAGTTAGGGTTAGGGTTAGAGGTAGGGTTAGGGTAGGGGCCCAGCCCCTCCCAGCCCCCCGGCTACCCCGAGGCGTGAGACCTTCCCTGTTCTGTCTCGCCCATCCTGTGAGGGCGACCCCCGCCTCTCCCAGTTCTGCTGCCGGGTCCCAAGCTGTCTGGCTCCTGGGAGGGGACTCCTGGAGTATTCAGACTGTGGTGGTGCGGCAGAGGATGGGCTGCAGCTTTGCGCACACTGGTGAAGAGCCACCGGGTGTTGGGGCTCAGTTTCCCTGCCGGGACAGCCGCTTAGACAGACACAGCTGGTGCGGCCTCTAAAAGGCGGAGCGCCGGAAGCCCCGCCCCTTACGCGACCTGCCCCTTTCCCAAGGCGCCTGCGCGGACCTCGCATGGCCCTTCCCCCTCGGGAGCTCGCGTGCTCGGCGCTCGGCTGGCGTCTGTCAGTCTCCTTTCCTGTTCCGCAGGCGCGCCTGCCGAGCGCCAAGCAGCCGATGGACATGGCGGCTACGGCTGGATGAGGAGCCCCGCAGGCCCAGAGTCCAGGCCCTCGACAAGATCAGGCTGCGGGCCCGCAGCCGATTTGGTACCGAGGGCCGGCTCTCGGGGGCTCGCTCCGGAGCGGGGTGGCGCGTTCCGGTGTCCGCGCGTGGTCGCGATGTGCGGCAGGCGGTGGTGGATGCAGCCGAGCGGCGCTGGCGGGCGGGACGTTCGTGCGCGGGGTACCTTGCGGTCCGCGGCGGGCGGTGTCGTCAGTCCCCCGCCTGGTCCGCCTCGTCGCGTATCCTTGCGGCCGGGTCTCGGTGGCGGGCGGTGTCCCCGGGACATCTCGGGACGCCGTAGCTCTGAGGCTCGCTGGTGCGCCTGGGGGTGACGGGTGGCTAAGGTTCTGTATAGTGCATACTGATTGTTACGATTTAGGGTTCATTCATTCATGGATTTTTTTTCTTTTGGTATTGGGGACGAAACCAGGGCCTTCACACTGAGCTTCACCCCCAACCCTTTTTATTTTGAGGCAGTCTAGCCAAGTTGCCCTGGCTGCCCTCCAATTTGTGATTCTCCTGCCTCAGCCTCCCGAGTGGTCCTGTGCTGCCGCTGCCGGATCGTGGAGCTTTATTACGGTTCTTGGTTGTGTGTGCCAGGCACAGTGCTAAGCCCTGGTGTGTGGTGCTGGGAAGGACATCGTCTATGCCCTCACAGCTCTTAGGCTTGTACGACTTAATCCCTTCACGTGTGTGCATGTAATGCACACCAAGATAAATGCCTCTCGCTGGACACAGCCTTGAATAAGAGCTGGTTCGGAGGAGCTGAGGTTTGGACCTCCTTGGAGAGGGTCATGGAGCATGAAGGAGGCTACTGGCCACAGCTATCTGTAGAGAGGACAGATAGGACTTGGAGGTGTAGTTTCAGTGATAAGCTGGGACAACGGCTGGGATCTGTGTGGATGTGGTCACTGAGTTTCTTAACTAGAGGGAAAAACAGGCCAGTGTCTCCTTTGTTTATTTTCCGAGTTGCTGCCACCCTCAACTTTGAGAACGGGGTGTTCTCATTGCCCACCAGGGCATCCCCAGCCGAAGGTCACAGGTGCTCCACTGATTTTGGTCCTAGCTTCATGGGGGAGAAGTTCCTCCAGCTCTGTCTGAATTCTCTTTATGGCTGGGAGTCCTTCTGAGGTGACATTGGAAGTGATTTTGCCGGTAAGACAGAAAATGGAATTTAACTTTTATTTTTGAAGCAATGAGAACTTTAGGCTTGCTGTTCAGCTGTCACTGGTTTATTAAATGCAGTAAGCTGGTTGGAGACTAGGTATTCTGCAAATACTTTCTCTTATTTACTATTTGTGAAGAGACAGTCTTGCTGTATTGCCCAGGCAACCTCTTGTCTCTGCCTCCCTGGTAGGTGGGACCGCAGGCACAAACCACTGCACCTAGATGGTTTTCCTTTCTGACCACTGGGTTTCTAATGTTTTTCCTTAAACTGTGGTTGAGGTTTTTGTTTTGTTTTAGTTTTGTGTGTGTGCGTTGTCAGACACTTATCTTTTTCATCTCATTTTTAACACATATGCCTTACAAGTTTCAAGTTTGGCTCAATATAGTATGTGGTTGAATAAGTGATCAAGGTAGGAGGTCAAGTAAAACTTGCACTTTTTTTTTCTTTTTCCAATACAGGGGATCAAACTCAGGACCTTGCACTTGTGAGGCAGGCGTGGCACTACTGAGCTAAATCTCTGGCCCAAACTTGCACTTTTTGATAAGTACATCAGATGTTTCCTTAAGTGGCATAGAAATGATAAAGTTTGATCATTTGGAATGAACGTGAGAGCAGTACCATCAGGTCTCGTTTGCAGGATGTGCTTTCCACATCGAGCAGGGGACCTGTAAGGTCTCATGTTCTGGATTTTGTGTCCTGGTCTAAGGGTATAGGAAACAGTTTTTTTCTGCAGACTGCCAGTGAACATACAACATGTGCCTTGTTGAATTGTGAGAAGAATAAAGAAGATTCTTGGTTTTCACTAATGTGCCTGATTGGCTTTTCCTTCTTTCTTATAGTTCTTTCTGCTACAGAGAGGAAACCTCACCAAGGGCTGTGACGCCACTTCTTTGACCCCTGTGTGCTGCTTGGATCAGCTGACATTCTGGCAGCCCTGGTCTGAGGAGGAATCAAGCTGACTGTTGGCATGAGGACCCTGTATTCCTGGAATTGAGAGCACACTGCCATGGCTTCGCTGGATGACCCAGGGGATGTGAGAGAGGGCTTCCTCTGCCCCCTGTGCTTGAAGGACCTGCAGTCTTTCTACCAGCTGCAGTCACATTATGAGGAGGAGCACTCGGGGGAAGACCGTGATGTCAAAGGGCAGATTAAAAGTAAGAGCAGGTTCCTGGCTTATCCCGTTCTGTCTCTGAGGGTGCTGATTCATGGGATGGTTTCTGTGGGACTCCGTGGTGCACCAGGATGTGATAGTGATAATAGTAGCCAACAGCCATCCTATGCTGTCTATGTGCCAGCCAGTGTTCAGAGTCTCCCTGCACATTTCTCTGAATGTTCCCCCGGCTGTGTGACCATGAGCACCATTTTGCTGATAAGGGTATCAGACACAGAGATGAGATAACTGGCCTCAAGTCACAGTGTGAAGCAGAGCCTGGCTTTGAGTGGAGTAGCTGCAGTCATAGTGACTTGCTGTCCCTTGCTGGATTGTTCGAGTTTTCTTGCTTCCAAGGTTTGGACAAGGATGCTTTTGTATGCTGTGATTTGTGTGTCACAAATTCAAGCCCTTCACCATCCATCCTTCCTTTCCCAACTGGACCTTGCCCTCTCCAGCCTGGAAAAGGAAGGTCATAGTTGAAAAAAAACCCCAAAACCCAAAAAAACCCCAAACAACCCAAAAACTTTAGACCTTGGATTTTGAGCTTTTGTAACTCTGGAGAGTTACAGAAAGAATTTTTCAAAGGTGATTTTGACGGTACATAATATGTTTCCTGGATTTCGAGTTCTGATTCTCAAATGAGTCGCTGCTCCTCAGGAACCTGCTTTTTCTAGTTACTTAGCTTACTTGCTTGTACCTGACAGCCTTTCAAAAAGCTGTGAAGATGTGGAGGGACCGGGTGCTGTGTTCATAATCTTTACTAGCTAGAGAGAAAGGAATGATGCTAGGTGTATTGCCAAGTGGGCTCTGGCTTTCAAACATGTGAGTCACATGCACCTTAGAATCAGGTATCTGTCCCTGGAGTTCTACTCCGTGTCTCAGTTCTCAGTTCAAGGGAAAAAGAGTGTTAATAAAAACATTAACAGTTATAACTTACCCCTAAACATGTGAGAGAGGCAGACATTTTCAAAGCCCCAAGAGCTGTCATAATCAAGGTTCCTCCTGGCCATAGAGGTTAGAGCAGAGCTGTCACTTTTAGGAGGAATAAAAACAGCACCGTGCTTTACAATTTTTACAATTTCTTTCCCATACGTGTTATTTCAACAAGTCTGAAGGAAGGTGACTGATCTCATATAGAGGCTCAAGAGATGTTTGGTAACTTATCTAGGGTCACATGGGACTGGCAGAGCTTGGCCTGGGACCCAAATCCTCTGTCCCTTTACCTCCACTGCCACTCTTTCCGCAGTGCCACAGTGCATTACTGATGAGGAAAGGCCCTGTGTTCTTTTTTTTGGTACTGGGGATTGAACTCGGGACCTTGCACTTGCAAGGCAGGCGCCGGAACCAGTGAGCTAAATCCCCGGCCCCGCTGTGTTCTTTGGACAGTGAAAGGGCTTCTTCCCTGGCTCTACCAAGCTGAGTCATATGCCATGCCATTCCTGAGACTGGTCATGCCGGTTCCCCAGTTATGGAGGTAGAGAAGGCCGTCAGGTTCCTCCCATGGCCCTGTTTGAAGAGGACAGATGCTTGAGATAATTTAAGGAATAGAGAAATCTATTCAGAGAGTATGACATAGAGTGGACATTTTGTTCTTTGTGAAAGAAGCTTGAAGCTCCTCTTGAGGGGCTGGGAGCATATCTCAGTACGTGCCTGAAGCCCTGGGCCTGGTCCTGTACCACAAAAACAAACAGAAAGGCCCTCTTGTTTTTTCCCTCCATTTCTGCCTGAAAAGAACTAAGAAATTTGAGTTAAGCATTCCTTTAGGACTAATGGTCATTTCTTTAGTTAGGAAGGAATTTTATGTCAGAATTTTCTGGTTTCAGAATCAGTAAAGTAAAGGAGTTTTTTTGTTGTTGTCTTTGTTTTATCTTTGTTTTGTTTGAGACAGGGATCCTCGGTATGTAGCCTAAGCTGGCCTCAAACTCATGGTGATCCTCCTGCCTCAGCCTCCCAAGTGCTGGGCTTATAGATGTGGGCTACCATGCCCAGCTAGGAAAGTAAAGTTCTAGAGTTTGACATCAAAGATTTTTTTGAAAAACCCTTTCAAAATCAGATCATGTTTCCATTTGGTATTTTGGTCTTTTGAAATTCTATGCATTCATATATATATTTTTTTTGGTACCAGGGATTGAACTCAGGTCCTTGTGCTTTCGAGGCAGGCGGCAGAACCACTGAGCTAAATCCCCAGCCCTGGATTCATATTTTTAGACAACTAAGAAGTTAAAAACCAAAAGAATAAACCTTAGTGTCAGGTTTAAGAGGAAGTTTTAAAAAGAAAGATAAACTAATCATGCTTGAAAAGTGAGCTGTGGGTTGGAGCCCAGTCTGGATTCAGCTTCATTTACAGTAGGTAAAAGAAAAGGCAGTTAATAACCAGCTGTAGCTCTGGTTTGTGTTTTTAAGATTGCATGGTTGGCTCTTGTGGCCACCTCTGGAAGGGCTACACCACTCGGCAGGGTGTGGTACTGTTTCCGTCGAGTGACATGGTTGACTGGCATAGATGGCCTGTGACTCGCCACCATCTAGTTGTGTTTGCAGAAATGAAGTATTGTTTGCTGACTCCAGTTTCCTGTCCGCTGCTTTGTTCACATGAGGTGGTTTCTTCTCACTGTTGCTCAAGAAGCAACTAGTTTGCAAGCATTGTAAAGGATGTCCATTAGCTGTGGTGTTTTTCCTGTCGGAAGAAGCCCTCCAAGTGACAAATAATTGAAGAATGTAACTGCTGGTAACTGACAAATCTCCCTCCTCTGCCTGGCTCTTGCCCGCAGCACCCCCAAGTCTGCGTCTGTCCCCCTGCCCCACTCTTGAAAGCCCTGGGGGATTTCTGACATTACTGAAGGGACAAACATCAGGAGAATTTTGTGAAGTACTGGTCTGTTAAATGTCATGGTAACAACACTGTTTCATATGAAATCTGAGATTTTCTGTTAGATCCTGTGGTAGATACCTGGGACTTAAGGCCACTAGGAAGAGAGGAGCTTGGGACTGGAAGTGCTTTTTCCCTGCCAGCGACCTACTCTTCAGTTTCAGTGGCAGTTGTCCCCCTTCAGTGGGGCAGGTGGGACCCTCAGTCTGTGGAGGTGCAGGGCTGACCCTGGCTGGCTGGGGTGAGCTGAGCCTCATTTCACAGGGGGGAGCCATCTACTTCCAGCCCTGCTGTCCTGGGCTCTGTGACCTAGGGGAAAGCAGGTTCCCTCAACTCCGATGTGACCTCCTCTGTTGTCCATAGGACTGTTGCTGCCTTAGACAATGAGTGTGAACTGGCATCACGTATTTGGCATCATTGTGCCTGGTACATCCAAAGACTCAATTCAGAAAATGTTCATTTTCTCTTTTTTCCACTGGTACTAAGAATTGAACCCAGGGCCTTCTTATTGGGCTCCATCCCCACTCCTTTTTAAAATTTGTTTATTTAAAGATAGAATTGGGCTGGGACTGCACCTACATTGCAAGTGCAAGGTCCTAAGTTCTATCCCCGGTACCAAAAAAATAAAAATAAAGATAGGGTCTTGCTAAATCACTAAGTTGCCCAGCCTGGCCTGTAACTTGTGATCCTCCTGCCTCAGCCTCCCATCGTTTTCTCTTTTTACCAAGCTTGAGTTATGTTGGGGGTTAGGTCTCTTCCTTGCAGCTTTCTATAAATATTCTCACGTGCTCAGGAAGTGGGTAGGCAGAGGTGGAAGAGAAGGTAGCTGTGTCCGGCGAAGGTCATGGGATGGCGGCGGCGGCATCCCATCCTGAGGTAAATGAGAACCATTTATTCATGAGTTCATACTGTAGAGTTGGACCTTTTGGGGATGGTACCTGGGGCCTTACATAGGCTAGGCAAGCACTCTGCCATTGAGCTGCCCAGTCCAGAACTTGACTTGTGGGGAGGCCGTAGAGGCTGCGTGTGTAGCTCAGGAGTGGGGCACTCGCCAGGCATGCACCAGCCCTCCAATCCCAGCCCCACAAGGAAACAGAGGAGCAAACATAACCACTTTTATTCTTTTATTTCATTGCAGTATTGTTTATAGAGAAGTTTCTAAGTGGACAATAAATTTTGAAAATGTGTATAACTACCACTCGGTTTAAGGCGTAGAAAAATGCTTCCGTTATCCTGGTTCCCTCATTGAATTTGATCTTAACCACTCTATTCAGCTGATCTCTTAAGTTTGGTAATGAACAGCCCTTTAGCTTGCATGTAGCACAGAGCCCTGCTTCCTGCTGATACTGACTAGTGCTGCTTACCATATGGTATTCATGTGCTTGCTACTGCATTTTATCAGGGATCCAAATATTTCTTGTCCCCTTTTTTTTTTCATATTGTATTGGGAATTGAACCACCCCAGCTCCTTTGCATGGAGCTGCATCCCTGGCCCTTAAAAAAAAATTTGGAGGGGCTGGGGATTTAGCTCAGTGGTTTCACCGCTTACCCCACAAGTGCAAGGACCTGAGTTCGTTCTCCGGTACAAAAAAATTTTTTTTTTTGAGACAGGGTCTCACTAAGTCACTAAATTGCCCACGTTGGGCCTGAACTTGCAATCCTCCAGCCTCAGCCTCCTGGAGTGCTGGGCTTATAGGCTGACACAGCTTTTTGTGCATTTTAACAAGAATAATTATTTCATCGGCTTTGTTGTTTGATGTTTCCCTTGACTCCCTTGACCTTTTACTGGGTGATGTTGATGGTTCACTTTTCCTGTTTGTTGTTTTTCAAGGTCTTTTCCAGAAGGCTAAGAAAGCAAAGAACAAGTTGCTGAGACGGGAAGGGGATGAGCAAGCAGAGCCAGGGGCTCCAGGATATGAATCCTTCAGCAATGGAGGGGTTGACCCTTACATGTGGGAGCCCCAGGAGCTTGGTAAGAAACTCTTTCTCGTTGACATGCGCATTCACTCCACAGACAGGAACTGAGCACCTCCTGTGTTCTGGGTGATGTTTTCAGAGTTGGCTAAGGAGGCATTGGTGAACCCAAGGGCTGAGTTTCTCGTGGCTCTCACGTCCAATAGGAGCTTCGTCCCTTGTATTGGGCCCTGCATTAATGCACTCTGTATCAAGCACATTGCATCCTCTTGTGCCAGGGGACCTGCCCAGGCCATGCAACCTTAAACTGCAGAAGTGGCTGTGATTCAGGCTTTCTGTGGCTGCCTTGGCACCTGGGTGTGGCCTCCAGGGTGAGTCTGTCCCCTGCTGTTGCTCATAACTGCGTTGAGAGGCCTGGGGAGGCAGCCTACTTACTGAGATACTTCCTTACTTCCTGTGGCACCATCTGCTGGCTTTCAAGGGGATCATCCTGTCAGGTGTGGATACATTGTAAAATTGCTTGTGATGTTGCTCAGCCTGCGGTACACCAAAACCTTGAAGCGTATGCTTTAAGTCGCAAATGGTGTGTATGTGAATTATGTTTCAGTGAAGCTATTGGCAAAAAGATCATGCTATTAACTGTGTTGAACTCTGCAGTCTTACATGTCTTTTAACTGCTGGATGATTGCAGTCATTAATGGGGGAGCTTGTGGGTGGTAAGCATGCACTCTGCCCTGAGCTACATCTCTAGCTCGGTGAGATGTTTTCTGTCTTTGAAGCGGATAAACAAGGGTTCTTTCACAGTTCTCCCCGCACCTTCTCCCACTCCCTCCCTTCCCCCTCCCCCCAAATATACACACATATATATATATATGTATATGCATGCACACATGTTTGTTCGTTTTTGCTTGCTTTTTTTGTGGTACCAGGGATCGAACTCAGGACCTTGCACTAACAAGGCAGGCGCGGCACCTCTGAGCTAAATCCCCAGCTCTGTTTGTTTGTTTTTTGAGATGGTCTCGCCTTGAAGTCCAGGCTAGCCTTGAATTTGCTATGTGGCCCAAACTGGCCTTGAACTTTGGCAATCCTCTTGGCTCAGGCTCCTGAGTGCTGGGATCTCAGGTGTGCACCACCACACCAAGCAGTGTTATTAATTCACCTTTTTTTGTGTGTGGTGATGGCTACTAGCCATCTGCTGTCCACATGAAACCAAGTCATGCTGAAATAAAACCCAGCCCTTTCCTCAGCTGCATCCTAGCTACATTCCATGTGTTCTGTGCCCCTGCTGCCCAGGGTCCACTGTGTTAGAGAGGGGAAACATTTCATCATTTCGGGAAGAAGTAGCTTTAAATATATTGCTGTATGTAACTAGTTATGTGTCACACATATAAGACCCTTAGGAACATGAAGGAGAAATTTCACACATGTGGACTCTTACTGGCTTTGTGATGGTTTATTTCAAGATTGGCAAAGTCAGGTTACCAGTGTGGTTTTCTGATTAACTTGTCTATTTGAACACCCGAAGGAAATCAAAAATTGAAATTAATGTTTATAATCACACCTAATAATTCTAAACTAAAATTTAATTTAAAAATTTAAACTAAATTTAATTAAAAATTTAAACTAAAATTTAATTAGCTCTTAGAGTATGGTTAGAGAAGAAAAGACAGGAATGGTCAAGAATATAACATTTGGAGATGTTGGTCAAAGGATATAAAATTTCAGACAGGAGGTTAAGTTTGAGAGATCTATGGCACAACATGGTGACTCTCATTAGAAAAACAGTGTATTCCTCAAACTTGCTAAGAGTAGATTCTGAACTGTTCTCACCACAGTGAATGAGGTAAGACATATTGATGAGCTTGGTTTAGCCATTCCGTGTTACACATCAAAAGATGTGTAACAATAAATATACGTGACATATAGTTGTCAATTAATATTTTTTCCACTTAACATTTTAAAAAGCATAGTATGTGATGAATACCAACTGTGACCCAAGGAATGCGTAACTGGCTGGTGCTGACAGGTCAGAGGGGAGCGCTGGTTTCCTGGAGGAGATGGGGTAGAGCAGGGCGTATTTCAGGTCCACTGAAGTGACGAGTGACATGATTGCATTTTTGGGGCGACCTTTGTCTTGGTCTTGGCTGCTGGACTGAGGAAGTGTCAGCTCAGCTGGCTGCCTCATGGGCATCTGTGAGCCCTTACCGAGATTGTTTTTATTATAATTAAAGGTTGTTTCGTACCTACTTTAGAAAGTACGGAAAAATGAGAGAATAAAAAACTGATCCCGTAACGTTACTGGGCTTTTTATTTAACAGACATTCATGCACCTGTCCATGTTTTAAGGACTTTGTTTAACCTGCACAACAGCCCTATGAAGTAGAAAGCAAGGTTGTACATCTCAGGCTGAGTCTCCTGGGTCACACAGAGGCTGAGTGACTTGTCTGAGGTCATAGGGTACGGAGCTGCAGCTTGGGTGCAGGCTGGCCCCAGAGCCCAGGCCCTGTCTGCTGTACTGGAAGCCTCCAGTGGCCACGGTTAGCAAGTCAGCAGACTTCTTCAGTTTTCAGCAGAACACAAAAATTCTACAAGTTTCTTTTTTTCTCCTTTTATTGGTACATTTTAGGTATACAACACATTTACATTTCTCTTGGGAACTTGTACCTTTACATGATGCATCTTGGTTCTTATTTTTTCCCCATTCCCTGTACTTCCTTCACCCCTCCACCCTTCCCTATTTACAAAGACTTTGTTTCCATTTTTTCCATTTCTCATAATTTTTCCTTTCCCTTCTTTCCTTTCCCCTACCCCTCCCACTTCCCCTACCCCTACAAGTTTTGCTTTTGAAGTCACTGAGGATAAACTGTAAGGCCGAGAGGCTCTGTCAGGAAAATGACAGGTCATTTACCTCCTGCCTTCCCTCTCCTCCTAGGGACCATGAGAAGTCATCTTTCTGAATTCAAAAAACACCGTGCTGCCAGAATTGACCACTATGTTGTTGAAGTCAATAAATTAATAATCAGGTTAGAGAAGGTAAATTTTGTTGTTCAGAACACTTTTTTTCTTCAAGTACATGTTTTCTGGGGGAAAGTCCCACATTTTGTAGCCTGTATGTTTTGTATATCTGACACTGGCAGGGCTGCCAGGGATGTGGAGGACAGGTGCAGCCTGGGCTGGCTCTCCTGGGGGAGTGACCAAGGTGACACAACTGCGCCCAGCCCCCACTTCTTTCTTCCATGCTGAAGGCCACTGGTTGCTAGAAAACTTTTCCAAATTTTGGGGGTTTCCTGGGCACAGTCACTCCAGGGTGTAGTATGTGGTGTTATTTGATAGGGAATAGAAAAGTGGTGGCCAGGTCTGTGCTGTGTCCTCAGCCAGGGCCAGTGTGCACCGTGGGGACCCTCCACTGGCCCTCTTATCCTGCAGTGAGCACTGTGCCACATTTGTGCTGTACCTTGCCCTGGAAGTTGTTGCTAAGTACAATCTGGATTGTGTGGTGGGCATGGCAGAAACAGTACAGCTCTTCTTGTGAACTTAGGCAGAAACATGTGCAGTCTTGGGGAATGAGCCCAGGCCCTCTGTGCTGAGCTGCTCCTCAGACATTACTTTATCTTTTGAGACAGGGTTTCACTAAGCTGCTAAGCTGCCCAGGCTGGGCTCAAACTTGCAGTCCTCCTGCCTCAGCCTTTCAAAGTGCACTTAGTGTACTACCACACTTACACTTTGTAAGTGTACTGCCATGCCCCGCTCATGGCTGGTTTTGTTGTGTAGGAGGACTGAAAGAAGAGTTCCTCACTGCTTTCATAGCACTACGTCCTTGCCCGCCTGATTGTTACTGACATGAGTAATGAAGAGAAAGAGGCATGGGTTCAGAGGAGGGAGGAGCCTGGAGATGGGAAGCTGCAGGGCTGAGCTGGAGACAGGGCTTGAGAACTTGAGAAGTGCAGAGTGTTGCTTGCGGCATGAACAATGAAGTGTGGGAGGGGTGTCCCTGGCTAACCACCTCGCCCTCTTTTCTCCCACCAGCTCACTGCATTTGACAGAACTAACACTGAGTCTGCAAAGATCCGAGGTAACCAGAGAACTTTGTTCATGTTCTTTCTGTTCCTTCTGTTTCCCTAACCACCGGATCTTTCTTAAATGGTGGGTGTGTATGTGTGTGTATGTGTGTGTGTGATTTTATTTTGTCCTTCCCAAAGCGATTGAAAAGTCTGTGGTGCCTTGGGTCAATGACCAGGACGTCCCTTTCTGTCCTGACTGCGGGAGCAAGTTCAGCATCCGTAACCGCCGCCACCACTGCCGCCTCTGTGGCTCGATCATGTGCAAGAAGTGCATGGAGCTCATCAGCCTGCTCTTGGCAAGTAGGTGACAGGGACCGCATCTGCTGTTGGGACGAGCTCATTTGCCAGTCACCATCAGTACCGCAGGGCCCTGGAGTTGATGCCATGGGGTCCCCAGGAAGCCCACTGTTGGCCTCATGAAGCCCACCTGGCCCAGGCATTCGTGAGACAGGGACAGGCTGCAGGCTCTCTTGGTAAGGACCAGTCAGTAAATACTGCAAGCCTGCTGGAGGGTCTCTGTGCCATTGCTGCTGCCGCTGCTGCTGCTGCTGCTGCTTGTTTTTTGTTTTTTTGGTACCGGGAATCGAACTTGGGACCTTGAGCTTACAAGACAGGTGGCGGAACCATTGAGCTAAATCCCCAGCCCCCGTTTTTTGTGTTTTTGTTTTTGGTATTGGGGATCGAACTTGGGTCCTTCCGCTTGTGAGGCAGGTGGCAGCACCACTCAGCTAAATCCCCAGCCCATGGTGCTTATTTTTTAACAACCTCCTAAAAATGACAAAACTACACGTAGCTCAAGGCCTGTACAGAGCAGCCTACAGATGGATCTGTATCTCAGGCTGTTGTTTTCCCACCTTTGTAAGGCATTGCCCACTGCTCCAAGGAGTGCAGGGCCTGCGGGGACTGTGGACTCCCAAATAAATAGCTGCTTGGTCAGGGCATGAGTCCAGACCCAGGAGGGGCCGAGCAGCTGTCAGCTCTGCCTGGAAGTGGCAGGGGAGCTTTGGGAAGAGCACCTTAAAGTCCCTTCCTCTGGGCTGAAAGTCACCAGCAGCCCTCAGTGTCCTCACGCAGGAGACGCTGAGGGCACTGGAGGCTACCAAGCTGGAGGTAACCTTTTAAGAGCCCTGGACTCTGCATCTCCCAGGGCAAGGGTGTGGGCCACAGGGAGCGCAGCTGCAGGCAGCCTTTGGACTGATTGGCATGATGACCTGCATTCATGCTGGTCAGAGGCTGCTTGCACCTCCCAGCTTCCGGAACATGTGGGTAGCCCTGGACTTCGGGGCAGCATGGGGCCTGAGGCAGGCCATCCTCAGTGGTGTTGACCCCCACTGCTTTACCTCGTTCCTTTCTGGCTCACATGGGACTATGTAAGCCACGTTTTCAGGACATGGGCTGTTGGCTGACATTTCCCTGGGCAGCTGCCTGCAGTGGCCCTGCTAATTGTGTTCAGGGTGCAGGTGAAAGTTTCCATCCTAAAGAGCTGCAGGTATCTGGGATTGCTCCTGTCACACTGGGAGAGAAGGGGCCTGAGAGAGGACAGTTTGCCCAGAGGATGTGGACTGTGAGCTGCACTGTGGGAGGCAGGAGCCAGGTGGCCGGGCCAGGGAAGGCAGTGGACGACTAGAGGGCCAGCCTGGGGGTGCCCTCAGGATCTCAATACTTGAGGAAGCCCAGGAGGGTGGAGCCTGGTCTCAGTACTCCCCCCACCCCGCCCCGCCCAGTCACACCCCAGGACTCAGCATGCGGCCAGGGCAGAGGAGAGCTGGGTGCCCTCTGTGTTTGCAGACAAGCTCACCAGCGCCAGCAGGGATGCCCTGAGCACCCACACCAGCCCCAACCAGTCTCCTGGCAGTGTGCATGGCTCACGCCGTGGCAGCATCGGCAGTGTGAGCAGCATGAGCTCTGTGCTGGATGAGAAGGAGAATGAGCGCATCCGCTGCTGCAGGCACTGCAAGGACACGCTGTTACGCAGGGAGCAGCAGATGGACGAGCGGGAGCACACACCTGCCATCACCAGGCTCTACGAGGTGATTGCGTCAGCCCCTCAGGGGAGTGCTGGGGTTCCCTTGAGTTGCATGCATTCCTTTTGGGCCCTGGGGAGTTGCAGAGCCACCCTGGGGTGTGGTACAAGCCCCATCCTGCCTCTCCTCACCCCCTGGAGAGTAGCAGGGAAGAGGAGGAAGGGCTGTATGGACCAGGCAGGAGCTAGAGGGTTGGGGATACTGGGCTGGAGAGTCCTGGGAGACTTACCCAGTGGAGAGAGCCCTGTGAGGTGTTGCACATTCCCTGCCTTGGGCCGGGAGTGCTCGCTTCTCAGCCAGTCCATACGCCTCTGTCTGAACCTTGTAGCAGACACATGCTTTGAGAGATGGTACCTCAGGAAAGTTAGGGGTGATGAGACAGCTTGGGCCCTTGTGGCCAGGGCAGACCTGCAGGCTGGGGACCAGCCACAGGGATGCATCAGGTAGATGGGACACCAGAGCCAGAGATGGTCAGGCAGAGGAGCAGTGTGCTTGGGTCACCACAGCCGTTTCTAGAACTACATGGAGCATGCACTCAGCTCCTGGTGTGGTGGTAATCAGACCCAAGACTGAGGCTAGCTGTCCTCCACCCTCTGTGTAGTCTGTGATGGCTCCCCTGTTCCGAGGAGGGTGATGATGCCTTGTGCCCTGTCATGCGGTTGCCTGGCATCACGGTGCCCTCCTGTCTCGGCAGACTCACTGTTGGGCCCTGGTGGGCCTGCTGCTCACAGGAAGTCTGCTCTGGCTCCACCCTCAGTCTCTTTCCCTCCTGCAAGACTTTTTGCATGGAAAGTAGGTCTTAAGTTAGGAAATTGATAACCATAAGGAAAAGACCCCAGTTTTGAAAAAGGAGCCCTTTCCTCATGTCTCCTGGGAGCAGCACTCACCTTTGCTCTGTTCTCAGAAATTGCGGCTCTGCATGGCGAAGGTGGACCAGAAAGCCCCTGAGTACACGCGGATGGCAGCGTCCTTAAAGTAAGCATTCCTGTGGTGTCCTGAGGAGGGCACCCCGGCATTCGGGCAACTCTTGAGTAGTGCAGATGGAAGCCTTGCTTTGCGCCTCTTTTTTCTTTTCTTTTTCCTTTCCTTTCCCTTCCTCTCTCTCCCTTTCTTTCTCTTTCTCCTTTCTTCTCTTCCTCCCTTCCTCTCCCTTCCTGCCCCCACTGTGAAATCCTCCCTTTTGCAGTGTAGAGTGCAGTGATTTTTACTATAGACACAGTGTTGTGCAGCGACCACCACTGTCTTAATTCCATGCCCTCTCCTTGCTGTGGTAGAAACCTCATACCACGGGCAGTCATGCTGCTCCCTGGCACCCCCTAATGTGCTTCTTGTTTCAGTGGAACGGTGATTTTGATATCTTGTATAAATGGCATCATGAATGTGACCTTTTGCGTCTGACTTGTCACACAGTGCAGTGCTCTCTGGGTTCGTCCCTGTAGTAGCTCGTGCATCTGTATGTTACCTTTAACTACTACATGGCGTGCATTTAATATTCATGTACAGGTTGTTCATGAATATTTTCATTTCTCTTGGGGTGCATAGCTGTGAGTGCTGGGTTTTGTGGTAACTCTTTACTTTGAGAAGTTGCCAGATCCTTTCAGAATGACTGTACCACTCTGAATTCCACAGCAGAGTGAGGGCTGCAGGTTTTCCACCCATTTCACTGTACAGTTTTATTGGAAGCTGCCTTGCCCCTTGGGTGTCTGCTGCCGGCTGCAGCTTTGGGGCTGCAGCAGTAGAGATGAAGGTCGTGATAGCCAGCCCTTCGCTTGCTGAGCTGTGTGAGTGCACGGCTTCTGCAGGCCGAGTGTGAGCTGGAGCCGGGGCTGATGCCAGATCAGACCCAGTCTTGCCCAGCCTACAAGAAGCAGCATCGGCAGCCATGGTTCTGTTTGGGGTCTCTGTCTTTGTCTTTTCTCTGTGCTGCCTGCCTGCCACATGGAGGGGGCCTGCAGGGCATGGGCCATGTTAGAACAGAGCAAGATTTTTTTGTTGTTTTTTTTTTGTACCGGGGATTGAACTCAGGACCTTGCGCTTGCGAGGCAGGCACCAGAACCACTGAGCTAAATCCCCATCCCAAGAGCAAGGTTTTGCTCCATCATTTGCTACAGCAGAGTTTTTTAGGGATCCAGAAGCACAGAGGGTATGAGCTTAACTTTTATTCACAACTTATATGTCTATCATGTGGCTCTCACTTGTGAAAAAAATGAACTTGAAGCTGGGCGTGGTGGTGCAGGCTTGTAGTTCCAGCTATTCAGGAGGCTGAGTCAGGAGCATTACTTGAACCAGCCTTGGCAACGTAGTGAGACCCTGTCTCAAAAAAAGAAAAAGAAAATGAACTTTTTTATTAGCGCGGTCCTCTGAGTGTTTCCTGTCTTCTGGGTCAGTAAATGTCTGCCACATGGAATGTGAGTGGCTAAGCTCAGGTGGTTTTTTCAAAAAGCACCCCTTCCCTTGTGTTCTGTGGGACTCTGGGGCTCTTCCATTTGTGTTGGGCCAGGCCCCATCCCTACCTGCGTGCAGGAGAGGATGCTCCTGCTTTGGGAACTGGGCTTTGTGTTCTAGGTCAAGCTTGCTATTTTCCAGACTTGGAAGTAGCAAGAAAAAGCCTTTATCCCAGCTGAGGCGGGAAAATCATTGAGTCTAAGGTTCAAAGCCAGCTTGGGCAGCATGGTGTGCCCCCATCTCAAAAAAACAAGCCCATTTTCCTGCTTCTGACCTGATGTTCTTTGTACTACTGTGTGGTGAGAGATGAAGAACCCACTGTGTTGGCTCCTTGGATTCTGGGTCACACCAGTGTTTCTTCAGCTGGAGCTGTTTACAGATGGCAGCTGCCATTGCCCAGAGGCCTAGGAGCTGGTCCCTGAGCTGCACTCAGTGTCAGCAGCTGGGGAGGAGGTGACAGGCCTGAAGGAACAGTGGCAGCATTACCCATGATTGCTACTGCCATTCTGAGGCCCTCTTTTCCTCACATGGGGCACAGTCTTCAGGAGCCCTTTGAGCTGGGGCCAAGGCTCACGCCTGCAGTGGGAAGGGGGTCCTTGGTCATCCTCCTCATGCAGTACTTGAATGTAAAAAGCCAGGAGGCTTTGCGCCCCTAATGCCGTGTGAAACACCCATTCAATGACTTGCTACACTTGCTGCACCTCAACAGACACTGTGAGGTCACTTAGGGACGGGATCCAGTAGAGCTGGTGCATCTGTAGCTGTGGCTGGAGCTGGCCCTTAGGCCTGGCCTGAGCTGGCCCTGTGGTCTGCACTTGGAGATGGCTTCAGATGTTTGCCTTCTGGGGAGTGAGCGCTGCATCACAAGGGGTGTGATCAAAGGTTACGGTGAATGTTTAAGAAAAAAAATTATTGCAGTAAAAGACATTGCCATGAATCCCCCTAGAAGCCCTCTGTACCCCTGTACCCCTTGCTTTAAGCACATTCGTCCCATCATTCTTGCCACTTTCTGAAGCAGCTCTGGAGTCCTCTTTCCTGAGTCTCTTTATGAGCTATAATCAAAACTACATGTGAGGGCCGGGGATGTAGCTCAGTGGTGCCACCGCCTGCCTGGCAAGCACAGGGTCCCGAGTTTGATCCCCAGTATCAAAAACACCCAACTGTGTGAATGCTGCTGCCAAGTGCCATCCAACAGAAAGGCAGGCTTGTAAAAACATGATATTGTGCCCTCATCCACCTTATTCGCCAGATCTTGTATGATTTCTGGCTCTTCCCCAAGGTCAAAATGATCTTGAAAGAGAAACATTTTGAATGGATTTTAGACACTGAGGCAGCCAGGACAACACAGCTAAAGACACTCATGAAAGGGGACTCCAGAGCTGCTTCCAAAAGTGGCCAAGAATGATGGGATAAGTGTATTGGAATTTGTGGGGATTTGAGGGGATTCGTAGCAATATGTCTTATGGTTTGTAGCTAGATGTCCCCCCAAAGTCTCATGCTCTTACAGATGTAGCTTTGGGAGGTGATTGGATCATGGGGGTGCGATACTTATCAGTAGATTGGTTCACTGTGAGTTCATGGCTGAACGTGTTGTTGGGAGGTGAAGCCTGATGGGAGGAGGTGGGTCACTGGGGGCATGGCCTGGCAGCATCTGTCTCCCTCCTTCTCCTGATCATTCTCTGCTTCCTGCTGCCCTGCTATGAGCTGTTTCGCCTCTGCCATGTTGCCCTGCCCTGGAGCCAGCTGACTATGGACTGAAACCTTTACAAACTGTGAGCCAAAACAGAACTCTCCTCCTTATAGTTGTGTATTGTGTCTCAGCGACAAGAAAGTAATGAAGACAGTGTCTTTTACTGTAATACATTTTTAAAAAAATGTTAACATGGTCTGTATTTTTCGATACAGATCTGAAACGCCTCTTTCCAAGCACTAACCATCTCGGTGCATCCTTATACCTTGAGGGTCCTTTGATGCCACCCAGTCAGCTTGACCTGATGTGGTCCTGTCCTGTGCTTTCTCCCCAGTGCCGGGGAGACCACCTACAGCCTGGAGCAGGCCAGCGACCTCCGCCTGGAGGTGCAGAAAATGTACGAGCTCATAGACGCCCTGAGGTGAGGCTGTCGGGATGGCGCCAGGGACAAGCTCGGCCAGGTGTGACCCTGTGACTCTGTGGTGGTGACCCTAAGGTTACTGAGGACAGGGAAGCCCCCATGCTGCAGGCAAGGAAACCAGCACAGCCACAGGGTGCATGCGCCTCAGGTCACAACTGGTTTCAAACCATAGCCTGGTAGTTGGGACTTAGGGACAGTTGTGATGAGGACCATTATCTGTCCAGATACCCAGGACCTGCTGTGTAATTTGCAAGGCCTGGTGCAAACTGAAAATGCTATTGCCTGTTTCAACAGTATCAACAATGTTATGAAGGTGACAGAAGGATATTAAACTAAGCATGAATCCCTTGAAGTGCGGGACCCTGTGCAGTTGCACAGGTTCCTCACTGGTGAAGCCAGGTCTGCCCATATATGACTGCCATATAGTCAGTCCGTGAATGACCGAGCATGTTGCATACCCTGTGGTGTGGATCTGCTCAAAGGGTAAGAGCTAGCCTCTGCCCTCCAGGAGATGCAGTGGAGTGACCCATCTCCACCTGTCTTGGCACAAAGGCCTGTAGCTCCAGAGACCTCTCATCTTGTTTCTGTTGTGTTTGTTCTGATCCAGTAAGAAGATCTTAACCTTGGGCTTGAACCAGGACCCCCCACCACATCCCACCACACTGCGGCTGCAGAGGATGATCCGGTACTCAGCCACGCTCTTCGTGCAGGTGAGGCTGCGGGTGGCAGGAGCACGCCTGGGCACCCTGGTTCTCCTCTCAGGCAGGCCCACGCCATGGCTTATTTTCCCCTTATACACTAGTTATTATCCAAGAGCAGCAGTGTGTCATAACTGCCATGTTTTTTCTTTTTCTTTTTTTTTTTTCATTAAGTTTATTGGTACATTTTAGGTATACAATACAGTTACATTCATCAATGGGGACTTGTACCTTTATCTGATATATCTTGGTTCTTATTTTTTCCCCATTCCCCTGCCCTTCCTTCAACCCTTCCACCCCTCCCTATTTACAAAGACTTTGTTTCCATTTTTTCCTTTACTCATATTTTTTCCTTCCCTTCTTTCCTTTCCCCTTCCCCTCCCACTTTCCCTACCCCTTTAGACTTTTCCTTCCTATTTCACATTAATTACACATTTTGATCCTTATTTACACCTTTAGTTTCTCACACCAGGGAAACTATTCAGTATTTACATGTGTGTCCTATTTATTTCACTTAAGAGTATGGCCTCAATGTGCATCCATTTAGCTATAAATGTCTCTAGTTTCTTATTCTTTATGGCTGAGTAGTACTCCATTTTATAAAAAAACCACATCTTCTTTATCCAGTCTCCAGTTGATGGGCAAATGGGCTGTTTCCAAGCTTTAGGTATTACAAACTGTGCTGCTATAAACATGGATGCACATACATCACTGTGGTATGATTCTTTTAATTCTTTTGGGAAGATACCCAGCAGAGGAATAGCTGGGTCAAATGGGACCTCTAATCCTAGTTTTTTTTGGCACTGGGGATTGAACTTAGGACCTTGTGCTTGCCAGGCAGGCAGCAGCACCACTGAGCTAAATCCCTGGCCTAATTCTAGTTTTTTGAAGTATCTCCATATTGATTTCCACAGTGGTTGCACTAGTCTACACTCCCATCAACAATGGCAAAGGGTTCCTTTCTCCCCACAATCTCGCCAGCATTTGTTATTGGTTGATTTCTTTCTTTCTTTCTTTCTTTTTTATTTGTACCGGGGATCGAACTTGGGACCTTGTGGTTGTGAGGCAGGCAGCAGAACCATTGAGCTAAATCCCCGGCCTGGTTGATTTTTTGATAGCAGCCATTCTTTCTGGGGTGAAGTGTGACCTCAGTGTTGTTTTCATCTGCATCTCTCGAATGATCAGTGATGTTGAACAGTTTTTCATACGTTTATTTGCCGCTTTTTTTCTTTGTCTGAGAAATGTCTGTCTATCTCAGAGGCCCATTTTTAAATTGGATCTTTATATTTGGGGGATCTGATTTTTTAAAGTTCTTTATATATTCTAGATACTAGTGCCTTTGTCTGAGGAATAGCTGCTAAAATTTTTTTCCCACATTATAGGTTGTCTCTTAGCTCTGTTGGTGGTTTCTCTTGCAATGCAAAAGCTTTTTAATAAGATGAGATCTCAGTTGTTGATTCTTTGTGCTAGTTCCTGTGCTACTGAGGATTTGTTCGTAAAGTCCTTTCCTGTGCCAATGTCTTCAAGAGTTCTACCTAATTTATCTTCCAGCAAGTTTAGTGTTTCTGTTTTAATATTCAGATCTTTAATCCATTTCAATTTTAGTTTAGTGCATGGTGAGAGAAAGGGGTCTAGTTTTAATATTTGGCAGGTTGAAATCCATAACTGCCATGTTTTGAAAGAGAAAAATGTGGGTTTCTGAGAAAGGAGGACTTTCAGTCTTGTGTCCATCCATGGCTCACTCATCATTCTGGTGTTTTGCTGTTTGCATTTCATATGGAGTAGTTAGGGCTTGTGCCCTTTGCCAGTCTGTGTCCTTTTGCCCCTAAGCTCTGTGTTATTAGTGCCTGCACTGCTGCCACATGACGGGCTGTCCCCCTGACCATGGCCCTCAGTTGGGTGCATGGTGGCCTGGGGCTCTGTGGCTGGGGTGTGGGGTGTGTAGACAGGGGGTATGGAGCCTCTTCCCGGGCCTGTGGCTGATAGTCAAGGAACCTGGAGCCTGGGGTTGGACCCAGAGTCATCTTCCTGCCCTGAACTCTTCTGAGTGCCATGGCAACCACCCTTGGCCTCCCTTCTGAGGTCCAGTGGGGATATGGGGGTGTGTCTCCACACATGGTGCTGAGAACTGGGCCTTTGTCCCATTTGCTGAGGGCCCACTGGGCACTAAGCTGGGTTCTGGATCCCGGGCTCACACTGTATCTGTTCTCAGGAACCTGGATTCTAAAGTGAGGACAGGCAATGCACAGCTGAGGAGCTAGCTTGTGAGTGCACAGGCCTCCAGAGACCGGCAGGCAGGCACGGCAGAGTGGAAGGTGTAGGATGTCCATCAGCTGCAGCCCTCTGCACAGCAAAGGCCAGCCCTGCCACTCCCTGGGGTGGGGTGGCTCAGCTTAAGCATGTGGGGCTTAAGGTCCATTTTTCCCCAGAGTGTAAGCGTGATCCTGCTGTGACCCTTACAGGAAAAGTTGCTGGGTTTGATGTCACTGCCAACCAAGGAACAGTTTGAAGAACTGAAAAAGAAAAGGAAGCAGGACATGGAGAGGAAGAGGATGCTGGAGAGACAGGTGTGTAGGGCCTGGCATGCGGCAGCCACTGCATCCTCATGGCCCACTGGCTCTCAGATGTCATGCCTGCTTGTCACCCGAGCTCTGCTCATACATGCATGTGGTCTCTGTCTCTGCCTCTCTGTCCCTCGCATTTGCTTTTATGTTGGAGCTCATGTGTGTGGTGTCTCTCCCTCTCTTTCACATGTTTGCTTTCATCTTCTGTTCTTTCGCAGTGCATACCCACCTGTGGAAACCACAGTAATTCTCTTCCACGTCCTTGTTTTGTCCCTGAGGTCTCACTGCTTCTTATGCCAAGAACACCAGAGATTGACAGTGTTCCCTCTGGAAGGGGCTTGCTGAGGGTCCACACTGGAAATTACACTGTTAAACAGGAAATAGCCAGGCCTGCTGGCTCAAGCCTGTAATCCGAGCTTTTTTTTTTAATCCAAGCTTTTTTGGGAGACTGAGGCAGGAGAGTCACAAGTTCAAGCCCAGCCTAGGGAACTTAGTGACTCTGTCTCAAAATAAAAAGGGGCTGGAGATGTAGCTGTGCAAAGGCCCTGGGTTCAATCCCCAGTACCACAAAAACAAAACCACAGAAAATAGCCGGGAATGGTGTCTATATTCCTAGATTATATTCCCACATCTATACTCCTAGCTACTTGAGAGGCTGAGGCAGGAGGATCAAGAGTTTGAGGCAGCTGGGCAATTTCATGAGACCTTGTCTCTATAAGGGAAAAAATGAGAGCTGTTGGTGTAGTTAAGTAGTAGAGTACTTGAGGCCCCGGTTCAATCTCTGGCATCCCCAAAATAAAACAAGCAACTTCCCAGCACACAGTTTGTCTGTTCAACTTGGGTGGGTGCTAACACTGTCGACTGGTAAGAGACACGGAGGTTTACACCAGGTGCAGCCCATAATTGGGGCAGCTGCTCCTTAACCTGTCACTCATGGTCAGTTTTGAAAATCACCACCTGCCCGCCCTCTCTCAGCAGACCGGCGTCTTAGTCCAAAGGAGGGAAGGTGGAGGTCAGTGGGGCTGCAGGGGGTGCTGTCCAACTGGGGACCCTGTGACCCTTGCTCTGATGTCTCCCCAGGCTGCCCCGGAGTCACAATGTAGGCTCGAGGACAAGCAGCGTGGCCCAGCGGCCAACGGGGAAGTGGCCCCCACAAGAAAGGCCGAGGGCTGGCTCCCACTGCCTGAGACACAGGGCCAGCGCGAGGACCCCGACCCACTGCTCCAGCAGATCCACAACATTGAGTCGTTTATCAAGCAGGCCCAGGCTGCCAGCCGCACTGATGAGGTGCGCACCCTAGGGGAGAACCTGCGGCAGCTGCAGGACGAGTACGACCGGCAGCAGACAGCCAAGGCCATTGAGCTGTCTCGCAGGCAGGCTGAGGAGGAGGCCCTGCAGTGTGAGCAGTTGCAGAGGCTTCGGGAGCGGGAGTGGGAGCGGGAGCGAGAGCGGGAGCGGAAGCAGGCGGCCTCCCTACACTCGAGGACCCAGGCCCTGGACTCCCGGGAGGCTGCACCCTTCCTGCTGGAGCCCAGCCGGGGACCTCGCCCACACCCTGCCTTCGCTCTGGAGCTGGGCTCTTCCTCAGGCTCTGGGATGGCCCCTGAGACGCCCTCACCCTGTGCAGTGTGGGCCCTGAGCCAGGAGAGCCTCCACCAGAGCACTGAGCCCCAGCAGAACGACTGTGCCCTGAACTCCTTTAGCAGGGACTTCTTCTCCAGCCCTGCTGTTGTGCAGGCCAAGCTCCCCAGAGAGTACAACCCTTTCGAGGAGGAGGAAGAGGAGGAAGAGGAGGCAGTGGCTGCAGGGAACCCCTTCACCAGCCCTGACAGCCCAGCACCCAACCCCTTCGACAGCCCAGCGCCCAACCCCTTTGAGGATGGCAACGATGTACCCAACCGGAGTCCTGCCAGCCCTCCTGTACCCGGCAACCCCTTCGAGGAGCCCACCGGCACCAACCCCTTTGAGGTGGACAGCGACAGCTGCCCGGAGGCCGAGGAGCCCATCGAAGAGGACCTGCTCCTGCAGCAGATAAACAATATCAAGGCCTACATCTTTGACGCCAAGCAGTACGGCCGGCTGGATGAGGTGGAGGTGCTGACTGAGAACCTGCGGGAGCTGAGGTGCACATTGGCCAAGCAGAAGGGCCCCCCTGAGTGACGGCAGGGAGCAGGGCCTGCAACCTGGATGCTGCTGTCCACACCAGATGTGTCTCCATGACAGTGACTAACACAGGAACCCCTAGGGCACCAGCCTTCACTCGGCGGCATTTCCTGCCTGCCTTGTTTTTCACTTGGGGGATTTTCCTCTTTCAAGGACTTTGCATTTTACTACAAAGCTGTAACTTGGTTCAGCTCTGTGGCCCGGGGTGTGTCTGTCTTTCTTTCAGAGGAGCCTGTTGCTTTCCACACTGGAAGAAGCCAACCACAGCTTGCCACCATCAGTGCTTTGCACAGGAGAATGAGCCTCTCTATCAGCGGGGTTTCAGTGGAGATGAACTTTCCCCTGCCACTCCCTGAAACCAGTGCCAGGTAGCAATATGCAAGGAACTGAGCATCAGAGATGCACACGGAACATTTTTTAAAACTCTTAAAACGAACTTGAACATACTAAACCAGACCCTTCAGGTTTCGTGGAATTGTCCTGTGGCTGTCCTCTTCCAGTCTCTGTCTCTGTCCCTGGAGTTCGTGTAGGACAGGCGATAGCAGAGAAGAGACAGCTGTGTGGTCCACCTATGGTGGACACCTTGCCCTTCCTCAGCCACAGTCACGGTGTCAGCAGAGCCACCGGTGGCCAAGGTTGTACATGGAGAACACGTCTGTGTGCAGGTTTGTGTCTCTCCATCTAATTCACTAAGGATGCTCACTCCCACTTGCAGCCCAGTGTCTGCTGTTCAGATGCCACGGCATTCTCACTGTCATCAGGAGCCACATGATAGGTCAGGCACTGGGCTCGATCCACTGGTCACCTGACACGTGCTGCTCTGGGCCTTGTGTTGGAACCGTTTTTTAAAAATAAAAAATTGAGCCAGAGATTTAGCTCAGTGGTTTCGCCGCAAGTGCAAGGACCCGAGTTCAATCCCTGGTACCAAAAAACAATAACAACAACAGAAAAAATTAAAAATAGCTGGGAGTGATGGGTACATATATGCATGTGCACCTTGGGTGAGTTACCATGCATCCTCCCCTACTTAGTGACGGCCCAGTGCCTCAAAACAGTCCCAGCTCCTGGGCCACAGGTCTGGGAAGGTCTGCAGATGGAGTCGGTCACTGGGCTTTGCACAGGAGTGACCTCTTCCAGCACTGCCCCAGGTTCCCACCATGTTGGTGAGGGACAATTCACACCCAAGCACAGAGAAAAGCCCTGTCTGGTTCTGTTGTTCTTTTCACACTAGGAGAAACTGAGGCACTGCTGCTGGGGACTGCTGGCACAGGTGAAGGGTCAGGTTAGGAGGTAGCAGGCCTAGGTCACAGCTGCTCAGTCCTCCTGCACTCCGAGGCAGAGGTCTGAGCCTGCTGGGGTACAGGGTGGGTTGGGGGGTGTGGGCTGCACAAGTGGGCAGTGAGAGAGGTGGGCATAGCCGGAACTGGGGCCTCACAGGGCCTGGGTGGGTTCCAGATGAGGAGCGGACAAGCATACTTCATAGGTGACCTCTGCTCCTCTCCAGCAAGGGAACAGGTGCAGGCCAAGTAGTGAGTTCTTTCTACCTGGGGTCTGCTCTCGGGCCCCTGCTGCCCCCACTGGCTGTGTGGGAACCCCAGATTCTAGCAGAGTACAGTGTTTCATCTGTTTTGAACACCCTTACAGACTTCAAGACCAAAAGCTTTGCCGGACATGGTGGTGCATGGCTGTAGTCCCAGCACTCGTGAGCCTGAGGCAAGAGGATCACTCTGAGTTTGAGGGTAGCCTGGACTCAGTGGGTTTAAGAACAGCCTGGAATACATAGCGAGATCCTGTTTCAAAAAATAAAAAAAGACCAAAAACTTTTCTCCTTTTCTTTAGGAAGCCTTTGTTGCCAGCCTGGCTTCAAACTTGAGATTCTCCTGCCTCAGCCCCTCAAGTGGCTGGTGCACAGTGCCCACCCACTAGGACCACAGTCTCTTCTGCCTGCAGATCTCCAGTAGCCTGGCATCATTTTAAGAATACTTTGGAGCTCACTTCCTGGTTTTTTAGGTCAACACCGAGAGTTTGGAAGTTGTCGCTTTTTCCAAGCAAATGTTGGATAAGCTGAGTGTCTGACTTTTCTTAGACTCCCAGAGAGCAATGTGGGCAGGACTATGCCCTCCTGAGGATGGGGAGCTTGGCTACACTGGTGGGGCTGCATGTGGGTAGCAGGGGCATTGGGAGCTGCTGCAGCATCATCTTTGTCCTGCAGCACTCTCCCTAACGGCTGTGCCCAGGGCCTTGTCCTGCCTGGGCTAGGACATCCTTAGCCTGCCTTCCTGGCTTGGGACAGCGGGAGTTAAGAGACACTGTGATGGCCACAACCCAGGAATACAGGCCCAGAAAATGCTGAATGTCATTGTGGGTGATGGGACCTTCCCTCCCTGTGCCGCTGCACTTCCTCACAGGGCTCTGGGACAGTGAGAGCCAGTGGATCACAGCTGGAAACCATATAAGCAGAGGAGGACCCAGGGCAGATGCTAAGCACAGATCAGCTCCTGGCCAGGTTAACAGATCCTCACCTTAGAGGCTCATTTACTTTAGCCCTGTTACCCAACACAGCCAGTGTTGTTCCCACTTTTACAAAAAACTACCAGCATGCCTGTAATCCCAACCCTGGGAGGCCAATACAGGAGGATTGCAAGCTCAAGTCCAGCCTGGGGAATTCAGCCCCTTAGCCTGAGCCTGTTTTAGAATAAAACGGCTGGGGGGTAGCTTAGTCCACAAGTCATGGGTTTAATCCCAGTACAGGGAGGGGAGTGCTGTAGGGGGTTACAAGCATCCCGGAATGGCAAATACTGAAAAAGAAAACCAATGAAGAGACAAACAGCAGTACATGTACCAGCTCCCCATGAGGAAGGCAATCATGACTACAAACCATTCTAATAAAAATAAAATAAACAGCAGAACTATACTGAGATGCTAAATTAGTGGAGAGGAAATTCAGAAGCAACTGTGATCCCAGCCCTCAGGAGGCTGAGGCAGGATGATCTCTGAGCTCAATGCCAGCTTGGGCTATAGAGTGTTTGAGGTCAACCTAGACTACATAGCAGGGACCCTGTCCTTGAGAAGGAGTGAGGGTTCCTGCTCTTGACTTTCAGGCCTGGAGGACGGGACAAGGGGTCTACTTAGGTAGCTGGGAAACAGCCCCATAGAGACCGCAAAAACCCGAGGTTACTGCCTCACAAAGTTGAAGGATGAAATTGTGGACCAAAAAGGAAGTTAGAGTGTTTATTGGCAATAAGAAAAATAACTCCTGTGGTGTATCCAGCAGGGGGTCCCAGAAAGTGGGGTCCTATGTGGCCCCTTGGTCCAGAACTTCTTATGGACAAGTAGAACATGGGAATTGCTCAGTTGCTTAGTGACCACCTATCAAGGCAGCTCTGTGGGTTTAACATGACCAGTTAGAGCTGAGGCCTTAATCAGCATGCAGAGTTTAAAGGAAACATTGCAAAGAATGGCAGCTGGTTATTCTGCATTTCTAAGTTCCCCAAAACTCAAGAAAGGACTAGGGAAGGGCTGCAGGCCATGTCACCCAAAGCCCTCCCTGGTTAGAGTCCGGGTCCTAGCTCATGGCCTGCCCAAGCCCCCCGCCCCTGCCCCTGCCCCCCACCGCCACTTCTTCAGCTTCCTGTTCCTAAGCTAATTAAGTTCTCCACACCTGGGTCGGGGGGTATAGGGTCGTCGAGAAGCAGACTGTAAATAGGAAGAAATAAGTGTAGGAGAAGTTGTGATAATATGGTCTTAAGAACAATTTTTGGGGGTGTGTGTGTGATAATATGGTCTTAAGAAGAACAATTTTGGTGGGGGGGGGGTTTACTGGGGACTGAACTCGGGACCTTGCGCTTGCAAGGCAGGCGGCCGAACCACTGAGCTAAATCCCCAGCCCTAAGAAGAACAATTTTAATGGTGGTGAACCTTTTTTTTTTTTTTAACCACGTTGATCTAAAGAGCTGAGTCCATCCAAAGTAAAAGATAAAACATGCAGGGACGAGTAACTGAAGCCTCCTCTGTCGGAGCTGCTCAGGCCCCTAAGCACCTGGGCAAGGGTATCAAGAAGGATAGAGACAATAATTGAGAATGCAAGGGGGCCAGAGGGTCAGAGCTCTTAGCAGGCCAAGACCATGACTCCGAACACGACACTTTTTATTGAGCGCACTGCTTTCGAGGGTGGGTGTAGGGAGATGCAAGGAACAGGGGAGTGGATGGCACCGACTCAAGCAAGGACTAGTAAGAAACAAAGTGTTCTTCTGTGAATATGCCATTGATTAATGGGAAACTCTACAGAATTTTGTGCGAGAGTCAGAGTCTTGCCTTCTGAGGTGTCAGTGTCATGGGTCATTGAGACCTCCACTGTGGCCAGTGCATAGGGAGTTCTGTTTCCACTTGCCAACTGCTGGCTCATATGGCACGTAGGCCTAGGACAGATCTTTAACACAGCCAGTTTATGGATTTCTAGCTCGCTCAGGGTGGCCTCCGTCACTCCCTTAGGCACCACAAGTGAGCCTGTGTCCCCAGAAGCATTAGGAGCAGAAGGTGACTGTTGGAAAGGTCCTGTGCATGTAGCCCCCTGCTGGAAGGTGGGGCAGGCATAGTATAGTACTCACTTAACTGTGTCTGCACCTTGGCTTGAGTGCCTCCCCCTGGGTTCTGACTGACAGCCCTTGTAGTGGGTATAGTTACCTTAGTTGACAGTGGACAGCTTTTTAAGTTGTGGGCATTGGGTATGGGGTTTTCAAGGGAGAAAGTGACTAAGACAAGTAGGATTAACATGGGGAGCACTTGTGGAGAGACACCTCAGGATTATCGGGTAATAAAGCTCTATAGTGTCAAAGATGATAGTCTTTTAAACCAGTGAAATCCCTTCAGGTCTGACAGGAAGTTGCTTGATGAGCAGTGTGAAGAGGCAGGAGATCCTGAAGTAGCTGTAAAGGATCCTCTGCTAAAAGCAGAAGTGGCCATTGCCCTGACACACCCTGGCCATCCTGGACCACTGTGTCTCGCTGCTATGACTGATGTCCTCCAGGCCTTCGAAGGCTCTGAGGCCTGGGTAAGGACCCTAAAGCCATGCTCGGTGCTCACTTCTGTGTGACTGAAAGGTGTGTCAGGTTGTGGCCGTCCCAAGGCAGAGCTTGAGAGAGGCCTCTGGTTTATCATAAGCCTCTTACTGTCTCTGTTCCCAGAAAGGGCATTTGATCATTATTTCTTTTTTCTTTTTTTTTTTTTTGGTACCGGGGATTGAACTCAGGACCTTGCGCTTGCAAGGCAGGTGCCAGAACCACTGAGCTAAATCCCTGGCCCTTGATCATTATTTCTTGTAGGGACTCATATGGAGGTTTGGCCAACAGGTCATCTCCAGGGAGCAACAGCTGGCACAGCCAGAGAAGCCTTGGAAAGCTTGGAGTTGCTTTGTGGACCCAGAGGCCGTAGACCTTGGATGGTCTGTGTGTGCTGAGCTTTACATGTTCGATGCCCTGCAGTTAAAACCCTAAATAGTGAGCTTCTGGGGACAGCAGTTGACCCTTAGGCTTTGAGACTTGATTTCCCCTGTCAGCCATTAAAATTTGAACCAAATGGTCTGGAGCCTCTGTCAGAGGACAGCAAAAAGAAGATCATCTATATATTGTAGACCAGCCCAAACTGTTCAGGTTAGAGTGTTTCAGTTCCTAGCCAAAGCTTGTGCGGTTGATAGGGCTGCCCCAGACCCTTGGAAGGACAGTCCAGGCAACAAGGAATTGGAAAGCCTGCTGTGGTAGCGCACGCCTTTGATCCCAGCACTCAGGAAGCTGAGTGAGTTTGAGTCCAGCTTGGGCTATACATAGTGAGTTCAAGAACAGCCTGAACTACACAGCAAGACCCTGCCTCAAAAAAACCAAAACCAAACAAACAAAAGGAATTGGAACTCAGAGGCCACACATCTCTCAGGTCCAAGCCTGTAAACCATCGGGTGTAAAAGGAGTCTGTTGGCCCAGCAGTGTCGAGTCGGGGCCACGAGGTGTTTAGGAATAACTGCCTCATGTACATAGTCATCCCCACTGGGCTCCTGGACAGTTAGAACAGGCATCACAAGGTGACTGACAAGGCACTCAATGCTCCTGGTCTAAGAGCTTGTTTATCAGAGGTTGTAGCCCAGTTTGGGGTTCTAGCAGCCAAAGGAAATACTCTTTCCAGTGTGGGAAGGTGTGAGGATCTTTTAGCCTACTCACTTAGTGGGTGACCACAGCTGGAGTTTAACAGAAAGGTCAGTAAAGACAGAGTCCTTATCAGCATTCCTGGGAGAGGCAACCCCTGCCATAATTGTGGGGTTGCTAGGTGAGCGAAACATAGTTCGTGAATAAATCTCAGCCAAGCAGAGGGACTGGACCTTCAGGCATCACCAAGAAAGCATTGGGTAGGGAGGAAATTATTTTATAAATGACCAAGAGGAGGAGTAAATCACTGGGTATCAGAGTCCCATTGATGCCATAACCCGACAACTGTTTGGAATGGGAGATAAGAACAGAATAAGAGGCCCACTGCTGAGCAGGAAGCTGTGGTCTTACCTGTGACACCCAGTGTTACCCAAGGTTCTGTCTGCTGATGGTGATCAAGCCAGGAAGCCTTTGCTTCCTCATTCCAAGGACAATGGGCACTGGGCCAGGGTCCTCCCATCCTGGGGACAGTAGTGCCCTGTTTTGTCCTGTTTAGGGCAAGGTGACTTCAGAAGATGTCCTTCTGTCAGCAGAGGTGACACTGTCAAGTAGCTTGTTTTTCTTGAAGGAGGGGCCAGAAGCCTAGGTAATATCTCGTGACCTGTAATGCAACAAGATATTTTGGATGTTTTGTGTCCTCTTGTTCTCATTTAATTTTTTTTTTTCTTGGTGGTGCTGGAGATTGAACTCAGGCCCTCATGCCTGCTAGACATCCTTATTGCCTCTGTCACTGAGCCACATCCTGACCTTCTAATTTAATCTTAGCTTCCTTTCCCCTTTTCTTCCCTATATCCCAGGTATAAAAAAGATTAGCTAACACAGGCATGGTGATTCGCACCTGTAATCCTAGCACTTGGGAAGCTGAGGCAGGAGGATCGCTATGAGTTCAGGGCTAGGCTGGACCACATAGAGAAGCCCTGTCTCAAAAATTAACAAAACAAAAAAACAGAACTAGGATTTAGTAGGTCATCAATGGGAGTTTAGCCAATTTAGAGTGATTTACAGGTTTGATTTTACTGGCCTTTATTTTGGGGGCTGGGTTTGAAACAGGGTCTCACTGTGTAGCTCAGCTCAGCCTGGGACAGCTCCAGGCCCTGTAAGGTACCTGTGATGGAGAATATGTGTGTCGTCAGTATAACGGTTGGCCCTTGTAGTTACTTGGGAGCTTTCTGACTCTATGAGTCTGTCCTAAGAGTTTGTACCTATTAACTAGATGTCAGAAAGCTTCTATTGTTTTTAGAATCATCTGAAAAATTACCCAAATTCTGCTTGATTTGCTTCAGGTCTGGCATAGAGAGGTTGTTGGGCTCTAACTGGTCACCCGGCAGCTCCTGAAGTGGGCATGTGTGTGCCAGTGGGGCTAGAGCCATTGCTAGGGACCTGAGAAGGGGGAGCCAGCCCTTTTGTTTGGTTCTGAGAATTAGCATTATCCTCTGGCTAGGAGGTGGCTCAAGAGTTGGATGGTCATCTAAACAACGAGTCCCATTTTACTTAGGAGTGTCATTGCATGGAATCAGACTTGCACTGTGGACAGGAGTCAGGATTACCACATATATACAGCTCACATGTGATACCTCCAACCACTCTCCTGCTTTGTTATGAGAGGTCTAAGTGCAGTGCCATCATAGGATGCATCTGAGATGGCTCAATAGGACACGTCTGCGAGGAAAAGGACACGTGGCTGAGAAAGGGCATCCCCCTTCCATGAAAGGAAAATGAAGTGGTAGGAGGTGCAAAAAGTTGTCTCTCTTTGCCCCTCTACAGATGACACCAGGTGTAACGCGTCTCATCCGGGCCCAGATCTGGGTGGTTGGCAGTCTCCACTGGCCCCCTGTGTTCTTTGATTAAATCACTAGGACATCCCCCATCAGGTGATTGTATTTTGTCAACATGTGCATGGAAGGATGACAGACACTTTTCAACATACAGGCTGATGTATGCCATCTGACATATGCTAAGAGATTATAGCTGTCTTAGGATCTATTAGCACAGGAAACAATATTCTATATATTAAAAAAAAACCAACCCACTCAGAACAGAATGCACATCAAGGAAAAGGCAGCAGAGCTGTTGATAGTGTGCCATCTTCTGATCAAAAGTGGCAGGACAGACAGCAGAAATGGGACAGCTGAGAAAGAGAAGCCGGTACAGAACTCCAAGGAAACTTGGAGGAAAACAAAGTCTACAAACAGCCTGTGATGTCGCCTTGCCTGTGAGGACATCTTCCCTGAAGCGCCAAGGCTCAAATATTTTGAATAATTTTAAACTCATGGGCCACTGTAGCACAGTGCAAACTAAAGGGAAAGAAAGGCTCATAATTTATAAAGAGGCGCGCGCGCGTGTGTGTGTGTGTGTGCGCGTGTGTGTGATATCTCACCACTGGGTGAGTCAGCATCCAAGTCAGGGGGCCTGACACCGTGAGGAGCGGCACCACAGCGCCATTCCTCATGTGTGTGACAAACGGTTTCAGGCAAGGCAGTCATCTGGAGTATAGTAGAAGTTTATTGCAAATGATAGCTTTTCAGAGAGGGAGAGGGAGAGCGAATGAATATGAATAGCGGTGGACAAACACAGGGCAGCTGCCCTGAATGAGATCTCAGGTTGGGTTTCTACGATCAACTGGGTCTTTCAGGAACATCCTCTCCTGCCTTGAGGTCACTGCTCACCTACCTCTGAAGGAAGTGTTCCGCTTACCCCTACAGCTAACGATTAAGAAAGGGAAGAGCAGGGCTGGGGATTTAGCCCAGTGGTCCCGTCGCCTGCCTTGCAAGCGCAAGGACCCGAGTTCGATTCCCGGTACCAAAAAAGAAAAAGAAAAAAAGCTCAGTGGTTCCGGCGACTGCCGCGCGAGGTCCCGAGTTCGATCCCCGATACCAAAAAAAAAAAGGGAAGAGTGAGCAGAGTCCTTCGGAAGGGGTGGATCCCAAGCCACTTTGTTTTCTCTTTTGGCCAAATCAGTTCGTTCTGGAGTCATTGGTAGAAATTGTAGGTTCAAACTTTCAATTTCAAAACCGGAGATGTTGAAAGAGAAAGCTGGGTTTACTTGGTTGGGGCTTAAGAGCCAGCTGTCAGCTGACCCAGCACAGAACCTCAGAATTTAAAAGGTCAGGCGCGAGCTTCCCCGATGGCGCGTGAACAGCGGTCATGCGCGGAGGACTACAAGTCCCAGGCTGCCCTGCAGCGCGCGCCGCCCGTCGGGAGCGGCTCCCGTGATGCCCCGCGGCGCACCGGCTCTTGTGAGCCGCAGCTATGCTCATGAAGGGTCGTTTCCCTATCCGCCGCACGCTACAGTACCTGGGCCAGGGCCCCGTGATGTTCAAGGACTCAGTGAAGGTCATGACAGTGAACTACAACACGTACGGGAAGCTGGGCGAGGGCGCCAGGTAAGTGGGGCCCCGCAAGCGAGCACTGTCGCGGGACTGGAGCCGTCCTGTCTTCTCTCAGGTCCAAGTTTGGAGTCCAGACGTCTCCCCCCCACACCTGGACCCTACGGCGGGGCGGGGCGGGAAGGGGCAGGGCTCGGGAGGAGGCTGCGGGTGGAGCCCGCAGAAACCTCGGAGCTGGGCTTTCGAGCAGTCGGAGGGAAGCGAGAGCCGCTCGTGTTCCTGCCAGAAGGTGGCGTCGGCGTTAGGTTCCCGAGGCTGCGCTTCCCGAGAGGCCTGGTTCGGGGTGGGGCGCACCTGGATGGGCCTTCCCGACCACTGTACCTGTGTGCGCCAGTCCTGTGGCTGGAAGGGTGGGGACAGGCTGGCCTGCGCGTGACAGCTGCGTCCTGTCTGCTTGACACTGTGGGCTTGTCAAAGCTGAAAGTTAGATTTACGTATATCTCGGGTTTTTAAAGGGCTAGCCAATCAAAACAGGTCCCATCCTCACATTCTCAAGTGTTTTAATGCCTCCAGGTAAGTAGGATCTCAAGGGTCTCTTTGGTATCCTTGCTCCTGATGATGATATGTGCGTGTCCCATTTGTGCCCTTGGGTTGAGCCGGCCCACTGCCCCAGCTGTCTAGCTTGCCAGCCAGCTCCTGCCTATCTTGTGCCTGCCACAGTTCTGCTGCCCCGATTGAGATTTTCGTGCATTCCAAATCCGGGGACAGTGCTGTGGCCCGGGGCTTCTGGGTGGCCAGGAGCTGCCTACTGATGGCAGAGGGCTCTGTCCCTCTCTGTGCGTGCACTGCCTCAGCACAGCCTTGGGATGCAGGTGGATTTGGGAACGCGATGGTAACAGGTCAGTGTGGCAGAAGCTGGGTCGTCACAGTCGTGTGACCTGGGGCAGTTCCCTTATCTCCTGGCCCTCTGTTGAGTGGAGAATACGGTGCTGCAATGTCCGGCAGGGCACCTTCTCTTCCCTTTCATCCCACACTCCAGCATGAACATCTGAGATCCTTGCTATGTGTTTGTCTCGGGTGGATCCGGCTGTGTCCTGGTTTCTTTGTGTGGCTCAGTTGCTGGAAAGTGGTGGCCACAGCAGTGCTTTGCTAGTGACATGTGTGACTCTGTGTCGTGAGAATTAGCCCTTTGTTTTGCAAACACTTTTGGTTTGGGGATCGAACTCAAGACCTTGTGCTTGTGAGGCAGGCACTGGAACCACTGAGCTAAATCCCTGGCGTTGAATTTGGTTTTGGTAACCTTTGCCATGCAGAGATCTTATGGAGCCACTGTTCTGTCCTGGGTGTGGGTTTAAGGGTTTTCTCAACAGCGGGACTGTAAAACACTCTCGAGTTATTTTCGTGGCAGTGCTCACCAGTGGTTGACGTGGTGGTCACCTCTCCAGTTTCATTTTCCCTTCCTATTTTGCCCTGTTGAGTTTCCCCACTCTGGTGCCAGTGTCCCTCCTTCCTCCAGCTTTGTTCTTCCAGCTTTTGGGGTTGGAGAGTCTCACGGGTTCCCTTCCTTGTGTTGGCAGGAAGTTTGTGTTTTTCAACATCCCCCAGATCCAGTACAAGAACCCCTGGGTGCAGATCATAATGTTCAAGAACATGACCCCGTCTCCCTTCCTGCGCTTCTACCTGGGTGAGTGAGGGGCTGTGTGGTTGCTGCGCCTGAGGACTGTCACCTGGGGACCATCACCTGGGGATGGCCTTGGACACTGGAGGTGGAAGATGCGCCTGGGGAACCCCCCTTCCTCCCATCCGCCTCCCTTCAGCTGGCTGGTGTCATTTCCACTGGTGCCACCCTGGGGGCACAGCCCCTTGGGGAGGGGGAGGGTCCTATTGGGTTGTTTTTTGCAAAGGCTTCTTTTCCTCTTTGTTGTTTTGAGATCCACCTGTGTGAAGTTGTCAGTACCTTGTTTTGTATTTGTTGGTGTTGGGGATTGAATCCAGGGCCTTGTGCATCCTGAGCAAATTCTGTCAGCAGGCCCCACACAGGTCAGTGGATCCATTTGCTTTTTTTTCTTTATTAGTACATGTTCACAGTACACAGTGATTACATTCATCCCGGGGACTCAATTGTTTGCTTTTTGAGCCAGTCTTACTGTGTTGCCTAGGCTGGCTCTGAACTCCAGGGCTCCAACAATCGTTCTGCCTCAGCCTCCCATGTAGCTGGGACCATAGGCAACAGCTAGTGTGCTTGGCTTCAGTTTATCCATGTTTATTGCTGAGTAGTATTCCATTTGAGGAATACCACAGTCTAGCCAGCTGTTGCTGAGCCCAGGACCTTAGGTTTATGCCAAGACAGAGTGAGCTTGGCTGGAGATGAGGCCTCACAGAGCAAGGGCTGGGGAGGAGGGCACAGGGACAGCACAGGCCCTAACCTAGGAAGGAGTCACAGATGGCAGGGCAGCCCTGAGGGGCCCAGGCAGCATGTGGGGATGGTGTAACTAGGCGCAGGTGGGAGTGGTCTGGGAGGGCATAGGCTGCCAGGGCACCTGTGAGCTCTGTGGGACCTCTGCATGGTGCTCGGTCTGAGTGACTGGGAAGGAAGCAAGTTGGTTCCTCACAGTTCTGGAGATGCGGAGATGGGGTTGGGGAATCTGGGGGTGTGGGCCCCTACCTGGGGAGGGTGGCACACATCAGAGGGCACTTACAGAGCTCTGTACCCTCCTCTCTTAACTTTCCTCTCTTCTAGAAGGTGGGTAAAGCTCAGCTCTTAGGGTTAAAGTTCTGATCTGTTTTGGCCTGAATCATCGGTTTGCATGTGGACATCCGGTTGCTGGACAGCCTGACTTCACGAGTTAGCTTAGTAACCTGGCTGAGAACCAGCCAGACCCACACGTGCCAGCTTCATTTGCACCTGGCTGTGTCCCCTTTGTCTTGCATCTGCTCAGGCTGGGCCCACATTGTCTCCCTTATGTTCACTTTCACCTCGTTGCAGATTCTGGAGAGCAGGTCTTGGTGGACATGGAGACCAAGAGCAACGGGGAAATTGTGGAGCACATCTGTAGGATCCTGGGGAAGAGCAAGTGAGTTTTGCCGTGGCCTAGGGAGCAGGAGGGAGGGGAGTTGTGTGTCCTGAGCCAGTCACTGCCCCTGGGCCTCTGAGAGCCTCAGCTCCCTGGGTGAGGCCACTTGTGTCACATCCCTTTCCTTTCCATGCGTGAAGACACAGGAACGACCCATGGAGCATTTCCAACCCCTCTGCCCGGTCCCCTTCCCCATGTCTGTGCCACTGTCACACCTTGCTGTCTGCCCCGGCAGGGAGACGCTGGAGCAGGAGGAGCAGGAGAAGCAGCGGCTGTCCCACCCGGCCAACTTTGGGCCCCGGAGGTACTGCCTGCGGGAGTGTATGTGTGAGGTGGAAGGCCAGGTGCCGTGCCCAGGCCTGGTGCCCCTGCCCAAGGAGATGACGGGCAAGGGCAGGGCTGCCCTGAGAGCCAATGCCCAGGACTGAGGTGCCATGCGGAGAGGGCCCCTGTGTGCGAGGATGCGGCGTGTGAAGATGCTGAGTACAAGGATACTGTGTGCAAGGACACTGTGTGAGGACTCTGGATAGAGGATCCTGCGTGCAGGGATCTGAGGGCTGCTGCGTGGACCGACACTCCTGCCCTGTCAATAAAGGCTTTGTGGACAGCACGGCTGGATCTGGTCCCTTGGGGGGTCCTCAGGCTGGAGGGTAGAAGGGTTAGGGTTGGGCTGTGTCATTTCCTACCCTTGGCCCTCTCCTGGCCTCCCGATGGACTGCTGCTGGGTTGCTGGGCTCCCTTTTTAGGACTAGCAACAGGTCTCGAAACAGCAGGGTCCTCAGGCTGCACAGGACTGGACCTGGGCTGGTGGAAGGCACTTGGCTTGGCCTGCTGTGGCTGGGAGGCTCTGTAACATCTTACTAAGCATGTGCTGCCTTCCCCTTAGTCACCTGGCTTCAGCCCTGGTCACTGCTAGGCACAGTGACGCAGCGCGCAAGGCTGAAAGGGAACAGTGGGTGCCCCAGGGCTTCTCCATGTGGTGGGAAGAAGGCAGCATCTGCCACACAAGGTCACTGGCCAGTGTGGTGACAGGAGCCACAATGTGATTTGTCCGCCTTGGAGGTGATCATGCTAGGTGGGCAGTTTGTGTCTTCTGTCCGCTGCTCAAGTTCTAGTTTGCAGTTCAGGTGAGGGTGGTGGGCAGGGGCTCTGCCATGTGACAGGTGTGTGTGAGTAACCTGGTGTACCAGGGTGGCCCTGTGTTCTCCCATGGGTGTTTTGGAGGGGGCAGAGGAAGCCCTCCCTCTCCACCCAGCTGCAGGGCTCGGGGCACTTGAGTCCCAGGTCTCTGTTCCTGCAGTGTGGGGCTTGGGGTAGGTGCCCGAGGGCAGACAGACGGGCATCTGCACAGCCACCCTTACCTCGGGCGTGGACTGTCACAGACAGATGGTGGGTGGGAGCCAGGGCCAATGGGACTTCTCACCTAATCCTGTCTTGTCCTTATATTGGTGATAAAAGATGGGTTTAACTATGAATGTATGGTAATGGGAAAACTGAGGGAGACTGCTAGAAGCGGTTTGCATATGAACACTCCTATTCGCAGAGCCACATGCCCCAGGTGGTTCTGGGCATTTCTCTGACATGGACCAACTCTGTTATTTCGTGGTACGCCAGTCAGTACTATTTAAAACTCTTTGGCTGCACTGAGTCTGTCACCAGCCAACGGGGCCTGTAAAACGAGTGGTCACATGACACACTAAGTTTACTCGGACTCAGAATCTTTGAGATAGGGTCTTGCTACATTGCCCAGGATGGCCTCAGATTCATAGTGATCCTCCTGCCTCAGCCTCCTGAGTGTGGGGATGACAGGTGTGTGCCACCACACCTGGCTAACTTTCAAATCTTTAAGTGCATTTTCTCAGGACAGTGGACCTCTCCTTGGGAGGACTTGCTTGCTGGTGGTCTGATGTGGCCCCACTGTGCTCTGCTCTCTGGAGGCCTGTGTGGCAGCCATGTCCCACCCTGGCTTCCTACTCATGGCACCTGTAAGTCTAGGCCCTCAGTCCCTTCTGGTGATGGTGGTTTCAGAGCCCCCCCTTCCCCACCCCACGCTGGGCCAGTGTCGCTATAGCTCTGAGGAGAAATGAGGAGCGGGGCAGGTGTCTTTAATCCACTTTAATAGTATAAACCTCATGTAGGTAGTAGTATTAAGCCACAACAGTAATGCCACATCGAAACAGCATTTAATAAAATGCATAAAGCTAACTCATGCACTGCGACACTCTATATACAAACACAACAATGCAGATTCTTCAAGACTGAAGACACTGATTAGATATAAAATCCACTTTATAAAGAACATGCTAGTTTTTAAATGCCATCACTTAACAAAGCTGATTTGTACAGGATGGAAGCTGTGTAAAGCCGCAGCTTCCAGCAGGTTTGGAACCTGGTATTAAAAGGTAATGGCATGAACAGTATTTTCTATCTTGTGAAGGGCAGAGGTTACAGAAACGGTCCCAAGAAAACCTAATACCCGGTTCTCCTTTAACAGACATCATCTCAAAGGGGCTGGCGATACAGCTATGCGTTAACAGGGCCGGAATATAGCAGGAACTACAGAATATAGCAGGAACTACGGGCAGTGCTGAGAAAGAGGTGCAGCTTTTCGGGTATAAAACTAGCTGAACACTGGTTTCAGGGTAGAAAAGATTCCAGCATTGAGTCATGTGTGGTGGCAGTGTTGAGTCCATGAGCAACACTATGGCCAACGAAGTGACAGTGACAGGAGGGTCCTTTCTTCTTCACGAAGAGCCGGGTGTGCTGTCAGTCTGCCCCTTGCTGACGTTACCTCTACATTAAGCTAAAGCACTCTCTCAATTGGTAAATGGTGTTGGGGACTTTTGTGTGTAAATATCGAGGCCAAAATCACTACCTTCTTAAATGAAAGTATAGCTGGGCATTAAAAATATGACATTTCTTTTTTCCCCAAAGATACGTTTTGAGCTCCCAGTTTATAGCCCCCAAAAGGATATTTTAAAGTCATTCAGAGACAATCAGGCTTCCCCTTATTGACTGGAAAGCCAGTTTATTTAGTGTGATTGTCACAATAAGCAGGGGCCTGGGCAAGGTCTAGCAATCATGGTGGGGGTCAGGACTCCGAGGAAGCTTGCATGACATCAGAACAGGGACGCGGGAAGGTTCGGCAACCCATGTCTCAACAAAAGGCACTGAGTGTGTGGCCGTGTGAAGTGCTTCTAGCTGGGCCAGCTTAATTCAGACCTGAGGCTCCTAGGAGCTCCTGCGCTATCCATCTGCAGGTCCCGAGTTTCAGTGGAAAGCTGGTTACAGGGAGAAAGCACGACAGATCTGGTGAAGAAAATTGGCATCTGTACTTTTAAGGGGAAATGTATCCATATTAAAATGGAGTTTTTAATCCCAAGAATGCAAACTCCAATTTACAAAAAGAAATTAAGTCAGTGTGTTTCATTTGCACATGCACAGTTGGAGAATTGATTTAAGGTGTGTAGACTCGGGGCCACTACACTGAGCTGGTGGTGGTGATGCCTGATCAACACCCAGCAGGTGCTGTGCCAGGAGCTGGGTTTGTCTGATGGCCCAGGACAATGGGCACTGATGCTACCACCCTGGCTATCACCAAGACCCTTCACTCAGGCAAGGAGCTGGTGCAGTAAAAGCCACCACCCAGCCCTGACTGTTGGGCTGTACTGTCCCCTGCCTTGGCCCCCGGGACCTGGAGGATGCAGATCAATACCCTCAGCTGGACCATGCCTGAGTTCCTCCTGGGTCCTGGCCCTTCTCACAGTCCCCTGGACACCTGCACCCAGGTATCTCAGCAGCTATTCTAGCTGTCACAGCGGAGGCTAGGTGGTGGCTGAAGCTGTACACATAATGTACACCTATGTACACAGATGCATGCTATGTACACTGTACACAGGTGTGGAGATCTGGCCCAGCCTTGCCTGGTTGGAGGCTGGCTCTGGATGTTTCCCAAGAGCAACATGATCTAGACGCCAAGGTGGGCAGAGGGAGTGGCGGGCCAAAGGGGTGTCATATGATTCCCTTCGTGCCTGGATGCAGGAGCACCAATGCTACCTGCCACACCACTGCATGGTGTGGCACTAGAAAGCAGACAGCAAGCTTTGCGACTCGGGACAGCAGGTCTCAAGACTGGACCCAGAGATGCCGCTTTGTGACACGCTCCTCAGGGAAGCACTCACTACCTGAGCCTGTGATCCTTGGCCCCCAGGATGTGGGGATGTGGGGCCATCTCCTAACTGCGCCACCTGTAATACTAACACACCAGATGACATCCTCCGAGGGCAGAGCATAGGTGCCTACCCTGAAGTTAGAACCAAAAGAACCAGAGACCCCATGCCAGGCTAGCTCCCCCGTGTACATGCATGTTGGACACTAGGACTGACAACCCTCTATGGATGCCTTCCAGGAGGAACCTGAGAATTATTGCCAGAGGAGTTTGGTCTTTTCCTGTGTCTGCTCTGTCCTGTTCATGCCTGTTGCAGCACTGTTTGAAATGCTTCCAGAAAGAGCCATGTGGCCAAGAAGTGACTGCATGTGCCTGAAACAGCTGCCAAGCCGTGTTCCCCCACTGAGGGCTGGTCCTTCCTCATGGGCCCAGGGTGTCCCATGTACTCCAGGCAAGGACTATGCTGGTACCCAGCCTAGGTGGACACTTGAACCCATCTGACAAGATGGGGAAGGGACGGACACATAGTTGGAGGTGGGAAATGACCTTGAGCAGCAAGACTGGGCATGTGATGTGACCCTGAAAGACGGGGCCACTGCACAGCAAGGCCAGGGAGTCTTCCCGTGGCCCCTGGAATTGGCCAGCACTGGTGAGTCAGCAGCTTCCTACACAAAGCCACTCCAGTGCTGTGCTCCTGAGCTCTGCATGGCCCTCATCCCTTGTCCCTCTCAGGTGCTCACACTGGACCCTGAGGAGCATGATGAGGGCAGCTGTGAGCTGTGGTGACAGGACATACTGCCCTTGGCAGTGCCCAACTGGAATCCCTCCCAGGCAGAGAAAGGGAACCACTGAACCCCGCAGTCCCAGGCAGTCTTTTCAACTGTAAAATTTAAAACACTCTGGGGTTAGAAAACTAAAACAAATTACATCATTGTTTCATACTGGCCACCTGATGTCCCCAACACCTGCCTCCCAGGTTCGACCTGTGATGACACCTCGAAATCCACATGGGAATTCAGGAGGAGCCAGAGATGCTGTGCACACTCAGTAGTTCCCATCAGCAAGACCAGCAGCAGCTGGCAACCCTTGGGACCCTCTGTGGTACCTGGAGCCAATAACCACATGGTTGGGGGCTCTGCAAAGCCAGATCTGACCCACAGGCCCAAACAGACACTAACCTCACCCTGCGGGAAGGGCTTTCTTACTCCAGCCCAGACAGAAACCCAGGATGCCTGGTGCAGTCCAGGAGTCTGTTCTTGCTGTAAACCATGGTCACTGTCATTTTTGAGGAGAGTGAGCATGGCCTCAGGAACGGGGGTCACTGCCGTATCCATTGAGGAAAACACCTTGAAAGGCTATGGAAGAGAAGACCAGTATGGGGACACTGGGAGGGTCCTGTGTTAAAAAAAAGCAAGGAACCATCCTGATGCCTCCTGCCACACAGGTCAGGCAAGATGGAGGGTCAGCTCTGTCCAAGCGCACAGTTCTAGTGCCTCACAGACACACAGGCCCTTTTCCAGGGTGCCGGGAAGCCATTCGGACACTTTCCAAGGGCCCTCAAGGTCCTGAGTGTCTGCTGTGCATGTCGGGTCAGGAGCTCAGCTGCTGTACACAGTGGTGATGGTGTTTCTGGTGCCTGTGGAGTCAGGTGAAGGTCTGCCAGGCTGCACTCTGATCCTGAGTCCCGTCCTCAGCACAGAACCCAGGTTCAGGCAGTCTGCAGATGCTGTCACAGGCCAGGAGAGTGACAAGTCTCAGCCTGTAGCTGGTGGCTTCTGGTTTGGGTCCTGGCCATTGGGCCAGCACACTCCCATGGATGGCATGACGCACTCTGACAATGATGTGCACATGATTAGGAATGATCCTTCCTTCTTCCTTCAACACATGATTGTCTCCTGTGGCCTAGCGCGTATCCAGAGATCCTGAGCATCTCAGTAGAGACAGTTTTCCATTTTCCCTGCCCCCAGGCAAGATGCTGCTAATGTCACAGATTCTGATAAGAAGTGCTTAGAAAGTGCTAATGTTGTTACCCTGGTAATTAGTAGCTATTAATTCCAAGGACATATATTTACACGCATACTGTTCTCTTAGGTTCTTTTAGTTTTAATACTAGTCTCTGACATTATAAAACTTCATTTTTGTTTTTTGCCCTTTGAGAAATTCTAAATACAAATTGATTTAAAAGATTGTTCCAAAGTCGGCTGCTTCATCAAAAGGCATGAGAACATTTCTCACGGCAGGAAAGGATCCTAGTCTTTAGTCGCGACTGCCCGGGGTTACAGTAAGAAGAAGCCAGGTGGGGAGTGGCTGACATAGGAACATCTGCACATACCGGACTCCACCACCACTGTCTTCTGGGGTATGAGAGGCCCCCGCTGGCAGGGCGCAGTGCCTATAGGCTGGCCCCGGTTATCTGGCCATTGTACTCCGCTGTCTCCATCTTGAGGATGTAAGGGATTATGCTGTCTATGGAAACGTTGCCAATGAGGCCGGTAAAAAAGAGTTCTTCTGTGATGTTGGAGCTCATCAGCCTGAGCGCCGGCAGGCGGACAAGGATTCGGGCCAATCTGCAAGAGGGAGCAATGTGAGACAAGGGCCTGGCCCGGATGGCGACCGAACAGACCCCACCCACCGCCTGCCATTGTCATCAGGTATCTTGCAGGAGTCTCCAGGGAAGAACACAAAGGTGCATGTAGGTGTGCTCTGTCCATTTGAGTTTGTAGCTACCCTCCCTAACCCCACAGAAAGAACAGGAACTCAGAAACCCAGCAGCAGATGGGGTTAAGGGCCTACTACCCTATTCTACAGGGAGGACTGTAAGCATCTGCACCACGAACAAGGACAGACCATGGCAGGCTACTCAAAGAGGAGGGTCAAAGAGCTGTGAGGTGTGCATATAGCAGTCCACACACGCATCTGGATGGGCGTTGCCCCAGTGCTGAGTCTGAGCTCTGGGGTTGGAATGATAGTCCCAAGAAAACTGTGTTTGTGGCCCTCATTTCCTGTGTCCAGTTAATACTGCCAGTGGACAGTAAGAAGGTTTCATCCACAGAGACCCTGGTGGGAGGGTTCCATGCCCTGCAGGGCCATGGACCTGTGTACCGGAGGTGTCAGGAGCTGGCCTGGGGGACAGACAGCAGTGGCATGGCTTGGGAGGCTGCCTCAGTGGCACCATGCCACTGCACCACAGCCCAAATCGGACCTGGCCACCTTCCCATAGCAGGGAGAGGTCAGCCGTGGAAATGGTTATTTTATTGACTGGGAAAAGGTTACCAGTCTCTTGGGTGTTATGATCCCAGTCACACTACACAGAAAAGTTTCTGGAAGTAAAGACATAAAATGTTAATAGTAGGTATCTCTCATAGTGCTCTTCACTGTAGTAAATTTTTCTTCTCCTTTTTGCTCTCTAGGATGTTTTGTTTTCTACAGTGAACACATTGTTTTCAGAAGAGAGCACGCATTTGAACTATGCACAGAGCACTGTCCATACTGCTGGGCACATGGAAGAGGAAGGGATGGCACCCAGGTCTTGGGCAGACAGACTGCAGGATCAGGAAGGAGATGGCAGGGCTGACCCAGGACAGCTTCCCGGAGGCGGCTGATTGCCAGCAATGTGTGGAGAGGTCCTGGGAAGGTTCAGGAGGACCAGATGAGATGAGAAAGGGCCGCAGGACAGGATAGTCTGGCCCAAGAACGTAACAGCTGGCACATGCTTGGGGACCTTTTCTCAGGGAACTGTCTTTGAGTAGGTCTCTCTCTGAGTTCTCTCAGAAAGGATCACCTGTCACTTCCTAGGTTCCCGGCTGGACCAGGAGTGCCTGAGGGTTTCTTAGAACCAGTGTATCTACTTTCCTAGCCCACAGGGTAGTGATGCTGAGGAAACCCTGAGTGTGAGGTGCTTACTGCAGCCCCCAGGCCCACTCCAGGGCCTCTTGCCTTGAGCTGGAGCTGGTGAGAGGTGGGTGTGGAGGTCATCAAGGAGAGGCTGCGACCTGCCCGTCTGCCTGCCAGGGACCCCATCACATGGAGACCTGTTGGGGACTGTCCTGGAGTTAGATGGGGTGACTTGAGGCCCCTCGGGGCAGACTTGCTCTAAGCTGTGTGGTTAGCCCAGCCTGGCCGTGTCTCTGTGGACTATGGTTTTATTTGGGGGACAGAGTGGGGAGGGAAGCAGGAAGTGAGTAATGTACAAGGTGGTGGTGGCAGGGACTCACTCTCTGTAGCCCTGGTGCTGTGCCCATTTATACCTAGACTAGCTGTCTGCTGTTACAAACAGTACCTGTAATTAACTTTCACCCAAATAAAGGGACTTTTGAGATCAGTTTATTGGGGTAAAGTCACTCTTCCATAAGTCCCCGCTCCTCTCCAAGGCCATGCTTGGCCCCTTTGAGGGCTCTGTATTGCTCTAGGTGGCGACAGAGGACAAAGGACCTCCATGGGGATTGAGGCTGCCCAGGAGACCACCCAGCCTCCACTCCCACCAGCCACAGGGCAGTGCGAGGTGTCGCCTGAGTCCCGCAGGCCCAGGGAAGGCTCTGGTGGGCTGTCCTCACCGGTAGGTGTCCTCAGAGTAGGTCTTCTGCACGTAGTCCTGCAGCTCCATCTGGGCCTTCTCCTGGAACTTCTCAATCTGGCTCGTGCCCGTCAGACCTGGGTGGTCTGGAACAGGAAAGGACCCCAAGTTCCCCTCTGCGTTTGGAAGTGCATTGGCAGACTCCCTAGAATTTCACTTCAGTCAAATCCTGACAGACTCCCAAGCATGGTGGACAGAAGGCTGGTCTAGCTGGGAAAGAGGCTGGAGTTTCGGGCTCCTGGGATGGGCACCCCTAGCCTGAGCAGCCTGCCTGATGGCTTTGGACATTGGCTTCCTACTCTTCTGGGAAACACAGATCCCAAAGTTATGTGTAATTAGGAATTACCGCTTTCTAGGTTACACATCCTCTCTCCTGTTTTTATTAGCTATGGCAGAAGAGAAAGGTTGAGTCGGGCCCAACTGTACATGGGGTCGGCAGCTGCTCTTGGAGCTGGGCGGTGGGGGCACGGCTTACTCTCTGCCACAGTCCACCGCCTCCTCTTCAACTGCAGACACTAGCCTACCTGGTATGACCTGTGGCACTGGCTTAACCACTTCCCTAGGGAGCCAAATCTGCCTGGGTTGGCATGCCAGGGGTCCTGGGCTCTGGGAGGGCTGGAACAGAGGTGGAGAGCACCAAGTTCAGGGGGCCAGGTGCCCACTCTGCACACTGCCATCCAGGGTGGCAGGTGTGGCAGGTGGGACCCTGACCAATCTGCTCAGTGTCTGGCACCCCCAGGGCCAGGAGCACTACTGTGAGCTACAAGGGATGGGTTTAGTATAGCTGCGCAGGACAGCTGACAAAGCATGGGACACAAGGGTACGGGTCACACACGATCTAGTGGGGCTCTGTCTACACTGCCAGTGACAACACGAATCACGCTCAGAAATCGCAGCAGACACAGTGGAAAGGTGGCGTGTCCCCACCGCATATCTTACCGGGGCTAAAGAGAACTATAGCTTTAAGGTATGCGTACTCGTAGCCGTCTATCTCCAGCCGTGCCATGCTGTTGCAGAACTCCTGCAGCTTCCAGATGTGCTCCATGACCTGCTTCACACGCTCACCCGACAGCTTATCTGCAATGCAGCGGGCATTCTGGCTGGCAAAGGCCCGATGGGGTCCTCCAGCCTGGCCTGCCCGGCCCCGGCCCCATCCCGGCCCCAGCCCAGCCCCACCTTCCTGGATGCTGTTCTGCAGGTGGTTGACGATGGCAGCCAGGATGGTGGACAGGCTCATGACCTGTGCACACTGGGCCAAGCCGAGGGTGAAGAGTTCGTTCCAGCAGGCCCGCACCAGGCTGGTGTTGCAGTCCTGCCTGGGAACAGAGGGGTGCCAGCTGCGCTGCATGCCTGGCCTGCCTTCAAGAGTCCCCGGGGGTCACTGACCACAGCGACTGCGGTTTGCAGTCCCTGTCACTGTGTGCCCATGTTGCACCCAGGTGGCACCAGGGCAGGCCTGCTGCCAGGAGCATGTGCAGGATGAGGACTGCATTTGCCTCAGTAGGTCCAGTCCTGTCCCCTGGCCCCAGCCCTCAGCATCCGGGACACTGACTGAGGGGTGCACAAGGCAGCACAGCTGCTCCCTGGCCACTTACCCCAGTGCCTGGAAGGCTGGGATGGAGCGCGCCCAGTGCATGGACAGGAAGAGCAGGCGTGACGCCGACTCGCAGATGTAGTGCACGTTGAGGTACTCAGGCATCGGGCTAGGCATTGTCAGCTGTGGACACACGGTGTGGTTAAGGATGCATGTGCTGCCTAAGGCGCAGGCTTGGGATCCTGGCTCAGGGAGGCAGGGTCTCACAGCCCAGAAGGGTGGGGGCCAGGCTGAGGTATGTCCTACTTGGGTCTAGGATACGGACTGAGGTCTAAGTGGAATCCTAGGCACAGGGTTGTTCTGCGGGGAGGTGACAGATGCCCTTGCGCCAAGGTGATGCTCCTTCACTGTGGAGCAGTGTCCCACACAGAGAAGCTGTGGGCAGCATGGAAGGGGACCTTCACCCCAGTTCGGTCTCTGGTGGAGTGGGAAAAGCAGGACTATTCCTGGACCAGGGCCTTGGCGTCTCAGGAGTGGCCCATCTACTTCCAGTGGCTCTGGAGGGCACAGCGGGCAGATGGATGGCTCCCACCCCCAGAGTGGTCATGGGCCATCAGTGCACCCCGAGACACGACAACTCTGAGGGACACTGCCGTGGAACCCTGGGTCCTGTGGGCCAGTTTGGTGGAGTCTCACCCAACGCCGCCACTCACCTTGAACATGACGTGTGTGTCTGAGAGCAATGGGCCCTCAACCTCAATGATGGGTGTCGACTGGTCCCTGCTGATGACGTGGATGCCACCTCCTCCGCTGGCATCCAGCCCATCTGCCAAGCTAGGGGGTGAGGTGCCATCCGCAGTGTTAAGTGCTTTGGCTAAAGTGTCAAATGCCCTGCGAAGAAACAGAGTGGACCATGCCGTGGGTCTGCAGTTTGAAGGGCCTGGAGCCCTGCAGGCCCCACATGGTAGGTGGGTGCCCACCACGGCTCCGAGGAGCCGGGTGCTCCCTCTCATACCTGCCTCATACCAGAGAGGCAGAGCTTCTCTCCACTTAGACATCACCACTCATGGGGTTAATAACCTCCCCAAAACCACCCAATGGGAAGTGGTGGGACCAGAATTCTACCTGACTCAGATCCTGTGACCTGAGTTCTGCTGTCAGACGAAGTGAACACAAGAACTAGTGGACAAATGGGCACACCTGGGATCCCAGCACTAGGGAGGCTGAGGCAGGAGGACTGTGAGTTGAAGGAAGGCCAGCCTAGACTACATAGTGAGACCCTGTCTCACCACAACAAAATCAAACAACAACAAAAACCCCATAACCCAGCCAGGCTTTGTGGCACACACCCAGCACTTGGGAGACTGGGGTAGGGGGATGGCCGTGAGTTCAAGGCCAGCCTGGACTATACAGAAAAAAACCAAAACAACAAAGCAAAACCCAAAACCCACATAAAACAAAATCCTCACAAAACCATGAGGACCAGACCTGTGTGGTCCCCAACAATGCACCTGGCTGGCCTGGCATCACGGACAGCAGTGGAGGGAGCCACACCCAGGCCAAGCCCAATGTGGAAGCATCTGCTGTGTTCCCACCTGCCACTGTGGCTGGGCCCTGGGGATGGAGCTTTAAACTTACAACCCAGAACAGGCTAACGTGGAAGCGGGGAGAAGCTGTCACCACACAGGTGCCTTAAACAGGGTGACAGAGTGCAGTCTGCCCCACATTACTGAATTTCCTCTTCCATCGTTTGGAAAGAAAAGCAGTGTGATTGTTTCACAGCACACAAGGGATCCACCCTTCTGCTGCTAAACTCAGTGACGCCAGACGTGCCCATCCCTGCGACAGCTTCACAGCCCTCAACCCTCACAGTAGCAGTGTGGGAGCCTGGCTCGTACCGGGTAATCTCGCTTGCGGACTGGTCCTCCGGCTGGATGTCTGAAGTGTCGCCATTGTTCAAGGATTCACTCAGGTTAGCCAGGGAGGTTACAACGTTCGCCAGTGTGCCCAGGGCTCCCTGGCTTGTCTCAGCCTATGGGACAATAGGCAGTGTTACAAAGGCACACAGGGTGTGACGTGGCTCAAACACTGCTTCTAGGGGCATGAGCAGTTCATGACAGGAAGGCTGGTTCTTGGGTATGGCAGTCACACAGATCCACACCTGTGACACCATAGGACTAGGATAAAGTGACAGAACAGAAATGGTAACTGGATTTCACAAAGCAAAATGCTTGTACTTCAAAAGACACAAGCAGAAAGTCATAAACACGTGTGATCACAGAGGAGGCCAGGACATCTGAAGGCCTTCCCAGCTCAACAACAGGAGGACAGCCCGATTCAACACAAAAGGAGACCTGAGATGGCATTTTTCCAAAGCAGGGAAACAGGGGCCAGCAGACAGATGCAGAGGCGTGGTGTGGCTAGAAACAGAACCAAAGCCCCAGTGGCCCCTCACTGACACCCATGAGGAGGGACCGAGGCCAGGTCAGTCACAGCCCTGACGCGTGGCTGCTTCTCAGAAGCAGCAGCGAAGCTGCTGCCATAAGACCCGCACCTCCTGCTCAGAGCAGAAACTGCCAGTGCCCAGCAGTGAGGGCCGTGGCACAGCTATGTGACACACCCGTTCAGCAACACCGAGGAAGGACCTCAGGTACAGCCATACAAGATGACCGCGAAACACATGCCAGGGACTGCGTGCAAAGCCCCTTGGTGACAGACGGAGACATGGCGGGACCTGGGCCCACAGCAGGGTGGGGCCAAAGGCCTGGAAAGAACATGAGTGACCTCTGAGGTGTCTGCTTTTGGGGATGAGGGAAATACTGTGGGGTCAGTGGGGTGGGGTAAACTGCTGAAAACGAGAAACTTCATAGTGTACTGCAAACATGTACTAATAAACCTTTTCAAAAACTAAAGTTGCTTATTTATACACAACAAAAAAGAATTACAGGGCTGGGGATTTAGCTCAGTGGTGCCTCGCATGCCTCACAAGAGCAAGGTCCTGAGTTCAATCCCTGGTCGCCCCCCCCCAAAAAAGAATTACAGCTTCAGGGCAAGTGAGAAATAAAAGTGAAAACTAAAATTAATAGGGAGGTCAAAGCCAGCGAGCACCCCAAGGCCCTGGAGTGGACACCACAGCTGCTGTGGGCCATGGGCACTCAGCTGGGGACGTGGCTGCAGGGTGCTTGGCTCGAGAAGGACACATGGCAGTTCATAGGTCACAGGGCTCTGTGTGACAGAACTGCAGGGACTCAGCTGCAGGGTGTGTGGCAGCTCTGAAAGCTTTTGTGCTCATTTCAACGTTGATTATTTTGAATGTATGATTACTTAAAAGTAAAAAGTTTACAAAGGTGGTCCGGCAAACGCTACTTCAGGAGCTCTGTGTGTCTTCTCCTTCCCAGCAGCCTCTGCGGTGCTCATGTTGCTCCGCCTCAGGGAGAAGGGGTGGGGCCCTTTTCAACCACACAGTTTTTACACTCATTTTCCTTCCTCCAGAGACAGTAATTAGCTCTTAGTAGTTCACACAGAGTGCTCACTGTGTATAAATTAACTTCCTCTAAACTGGGCAGAATGCCACATGACTGTAATCCCAGATACTTGGGAGGCTGAGGCAGGAGGATTGACAGCTCAAGACTAGGCTATGCAATTCAGGGAGACTCCATCTCAAAATAACAAATAAAAAAGGCTGGGGATGTAGCTCAGTGTGAAGTTCAATCTGAGTTCAATCTCCAGTTTTGCAAAATGAAGTGGGGGCTGTTGCAAAGGGCCGTCATGTGCAGGTGGCAGTTCTGCTATGTGTGTACCAGGGAAAATGTGAGAACGGGACCATGGAGTGTCCGTCACCCGGAAGTTCAGACTCTGGTGCCTGATAGTGGACCTGAGTGCCAGCCCTGGCCGAGCAAGGGTTCTAAAAAGCTACAGTGTCCCTGAGTAAGGTGTCCGAGGGCACTGCATGAGGATGGGGAGGGGAGGAAGCAGAACTCGAGCCTCACCTTGGAGTCTGTGGCCAGGAGCACCGTGCCGTCCTCACGAATCAGGGGCTGCTGGATATTCACAAGCATCCCCGGGTCCAGGAGACCTGGCTGTCTGCTTGAGACAAAAAAACCAGAGTGACTTCCAGTAGTCACCAGACCCCGGGCAGCCCCAGCATCTACCCTGGCCATGGTCTAGCCACACTCCCAGGAGGGGACCTGGCATCATCACATCCTCAGGATGGATTTGATACTCTCTTCGATGCCCTGTGGGGCCTGGCTTCCCTCTTCCCCTGCCCTTCCAAATACGAAAAGAAGGCACAATTAACTTGTACTGTCGAGGACCTTAGCTCACATGCTGTCTACACCACAACCTGGGCTGAATCCTGAGCTATGGAACAACTGCCATCCTGGGAGGAGATGCAGCCGGGCTGCCCTTTGGGGAACAGGGGCTGACCTTGCACCGTCCTTTTCAGCCACAAACGTGGGTGTGGCTATCAGGGGACTCCGCAGGTCCTTCCGGATGTAGATCTTCTCTGTGGAAGCTGCACAGTTGCTTGGCTTTTCCCGCTGAACGTCAAAGGGTTTCCGTTCGCTTTGCACAGCTTATATCACAACGAGAGGACTCATGTTTAGAGATGACTCTGACCAGGGAAGGCCACCCTCCTGCATATCTGTCCATCAGGGATCTAGGCCCAGCAGCCCCAGAGCACAGGCAGCCTGGCGGGGCCTCCCTCTATTCCTGCCCCAGGCCCAAACAGCCTCGAGGGTGCAGCAGTGTCCCTACCCGTCCCTCTGCAGCCTGGCACCACATGTGCCATGAGCCACGAAGGAGGGCAGGATGGCCCTACAGGGTGACATCAAGCCCAGAGACTTGAGCTTGGGTGTCCCAGGAGGCAAGCTGAAGTCCAGCTGGTCTCGAATTTGCAGCTCTACCTGTGGCTACAAAAGACTAAGTCCAGTCTGTGCTCTCAGCATAGAACTTTCACTATGGACAGAGGACAGGGCAGTGTGGGCCACTCCAACACCATGCCAGTGGTTCTATTTTACTTCCCTGGGTACTGAACCCAAGGTCTTCACACTGAGTCACATATCCAGCCTTTTTTTCAATTTTATTTATTTATTTATTTATTTATTTATTTATTTATTCATTCATTCATTCATTCATTCATTCATTCATCCATCCATCTTTTATTCTGAGACAGGGTCATCCTAAGTTGCTAGGTAGCCCAGGCTGGGCTTGAATTTGTGCTCCTTCCACCTCAGCCTCCCAGTCTGAAGGACACCCAGCATTGTTATTCACTTTGGAAAAAGCAAAATCAGTGCATAAAAGAAACATCAAACTACTCAGACATTAGGTTCACCATTCTAATTTCTCAAAGGACACAGCTCCATAAGGACTTGTGGAGTACTGAATTGTGTTGTTTTGCAGTCTTCCCTGGGGGCCAGTCTGGTCTAGGTGACAAGTGTGCCCTGCCTGTGTGACCCTACCCCTTCGGAACCTGTTGGGGGCACATTTTCACCACCAGGATGGGAAGTGACCCCCACATTGCCGGGTTCTGGCTCAGGAGCTGGGAGGAGGGGTCCACCCTTCCTTGCTGCTCCACACAGGGCACCCTGCTGCACGGGAGTGTGGCAGGACACGGCGGGTGTGGGGACGAATTGGGAGGCAGCGGGTCCCCAGCCTTGCAGCCCTCTCTCAGGGGCAGGGCTGGAGCGAGCCATGGTCTCAGCCCCACCGAGTCTTGAGCCCCTGCTCTGCCCTGCTGGCCACCCTGGGAGTGGAGCCATAGCCTGAGCAGTTTCCCTTGCAGCCAGACCCCGCGCCCACCAGGCAGCCTGAGCTCACACTCCATCTTCATGCCCATCTCCAGGCACTTCTTTAGCCGGCAGAACTGGCAGCGATTGCGGTGGTGCTTGTTGATTACGCAGTCCTGGCTGCTGCGGCAGCTGTAGGTCAGGTTCTTCCTCACGCTCCTTTTGAAGAAGCCTTTGCAGCCTTCACAGCTGACGGCCCCATAGTGCCGGCCTGGGAGGAGAGGGAAGAGAGGGGTGGTAAGCGCCACACTGCGTCAGCGCGCGGTTTCTGCACCTGCCACAGCAGCAGACTCAGTGCCCCAACTGTTTCCCAGCTCCCTCATACGCTGGGTCCCACTTTCCCTGGGGTATGAGACAGTGATGGCCAGGCTGTTCTGGCTGGGCCTCAGACCTGTGGGAGCAGTCGTGGCTGCTGCAACCTCTTTGGGCTACCCCTCACCCATGACAGGGAAGAGCATTCTGCCTCGGTGGATACCTCCTGGTGCTGTCGCAGATTCCCCCCTTTCTTCCTGGTGGATGTGAGCCTCTGCCCAACTCCACCATGACACTGTAGGGACATGGCGGTCCATGGGATGCTCACTTCTGATGGCCACTGAAGTCCCCCATCTTAAGCTCCCGAGTTGGAGCCATTTCCCAGAGTGCATCTGGAGGACCGCAAGTTTGCTTTTCTAGCAACAGCGGTGTTAAAACTACCCTCTCAGCACTGCTTCCCCTTCCTGGTGCTCTGTGCCCTGGGGTGACTTGGGCTGTGTGTAACCAGCAGCCCTGTTGGATGAGAGGACTATGGGGTCAGAGCCTGCAGCATGCTTTTCCTTGCTGGGCATGGGATGTGGGCTCTGCTGAGACACTCCGCAGGGAAGGCAGGTCTCTGAGGAGTTAACGCCGAGGGGAAGCAGCAAACACTGAGAGGTCTGTGCTGGGCAGCCCTCCTGCTCCTGGGGTTGAGGGCATGAGGCTACCTTTCAGAGCTAGGGAGCAAGGTGGGCACCCCGGGCAGAGATGCGGTGTCCTAGAGGGGAGCAGGAGCCTAGCCAGAGGATGCGGCCAATCTCCTCTCTAAATAACCACAATCAAACCTGGGACAAGTGAGTGTCCATCTGCAACTGTGCCTTGGCAGTGCCTCCCCTCCCTCGTTTGGCCCCTCCTGCTCACTCCCCAGTGACTTTGTGGTAGGACCCTGTCCTTCGGGCTCCCTCCCCGAAGGGCACAGGTGTCACTTGGCCCAGGCTGGCACAGTTCCTGCCGGGTGCAGCCCTGTGCTTCCTGCACTCCGTGATGGCTCATCACCTGGTGGGTCCAGGGACGGTCAGGGTGAGGCCTCTTGTGAAGGGGCAGAACCTGTGCAGATGGAAACCAGGCTCTTGCCACATAGAAACACGACGTGCCACTGGGGCTCAAGTCATGGGAGTTGGTGCTCCAGCTTCCCGGTGTTCTAATGTCCTGAGAAGCGACTCTCTATTTCCTCACACTGCTGCTTGCTCGGAAAAGTGGAGCACACAACTGATGCCCGTACACCGACCACACACGAGGCCTCCTGAACACCCCCACCTGCTGTAGGGCACCTACCTGAGGCTTTGTCGCCGCAGACCACACAGTACTCCACCACCTGCGGCCGCTGGACCTCGGCCTTCCCCAGCAGGCGCTCCACGGACGCCGAATCCGTGACAATCTGGGGAGATCAGCAGACAGCATGCTCAGAACCAGAGGAGAAGTGAAGTGATGTTTAACACTCTTGTCCTGTCCTGGGTGCTAGGCACAACTCGAGCAGAGCGGGGAAATTCCAGCTGGCACCTGCCTGACACTCGGGTGGTCCATGGCTGGGGCTTCAGCACAGCTTGGCACCCAGAGATGGGCCATATGGAGTCACCCATGCCCCTAGAAGAGGATGAGGTCCTCCCAGTACTGCCCCATCAAGAAGTGCTGAAAAGGACACCAGAAGGTGTGCTGGCCAGGGCCACAGTGCCACCATCTAGGAGAGCACCACAACTTTCACTCAGTTTCACGCAGGGCCCAGACACCGTGACCATACCACAGTGGCCTCCCGTCAAACACTCCACTGTATCGCATCAGCCTTGTCCAAGCAAGGGTGCGCTAGGCACCAGCGAGGCCGGGGCTGCAGAGTTCAGTGTGGCTGGAAGGGAGGGTGAAGCAGGCTCACTAACTGTAGTTCAGCCCTGAAAGCTGGACACACTGGGCTTGGAGTCCAGTTCTGCAGAGAAAATCATTCTCTCCCTCCTTCAGTTTCTGCACAGTGGCAAGTCCTCCCCAAACACACGACCTGGCAGTAACAGCCAAGGGGTGGCATGGAAAGATGTCCCTGTGAGGGACGTTCCATGGCCATCAAGAGGAGGAGACTCAGATCTGTGCTCCAACACAAGTCATGGAGACAGTGCGTTAAGGGAAATGAGCCTGTCCCAAAGGAAAGACACCATGTGACCAAGACTATGACCAGGTGCCTGGGACCATTGGACTCACACAGACAGAAGTCACTCCTGAGTATCTCCATTTTGGAGCACTTGTGTGTGATTCCCTCGGCAGGGGCTTCCGTGCAGGAGGGAAAGGTACAGATGGATGGCACAGCACTCCAAGTGCCCTAATGCCACCCCACACCTAAGAGTGGTTTCCATGGTGAATGTCATATCATGCACACTGACCACAGATGCAGGTAAATAAGGATTTTGGAACACACACAGCAGTCAGGACAGGATGGAGGGAACAGCTAGGGTTCTTGTCCAGCCAGGTCGTCCTGGATGGCGCCCCTGAAATGTCCCGGGCTCAGAGCTGCCTGGGACCTTGCCTGAGAAGGGTCCTCCGGCTCAGCAGCACCAGGGACCCAGCACCTCCAGGGGCGGCTGTGGCCACTGTGAGAGGTGGAGGCAGGCAAGGACAGGGCTGTAGAGCCTCACCTGGATCCTGCCAGGGACCAGGCTGTCTGAGGTGGTGAAGATGAGCTGCTTGGGGCTGGGCGTCTCTGGGGAAGCCAGGATCACCTTCCCAGGGCCAGCGCCATCGGGGCTGGTCAGGATGAACTGCTGCTTAGAGGAGCCCGAGGCGTCCACTGCGGTGACAATCTGGATCTTCTGTCCTGTCTGCTGGTCTGTCACAATCTGCAGGAAAACATGAGGCCACGTGGTGAGCTCAGGAGTGCAAGGCCTGAGTAACCACTGCTCCCGAGGCGCACGGTCGCCCAGGGGAATGGGGGGGCACAGTCGAGAGCTTTTCTGGAACAATTTCACAATGCTGACTTTATGCTAGGGTTACAGCTTCAGTGCCACTTGTAGAAACAGGAAGTAAAGACAGTCGTGAGTAATGGATGATACATTTTAGCTTTTGAAAGAAATCTGTACTGGCATAGTAAAATATTGTGCAGTGCACACAGTTGCTACCATTCACTGGTCCTGCTGCCTACAGGCTCCCAGGCCTTATCTCAGCCCTTTCACAACCTCATAACAAACCAGGTGCATCGTCACTGCACAGCTATGGGGTCTGGGAACTGCTCGGGTCACGCAGTTGAGTGGGGACAGAAGGTGACCCTCGGTTTGTCTAGCCTGAGCCAACGCTCTTCCTGTCTAGCCTGCCACCCTTGTGAAATCATCCTTCCTTGCTTGCTTTCAGATGAAACACAACTGTTACGAATTAGAATACGCTAAAACAAAACACAATGACAAAAAGCCAGGCATGGTGGCACAGGCCTGTAATCCAGCACTGGGGAGGTTGAGGCAGGAGGATCACTGTGAATTTGAGGCCAGCCTAGGCTACATAGTGAGTTCAAGGCCAGCCTGAACTACATAGCAAGATCCTGTCTCAAAAACAACCTGAAAACAAAAAAAACAAAACTAAAAACACACAGAAGCCCGGACTGGTTGTAAGGTCACAGAGCTAAGCAGCGGCCAGCATGAGACTGTGTTGAGTGGCACATGGCTCATCCAGTATCACTTACGGTTCACATGGGAAGGTTTCCAGCTGTGTTCACTGTACAAGGAGCTCACGCCCCAAGCTCTTCCCTAGGACCTGAAGCTCCACACCAAGGACAAATTGGCAACATTGTGTTAGGGCCACTGTGGGGCTGAGCACCATGCTCAAGACAGCTGCTGCCTACCTAGCATGATGTGTGCTAGACAGAAAATGTGCTCACGACAAAATGGGAAACGTGCGCCCCCCTCAAGACACTCAGCACATGCTGCAGAGCCTTCTGGCCTGGGTCCTTATCTGTCGTTGTCACTGGAGAGCAGAAGCTTACAAAGAGTGCTCAGCAGCACCCCAGGGTCAGGTGGGGAGAGGTGCGCATCAGGACCTGCTCACAGCACCAGCAGACAAGAGCAGTGCAGGGAGAGCAGGAAGCAGGTGCACGGAGCTCCTAACCTGAGGGCAATGAACACTCTCGGAGCCTTCCCAGGTCCCCCCCACAGATTGAGGCTAAAAGAGCCACACCAGCTTCTGTAAATAAGGCTTCTTAACAGCACATTCTGCATTCCTTGGTCCTTACTCATCCCAGTTTGCAATAGGAGAGTTGTAAAATCTTTTTTTTTTTTTTTTGGTATAGGGAATCAAATTTAGGACCTTGTGCTTGCCAGGTAGGTGCGGTGCCACTGAGCATATATATATCTATATAGATCTATATAGATATATATATATCTATATAGATCTATATCTATCCCTGGCCCTAAAATCTCTTAAGAGTAGGCCAACACCATAGAGTTTGCCTACACCTGACCCTCTTAACACCAGACGCCTCCCGACCTGCACTCTCTGCCATGGCCGGAACTCAAGTTCTGCTCTGCCCCTGCCAACCACGCCACTGTTCCTGGCATGCTCTGGTTTGGCCTCCGGACCTGCAGCTGAGATGACAGAGCATCTGCACTATCATCCACACTGTTCAAGTCCCCAGTCACTGCCCCTGAGCCCAAGGTCCCTGCCTCCTCTGTTCACAGGGTAAAAACAGGGACCCATCCCAGCACGAGTGGCAGTTAGTGAAGTGGAGGGTGTTGCAAAGGGCCGTCATGTGCAGGTGGCAGATAACCAGCACCCATGGAACACTGTCAGGTGCCAGCACCCTGCTGAACACTTTGCAGGAACATCTCCTGGTTCCTCACCACGAACTACGAGGCAAACATATTATTACTATTGCGTGAAGTAAGAAAAGTGACATCCTAAAAACTGATTGCCCAGGACATTAACTTTTTCATGGGGCATGGGATGTGACTACCGATGAAGACAGCCCATTTAGCACAAGGCAGTGATCCAATGTGCTTTTGAAGCCAGTGGGTTAGAGCAGGGCATGGTAGTACACGCCTATGATCCAGCACCCGGAAGGCTGAGGCAGAGGATGGCTGTGAGTTTAAGGCCAGCCTGGGCTACACAGGGAAACCCTGTCTCAAACAACCAAAACCAAAACAAAAGCTGGTGTGGTGATGCATGCCTATAATCCCAGAATTGGGAGTTTAAAGCCAGCCTGGAATACACAGTGAGATCTGGTCTCAAAAAACCAAACAACAACAATAGTAAGTTAGTGAGGCTAACATAAACTGTTTTTCGTTTCCAAGAACTGAGTCTGTCTTGGGACAGGCGGGCCAGTACCTGGATGCGCTGGGGCGAGGCAACCGCGGAGTCCGTGGAGATGATCTGGATGCGCGGGGAGGGGCTGGTCATCCCTGGAGCTTCCGGCCACGGGGTCCGTGCACGCGGGACCTGCGGGAGATCACAGGGTCAGAGGTGGATCTGAGTTGTCAAGCCAGGGTGGCAGCACTGATGAGATGCTGCCCAGCAGGGCCGGGAGCTGCTCCTAGGGGTAGGGGTGAGGTGCAAGGAGATGAGAGCAGCCTCCGTTCTGCTCTGCACTCTCAGGGGAGAGACAGACTTGGGCTCCCCCCTCCCCAGGTAGCTACATCCTCCTCTAAGATGGCTGCTGGGGGGAGACGCAGGACTAGCTCAGTGATCAGGACGCGGTCCCCACAGCCTCCAGCCCCAGGGCAATGGGGGTGGGAAAAGCCCACAGGAGCACTCAGGTCTGGAGTTTCAGTCCATGCCCATCAAAATGAGGCTGAAGTTGCTAAGTACCCACTGGTACTTGGATGAGAAGGTATTACTTCCCTGGATTAAAATATATCATGATGGCCAGGGATTTAGCTCAGTGGTTCTGCTGCCTGCCTTGCAAGCGGGAAGTCCCGAGTTCGATCCCCGGTACGAAAGAAAATCATGAACTGCCAGGCGTGGTGGCACAGGCCTGTAAACCGAGCATTCAGGAGGCTGAGGCAGGAGGATCACAGAGTTCAAGACCAGTTTGGGCTATATAGCCACACCCTGTCTCAAAAAACAAAAAGTATTAGCCAGGCATGGTGGCGTATGCCTGGGATCCTAGCACTTAGGCTGAGGCAGGAGGATTGCCAAAGTTCAATGTCAACCTGGGCTACATAGTGAGTTCAAGGCCAGCCTAAATTACAAAGGAGACCCTGTTTCAAAAAACCAAAACAAAAAGCAAAAACACACACAAAAAAGTGTATCAGTATATCAGGAGCCACCAATCAATACCTTACAAACTTCACAAATACAGGAGAGATTATTCCCTAGCTCATTCTATGGGACCAATATTACCTGATAGCAAAATGAGACAGATGTGTAACAAAAAAACTATAGGCCAATAATCATTATGAATAGACATGTAAAAAATTTTTAACCGAAGAAAGCACACAAAGGCTGATACATCATGCCTGAGTGGGTTTATCTGGGGAGTGCATGGCTGGCTCAATAGCTTAAAACACCACACTAACAGAATAAAGGACAAAAGCACACGAACTGTTTGCACTGAAAGAGACGTGACACTTCCAACAAACCCGTGATAACCATATTCACCCACGAGGGACAGGAACCCCCTTCCCCCTCATAAAGGATCCACAGGAGACCAAAAGGCTCCCGGGTGAGGACCAAGAAGAGGACTCTGCTGTCACCACCAGACACACATGGCACTAGGTGCCAGGGGGCACTGGGGTGGGGTAAGGACAGGTGGAGGCATCTAGATCTAGAGGGACAAAGGAAATCTATCATCGCAGATTACAGGATCTACATACAGAAAATCCTATGGAATCCATATAAAAATAAAAAGGATTAGGGCTGATAAATGAATCCCAAGGCCACATTGGACAGGATCCATGAACAATTGACTATCCAGTAGCTACAGCCATCTGAAAGGAAGGAAGTCAAGGAAACAGGAGATCTTACTGACATGATATCAAGTATTTAGCAACAAACTTAACCAGTAAATGCAAGAGTTGGGCCAGAAGATTTAATACTACAAGGACAGACAGCAAGCCTCACAGTGACTTACTGATTTGATGTAATCCCTACCAAAAATCCAGGTGATTATTTTTCATAAATTGACCAGCTGACCCTAAAACTCACATAGAAATGCAAGGGACCCAGAATAGCCAAAAGAATCTTGCAAAAGAAAAGCAAAGTTGGAAGACTCACACTTTTTTCCAAAGCTGAATACAAACCTATGCTAGTCAATCCAGCATGGGATCCAGCAATCCTGATCTGCGTATTTACCAAAAAGATATGAAATCAGTTTGTCAAAAGATGTCGATACATCCTGGTTCAGCACAGCAGTATTTATGAAGGCCAAGTTATGGGGTAGCTCTAAGTGGCTGCCATCAGAAGAATGAGGGAGGAGACCGTGGTGCACACAACGGAACCAGTCTCTGTTCCCGAGGATTGGACAAAACTGCATGCTCCTGCTTCCCTGTGGAATCTAAAATGACCAAGGATGGAAACAAAGTCTTTGTAAATAGGGAGGGGTGGAGGGGGTGAAGGGAGGGCAGGAAACGGGGAAAAAATAAGAACCAAGCTATATCATGTACAGGTACAAGAACCCAATGATAAATGTAAATGTATTGTATACCTAAAATGTACCAATAAAAGAATCTAAGGGGGGAAAAAAAAAGATATCTGAGCTAAAGCACCTAGGATCAAATAAATAAATAAATAAAGAAAGAAAGAAAGTGATTGAGGACAGGGGACCAGAGCAGAATGTGGCAACAGAGGCTGGGGCTGGGACGCAGAGAGGGATGACGGTCCTGGGTGACAGTCCACACATGCATGTGGTGTCTTTAGATCTGCTGCACAGTGTGGTGTGTGGCGAGTGCACATTACATATTTTGGAGCTGCTCGGGGCCAAGTTCACATTCTCCCGCCTTGTGCTGATTAGCTTGCTTCAATCACTCCACACTGCACTCAGGAGCTGTGTATCATTTTGTCCCCCATAAACACCCAGCACTGCAAACTCCACGTTTACAACCCAAACACCACTGTGGCGCTGAGACAGACATGCCAAGAAGCAAGGGCCCAGAAAGGAGCTCCCAGATGTGCAGTGATCCTGACAGAGACAATAGCCCATGTGCCCATGTGTCAGCCTCTGGGGGTCTTCTCTCTCTCTCTCTCTCAGAATGACCCACTGACCCGCTGACCTCTGAATACATCACAGCCACTGAGAGACGCCAGCCACAAAGACCACAATCACAGGGTTCCATTCACTTCTGACCTGTGTGGGCCAACCCATACGCATAGGAAGGGGTTAGTGGTTGTGGAGGGCCAAGGCCTGGGGTTTCTTCTTTGGGTAATAAAGTGCTCAGGATCAGGCAGTGGTGATGGTTGCACAACCACATGAAAATACTAAAAACCACAGAACTGTACACTTTGCAGTCTGAAAAATTCACTTTTGTTTTGTTGCAGTGCTGGGGATGGAACCTGGGGCCTGTGTATGTCAGCAAGTGCTCCCCACTTAAGCTACCCTAGCCCAAGAAACTGTACTGTCTGTCTGTCTGTCTGTCTGTATGTATGTTTTGAGACAGGATCTCACTATGTAGCCCAGGTTGGCCTTGAATTTGTGGCCATCCTCTTGCCTCAACCTCCCAAGTGCTAGGATGACAGGGGTGTGCCATCACACTTTGCAAGAACTATATACTCTATGTGAACTGTATCTTAATCAAGCTAGTATAATTGTTTTAGCTGGATATCATGGCACATGGCAGTAATCCCAGCTATTTGAGAGGCGGAGGCAGGAGGGTGGTAAGTTATAGCCCTGCTTGGGCAACTAAGAGAGGCTCTGTCTCAAAATGAACGGGGGGAGGTGGGGTACTGCACCCCTAGGCTTGGTATAGCACCCTTAGGTTTGATCCCTAATACTGGAAAAAAACATTCAGACAAGTGAGCAGAAATCCCCGCTTAATCCCCGGTGTGAGGAATCAGGGTAGAGGTGCCTTCAGCAGCCAGGAGAGCACAGGGACGGAGTGGCTTAGGAAAAGCTGTTCTTAGCCTGAGGCCGCTGCTGAGATGCTCTGGATGGATGTTAAACTTAAGCACTTAATATTATGATAACAAATTTATCTTAAGAACAAAACTCCAGTCAGGAAGCACTTTGGAGAAACACCAAGAGCTGCCTGAGTCACGGAGCCACAGTGACCGTGGTCCACACTTTACCAGGACCTTTGCCACCTGGGGAAGGGCTGATGCCACACCAAGCATGGGACACTCCCCCCACTCTGAAGAGAAAAGGGGTGTGTGGCCTCGGGGTAGCTTTGTGGCTCTGGATTGCCATGTTCCTCTTCTGCAGGCCTAAGGCCTCTCCCCAAGAGGCACATGGTCGCCCAGGCAGCCAGCTCAGTGATAAGTTCAGACTTAAATATCCTGACACCAGAAGCAACCTGTCGTGGGAGATGTTGGGAACCCCAGCACTAGAGGTGGAAAGGAGGTGTGGAGCGGAGCTGAAGAGGAAGAGCAGGTGGGCCCTGGGTTTGATGCTGCAAAAACAAAGAAAAATAAAACAATGTGTGAAAAGGAGGTGTGGTGGCCTCGGGGGAGTCTACACTGGTCTTGCTCAAGACCGACTGTGGGACAGCCTCTGAGCCTGCCTGCTGCAGCCCGCCCTAGAGGACCTTCTGGTGCTGGAAGTGGAATGAGCATGCACTTTCCAGGCGTAGCCTCTCCTGCTGCCAGCACAGGCTGCAGCGGACAGGTCACTTCATTCATTGGGTGTGGCTGTGGGTGATACATTGGCCAGTGCACTTGCCCCTAAGCCAGGAAACAGAGTCCAAGGACCCCAAAACTGCGGCAAGCTGGGGTGAAAGTGTGGCTCTGGGCTCTCTCCGGGGGACTCTGACTCTGAGTGCAGGATGACAGCTGTTCTCAGGTAGGAATGGCTCTACCCACAGTCCTGAGGACAGGAAGGGACACCTGAGCTCACTGTGAGGCTTGGAGGGTACACAGGGAGGAGGAGAACCTTCTTCATGCTCATGGTCGCTGCCTGGACTGTGGTGGGTCTCAGAAGTCACCTTGTGACCAACCTGGCTTCTCTAGGCCAGCCCTACACCTCTGCCACTGAGGGGTTTGGGTTGGGTTGCTTTTTTAAGGAAGCAAATGTTAGAAACAAGTCTCTGGTCTCTAGACACAGTCATTTGCTGAAAGATGAACAATTTAGGGTGAGGAACATGCTTATAACACTGAGGTAATGCACACATATTACAACTTAGCAAGACCTGTCTCACAAAATTTAAATAAAAGGGCTGGGGCTATAGGTCAGTGTGAAGGCCCTGGGTTCAGTCCTCAGTACCGAATTTTGGTGGCAACACTCCCAGGGATTACTAACAATGCAACAGGACAGTATGGGGGCACAAACCTCAGCTGCCACTCTGCCTGTTCTCAATGTTCCCAGCAAGACAAGGCTTCCAGGCAGCGGCCACCTCTAGCTGCACTGTGAGGTCCTACACCACCTGTGTCTCCAAGGCCACTGAACAGTGGGGGTGGCACAGGTCACTCTGCAAGCAGCACAGGGACCCAGGGACCCAGCGGAGGCCAGGGCTGTCCTGAGCCTTGTTCACCTCACAGCAGCAGGGCCAGAGCCAGCTGTGTGTCCTGAACAACCACCACTCCAGGGGACACTGCTCTTCCTCACAGTGAAGTCCAAGAGGGTCTGAAACCTGAGCGCTGTAAGTATGCACCATCTACATCAGAACTTTCCAGTTGATAATACATGTTTAAAGAGATAAAACCATACCTCTCAATTTCTTGGTCCCAAAACAAAGATTTAAAGTCTGCAAGGGGCCAGGGATTTAGCTCAGTGGTTCCGCTGCCTGCCTCAAAGTCTGTGACTACCTCTCACAATTATGCAAAGCAATGCAATGTTCAAGAGCAGTTTGGTTCATGGTTGGTGGCCCACAGGCAGGTGGACCTGACACCACAAGCAAGCAGGCAGCTCCTGCCCTACCTGGACACACCTAGCCACCCCAGCCTACGTCCTCTGTTGTTTCACTGCTTTAAAACCAAGTGGCCATGAAATTCACTTGGTGCAAGAGCCTTGGGGATTGGGAAGGGGGGCAGCGTGGCACATGGCCGTGCATCAACCAGGCTGGCTACCCAGTGTGCCTCTGGATGCCACCTGAGCCTAAAGCTACTTCTCCTGTCCACTGGCACAGTGTATTTCTGCCTATCCATCCGTTTTCCTCTGTCCCTCTTCACATACATATTAATATTCTTTAGGAAACTCATTTCTGTTTAATCAGCAAAAGTTAGCTTCTATTATTTGTCGGGAAGCTCCTTGACTAGTAAAGAAGGAATATGCTGATCAGTGTTAATTCATAAAAGAGAAGGGCAGAAGCAGCACGCATGTCCCGGATGGGAGATGGGGTAGAAGTCTCTGCTCAGTGTCCTCAATACAGTTAGACAGCTAGGAAGAAAGATGCCATGCAGACCGGGTGGGACCCAGAGACAGGAGTGTCCTATGCGGTGACTTAGGAAGATGCAAGGCACAGAGCTGTGTGGCTGCAGGAGGTGACAGCCATGTGAGGACAGCACTCATCCCGACTGGGATGTGTTCCGGCACTTGGACACCAGTGCCCGGGGAGCAAGTTCTGTGCCCTGAGCTCTCTTTGAGCTTCCCCATGTGGAAAGGCAGTGATGTTTGCAGATGACAAGGAGCTACAGAGAGAAACATGTGAGAGTAGGCTAGGGCTAAGTGATGGGGTCAGGGGCCGTGATTTTCATCATATTCCTTTTCAAACTGATTTTTGAAAACTTTTGGTTACAAAGTTACCTTTCAAAACCAGGAGATGTTGTTAGAATTTGGTATCATGAATTATCTTATTTTCCACCCTGAGCCAGAAATAACAGGTGATCTTCATACTTTTCCTCATTTTCCAGGGAAAAACTCCTCTTCTAACCTTTTTTCTGCAAGATGAAGTATAAAAGTCTAATGTGAAAAAATAATTCTTAGTCACTTTGACAAGTAAATAATTGTTCCTGAGGATTTAAAAAAAATTATGCTGTTTTTGCAATCACAAAGTCACCAAGCAGATTCACCCTGGTGGGCAGCTCCTTCTGAAAACACAGGGCCCAGAGCCCTGCGCCTGCCCAGACAGCTGGGGCAGGGCCTTGAACTGTCCCAGCCTCTGCTACTCCCAGATGAGACAGAGGTAATGCTTCGTCATCCCACCACCACCACCACCACTGGGTGCCACAGACCAAAAAGAGGGGAGTCCCTGAGGAATCTGAGGAAGGCAAGATCTCCTCCATGGCCGGGTCTAATTCTTGATTTTTGGTTTTGGTAGACAAAATGGTTTTGCTTTTTAATTCACTATTTCCTGTGACCAAAGTGTTTTGGAGCACTGGACACTAGAGGTGTCCTCAGAGCTGGACCAGGGGCCCAAGGACCCTTCCACATCTGGTGCAGCTGCTGCAAGGATGCCTCGGCCTGCTGGGGCCACTCTACTCTCTCACTCCAGCCTGGGTCTAGTCTATTCCCATGCAGGTTTTGTCCAGGGCACATACTTCCTCTGTACTTCCCTCTCCTCACCACCCCCAGCTGATTCAGGTCTGTGCCACCACCTGACTCCCCATCCTGTCGCCATGGAAGTGAGACCTGACATTTACGTGAAGCATTAGCTCCTGAATAATGAATTGCTTCCCATTACTTCTCCTGAATGCTGTTACTACAAAGGGGCGCTGGGCCTGGCAGAACTGAAAGCCCTGGAAGGAAGGAGTGGTCTTCCCTCAATGAACACACTCATTCACAGCTCAGCTAATTCATAGCCTACCATCCACTGCTTGTATTTGAGGCGGTGATTGCTTAAAAAAAAACACAGGGGGAGGGGGGAGGTAAAGAGGGTATTGGGGGAGATGTGACCAACATATGTTCTGTGCATGTATGAAAATGTCATGCTGAAGCATAGTATTTTGCAAAACAATATGCACTAATAAAAATATGTTAAAAAACAGAAAACAATTTGGACACAATTAGACTCAAGATGGCTCTGATGCAGCCATTCTGGTCTAGAGAAAGCTGCGGCCTCACAAGTTGCAGGCAGAACACTGCTTAGGTTCAAGAGGGCCTGGGAATGCTCACAGGCTCATCTACAGTGGGGTGGCTGGTATGGAGCCAAGGTAGGTCATACTGTCCAACAGGAAAGGGAATTATGCATCTCTGTATCTGAGACACAGCTAAAATCACACTGATCAGAACATCACACCCACTGTGATTCCACTTTTTTTTGTGTATGTGGCTTTTTTGAGGCAGGGTCTCGCTGTGTAGCTCAGGCGGGCCCTGGACTCACTATGTAGCCCAGGCTGGCTTCAAACTCATGATGATCCTCCTGACTCAGCCTCTTGAGTGCTAGGATTACAGGCATGTGCCACCATGCTCGGCATCTAGTTATTTTAAATTTAAAAACCTATGTATTTTGAGTTGAGGATATGAGGTGTGGTTAAAGAAAAACAGGTGAATGCTACTGCCGAGTGCCACCCAACAGAAAGGCACGGATGATCAGCAGGACAGCAGCATGTTGCACCTTAGTGACAGTGACAGAAGTTTCAATTTGTCGGGTGCAGTCAGTGGGCTGTGAGCTACTGCGGAGAGGTATGCTTTAAGGCATGCTGTAAGTTACAGATCAGGAACAACAAATTAACTGAAATGTTAATTCCACTGGCACTGTGCAACTGAGCCACTTCAGATTCTAGCTTTTTGAGAAATGTTATCAGGAGAGATGAGACTGGGGTCTTTGGTTGTGATCCTAAGAGCCAGGTTCAGAGTTGTGGATGGAAATCACCCAGTTCTCCTCATGTGGCAAAAGCACAGTTGTCAAGACGCAACACCAAGGAGCTGTGGGCTGTGTTTTCTGACCTTGACAGAACTGTGTGAGCTGAATCTGCAGCCAGGGGCACCACGGTGAGCTTGGTTTCACCCTCCACCATGACCATGCTCCACGTCACACATCGCTTCTGGTACTGCAGTTTCTGTCAAATAAAAACATGATGCTGTGTCCTCATTCACCTTAATTCATTGGATCTGGCACTGTGCGATTTCTGGCTCTTCCCCAAAGTCAAATTGGCCACGAAAGGGAAAAGTTTTGAATTGATTTGGGACACTGAGGTAAGCCATGGAAGGGTGGTCAAAAGACACGAAAGAAGACTTCCAGAACTGCTCCCAAAAGCGGCAAAAGTGATGGGATAAGTATATTTGAAGTAAGAAGAGCATTTGAGGGGGATTAATAGCAGTGTGTAACATTCACTGTATTTCTTGATCACAATGCATAGCTCAGTGGCAGGGTGAACCTAGCATCACAGGGCCCTGGGTTTGGTCCTCAGCACCATGAAGAGCAAAACAAAAACAAAACAAAACCCCACAACAACAACAACAACAACAACAACAACAACCCTGTATATTTCTAAAGTTACATATTCAGGAATGTAAATACTACACATGTCTGGAAGATAACACATCAAACTGAAAACACATTAAAATTCAAAGAACTGGTATTATACAGACCAGATTCCTTAATTAAATTGTGACTAAGTTAAAAATTATTACAAAGGTAAAACCTAGATCTACAAAGCTTTTAGAGAAAACATGAGATATCTGTGTGACCTTGGATTAGGTAAAGATGTTTAGATGTCACATTAAAGCATGATTCGTACAAATGGAGAGTCAATATATTAAGCTTCATCAAAATAAAAATCCTCTGCTCCTTAAAAGACAGGTCAGAAAATTAAAAGACAAGCAAAAGATTAAGCGAAAATATTTGCAAACCATGTATCTGATAAAGAACATGCATTCAGAAAAAAGAACTCTCAAACTCAGTAAGAAAACAAGGAACAACTTAAAGAAAAACAGCCCAAAACTCTGCAGACTCTTCAAGATGACATGGGTTAGCCTTGCACCTACAGGTCGCCTCTGACTGAAACCTGGGCTCCACCTGAACCTGCAAGGAGGTGGAGCAGCCAGGATGCTCCTGCACTGCTGGCATGCAGAGAAAACATACTGGTGACTTTGAAAACAATTGGGAAATTTTTTAAAATAGAAGGAAGCTCAGTGGTTGTCAGGGATAGATGTGGCCACAGTTGTACTCAGATGGGAAGCACTTTTATCATAAAAGGACAAGAGTGGGAGAACCAATGAGGTAAGAATCACCCTAAGAATTTAGAAAGACAACAGCAAAATACATGCAGAAAAGGCCAAAATGAATCGGAGATAAAACAACTCTGGTGAGTTGCAGAAAGAGGACAAATGACACAAATCATATTAGAATCAAAGGTAGGCTAGAACCAGAGCGGCTTCAAATAGTAAAAATGTGAAATAAGGATCTTTTGAATGACTACGTCAACAATTTAAAGACTTAGACAAAATGGGCAAATTCTTAGAAAAAGGTATAATTGAAAACAAAACAACAAAAAAACCTTCTTAAGCCCTAATAGTTTTCTGGGTAAATTCTGCAAACATTTCACAAACAATCACAACTTTACATAAACTTTTACAGAGGGCAGAAAAGGAAGTAACAACTGCCCAACTCATTTCATGATACCGGCGAACCTTGATACTAAAACTTAAGAAAAACTGAAAGTCCACTTGAAGACACATATGGAAAATTCCTGAACAAAATGTTAGCAAACTGAATCAAGAATGTGTATATGGGGTGGGGATTTAGCTCAGTGGTTCCACCGCCTGGCTCACAAGTGCAAGGTCTCGAGTTCGATGATCCTCTGTACCAAAAAAAAAAAAAGAATGTGTATAAAACTCAGAGCAAGCCAAGGTCACCCAGCACACAAGTGGCAACATACACTGAGTCCATTAAGTCGGCCTGTTACCTGACCAGAAGGGGACCTCACACAGCATCGAGTTAACATCACCTACAACCCAGCAACCCCTGCGGGCTGTGTGCCCCTTATATGAAACGCTTGGCACCAGGAGGATTTTGGATTTTGGATGTTTTAGGGTTTTTCAGTATTTACATATACATAAAGAACTACTGTGGAAATTGGACTCAAGTCCAAACACACTTCTGTTTTACACACACTGTATGCACACAGGCCAAAGGTGACTTTATGTGGCATGTTTCCAGAGTTCAGGTGTGGAACTTTCCCCTTTAGGGTGAGCTGGCACTCACAAAGTTTTGGATTTTTTGGAAAGCATTTCAGATATTCAGATTAGGGCTGTGCTAGGCCCCTAAAGAAGCTCTCGTACATATGTACTGGGGGACATACACACAGAATGTATCCTGAAGTACTGTCCCTAACATCACCCATGGGCTGTCACCCCTCAAAGGGACACATGAGCAGCCCAGACACAAATCAAGCTGGGCATGAGGGTGCGTGCCTATAATCCCAACTCTGTGGAAAGCTGAGGCAGGAGGATCACAAGATTGAGCCCAGCTTGAGCAACTTAGTGAAGCCCTGTCTCAAAAATATAAAACAAAACGAAACACAAGCTGGGGATGTAGCGCAACGTGAAGACTGGGATCACAAAAAAAAGAAGAGAACACATCACTTAGGAGTAACATCTGGGTGGTGAAAGTCATAAGGAAAACCAGAGTGAGGTCCCTGAAGCTTGGCCAGCAGTGACAAGGTGCTGCAGTGAGGCTGTCGCCTGTCGCCTGTCACCTGGAGGAAGACACCCATGCCATGCGTTAGCTTGGGCCTGCTCTTTGCCCCGACTCTCGAACCCCACCCAACCTGCGTGTGTATTTGATCTGTGAGAGCCATGGGCTTAAACCCCAAGATAGTTTATTCAACCCTATAGGGAAAAGTCAAAGGATCCTTCTTACTCAAAAACTGAAGTTTACATCCCCAAAATGCAACATGCAGATAAATATCAAATACAAGAACTCACGAACTTTGGCTCTTGCTCGTGATTCTTTGGGACTTGTTCCATGAGAAAGGCAGGCTTGATCCACTCATAGAGCCTGAGCTCCAGATGGGCCACTGAGAAGCAGCTTCTCCCCACCAGGTCTCAGGGCCACACGACCCAGAGGTTTCTCCTGCTTTCCCTGGAGCCTGGCCCCCTCCCCTCTCTGCTCTTCTGTGCTCTGGCAATGTCTCGTGTGACCTCTAACTCCAGGGCCTGGGCTGCCTCTCCCGTACTTGAGCTTCATTCATTATGAAGGGTATTGGGGCCCAGGATGTAGACCAGCGATACAGCACCCACATGGCACCCGCTGGCTGCTGGGTCCCTTCCCCTGCATGTACACATACACACACTACCACGCCATAGGCTCCAGGCTAAACCAGTGGGTGAGTTGGTCACAGTGCTCAGCAGTGTCTGACAACAGCAAGGGTTCAGTGGCTATCACTGGTGTGTTCTGCTGAACTCAAGTCATGTCTGTAATGTGAATTTTAGTCTACAAAATTTAACTTTTTTTTTTTGGTACCAGGGATCGAATTCAGGTCCTTGTGCTTGCGCAGCAGTTGGTGAAACCACTGAGCTAAATCCCCGGACCCTAGTCTACAAAATTTAAACAGAAAAGTGCTGTCAGAACATGAGTGGAAATGATGCTGATTTGCAGGCACCTGCTCCAGCTGCTCAGTAATCAGGGCACAGCCAGAATGTGAGATGGGTGGCACAGTGGTGGCAGGGACAAGGGGGGAACATAGTCCCTTCCTGGGACTCACCTGCCACGTGCTGTCGTGGAAATTCTGGCTGGCTGTAGGGTTCTCCCCTCATGCATTTTACAAACCTTTACACTTTTACTCCATAACTTAGCACCTAGAACCCTTCCTATATGTGCTTCCATAAAGGTACTTTCATGCTTAAAAGCTGACTGATTGCTGGTCCTAGGGATGGAACTCAGGGCCTGGCATGGCAGGCTGTGCCTTCCCTGAGCTCCAGCCCTTCTCACTGTTTTCCCAATAAACCCCTATTCAGTGCCTGATTTGAGTTATTAGTCCATGCCTACAATGCACGATTGCATTCCTCATGGGAGGTGGCGTATGACACACCTTACAGCTTCTTATTCCTCCTCACCACCCCTCCCCTCCCTCCATCTCTCGGTCCCCTTCCCATTTGCAAACATTCTATCTCCCTATTTCCTATTATTTACCCTTTATTTTGCTCTTTATTTGTGATTTGGGTTTCTCATGTAAGAGAAACCATGCGATATTTAAGCTTGTGTGATTTATTTCACTTGACGTTATGGTCTCAAGGTGCAGCCATTTTCCTACAATTACCTGTTTACCCTTTTAAAATTATTTTTTATTAGTATGTTTCCGTAGTACTCACATTCATCATAGGAAATTTGTACCTGAACATAATATATCTTAATTTTTTTTGTTTCCCATTCCCCTCCCTTCTTTTCAACCCTTCTTCCCCTACCCATTTACAGAAGCTTTGTTTCCATTTTTTCCTTCTATTCTGTCTTTTAAATCCCTTTTCCTTCCTTCCCTTCCCCTCCCCTGTCCCTTGTTTGTCTTCACCTGTGAACACGTTCTTCCTACTTCCTAATATCTATCATCTATTTTGTTGCTTGTTTACACTTAGGGTTTCTCACAAGAGAGAAACAATGCGATATTTAAACTTGTGTGTCTTCATTATTTCATTTAAAATTATGGTCTCAAAGTACATCCATTTACCTACAAATGATTCAAGTTTACCCTTTATGGCAGAGTAGTAATCCACTGTACATAAATACCACATTTTTAAAATCAATTCATCTGATGGGCATACAAGCTGTTTCCAAGATTTAGCTATAATAAATTGTGCTGCTATAAACATGGCTATGCATATTTCACTGAAGTATGATGCTTTTAACTCTTTCAGGAAGATGAATAGAAGGGAAATGGCTGGGTCAAAAGGAACTTCTAGTTTTAGCTTTTTGAGGGATCTCCATACTGATTTCCATAGTGGTTGTTACAGTTTGCATTCTTACCAAAAGTGGAGAAGGGTTCCTTTAACCCCACAGCCCCACCAGCCTTTGTTATTGGTTGATTTTTTTTCCAAGACACTTTAAGTTTTACTGAAAATGATAAAGTAAACACCATATTCTTATTTTAAAGTAAAACTGACAGCATCTTCCAGATCTTTCCTAGCATTCTTATCACTATTACAAAAAAAGTTTCAAATCCAAAATAATAAACGGACCTGCTGATAAACATTTTTCTCATGGTTCTAAGCGCCACCCTAATTACTTTTCTAAATTTTACATTTGTACCTTTCCAAGAATGGGTAGCATTTTTAAAAAATGATTAATATTTGCGAGAACTGGACTTACTTTCTTAATATTAATTAGAAACAAAAATCCCACACATACCCTACTCAAACTCAGAGAAAATACACATTTGTTAGATAATTTTTTCTCCTTACACATTACTATATTAAGCCAATGTTTCATCCATGCTGCAAAAACTGTACAAAATGAAAAGACCTGTTAATTCCCTCGGGAAACCTTAAGGCAAAAACAAAAGCCTTATGATACCAAAAAAAAAAAAAAAAAGACATTGAGACTGTGGGGATGGCTCAGATGAATAAGCACCACAAGGATGAAGAAAACTCTTGTATAAACATATGCCAGAAGACAATAGTCCAAAAAGGAGCATTAAGCATTTACTTTCCTGCAGAAATAATGATCTTGTCAGATAACCCCTGAAACAAATGGGGATTTTGGATTGTAATAAACAGACTCCTGATAGGGATGTAGCTCAGCAGTACAGCACCTGACTGACACGTGCAAGGTCCTGAGTTCTATCCCCAGTACCAGGAAAAAAAAGTTAATGAGATAAACAGACTCCTAATTCTGTCCTGTATTTATCCACTATATTAGTCTTGTTTCAGGGCTCTCTTCCTTTTTATAGTATAGATCTCTGATCAGAGGCCAACAATTTTTACAGAAGGTAGAAGATCGCTTAGTGTTCTATAGGTCTTTCTTTGGAAAGCTGCCATTTCCTTTTCCTTTGTGACACTGGGACTAAACCCAAACTCTAGGCAATCCCTTTATGTTTCTGAATTGTACTAAAACCTTTTTAGCACAAAGACTTCTTTAAGACTACAAACTACAAGTTGGTCCCATTAAACAATGACCTCAAGGAAGTTTCTCAAGTGGCATGAATCAAACAGTTGCACATTTCAACAGAATACAGTTTACATTCATCTCTAAGTCTGAGATTAAGAAACTATTAGCTGGTTTCCAACTGGATTCGATACTGGTTTGAAGTTTGAATAATTTTACTGTATAGACATTAAATTTTGCTTAAATATTAAACATTAAATCTTTTCCTGACTACCCAGACAGAAATGAAGAAAGCAGAAATAACAGGCTAGAGAAGAAACAGTCCAATTAACAGACTTGTGATTCTACATCATCTGTAACAAGGGGAGGACTTTCAACATGGGTTTCAAAATTGCCTGGAAGCTGGCTTTCCAAATATTCACCTCTACTTGGCATAAACCATTTTTTTTCCCTACAAAAGGTATCTGACTCCTATAGAGGAAGAAATCCAGAAAAAAAACTGGGGTGGTCTCTTGTTGTATGGTGAAAGGGCCAATATTATAATATGACACTCACTTAATAACTTATACTGGATGTTCTGTAGCAACAAAGGAACTGTCATTTCACCTTGTACTGAGTCCTTGACACACAGAAAAGCTCTTCCTGAGAAATTAAGAAACTTTAATCCCAGTTATTCCCAAGACACCCTGAGCCTGGATTAAGTATTCAAAAGATCGAGGTTCCTGCTGTCAGGAAGCTATTCTTTATTAATTTTTTAGGCTTACTGCACAGTAGTGTGAACACCAGACAAACTGGCTATTCCAGTAATCTCAATGTCACTTCCTTTACATTCTCAGTTAATCAGTTTTCCAAATTAACATTTAAAAACAACTTGCTAACACAGGAACAACCTTTCCTTTTTAAAACAACACGTTACAAATGCTGGGTTTTGCTGACACAGCACTTTCTTGGGATTACTTAAAAGATGCTTCTCCCACAGGCAATTTGCAGATGAGTCACCTCACAATCTTTATGCCAGCACTCTTAAGTTAATTAAACTGTAAACATTAGTGAAAAACCAGGTTATCAATTATGGAAGGGAGACCAATGAGCAAGAATAGCACAAGGCAAAAAAGCCTTGAAGAAAAAACCTTTTCTTTGTATTTTTGTTACATTTTCCGAGAACAGCTATAATGCTACTGGCTATTTTATCAACACAGCTATTTTGAACTGACAACTGATACACAAGTTTCATAGCCTCAGTTAAATTTCTTAGAAAGAGGCTTAGGCTACTGTGTTCCTCCCTCCTGTTTCCCAATCATACAGTCACTACTATAAACAGTTCAGTCTCAAGCTGTGACTCACAGGGTACACTGGTAGTTAGGAGCACCCTTCTTTTTTTTTGGTACGGGGATGGAACTCGGGTCCCTGCACTTGCACAGCAGGCAGTGAAACCACTGAGCTAAATCCCCGGCCGCACCCTTCTTTTTTAATCATCTTTTTCATCTCAAGAATGTTCTCCAATTGTATGAATGGCTTAGACACTATGATAGAAGACTTAAACCACTCTTACACATGCTGCTTCTATACTCGCCTTTGAAAAGACTACAACCTAAAATACCTTTAAGAAAACTGCTAGAAAACCGCTTTTCCCTTGCAACAACCTTCCATGGCAAAAAGCTGACTTCAACACATGGCTACCTGATATGGGAGTTCCACCCCAAATCCCAGGTGGATATATTATGACCCCCGTTTCATAAATCTTTTAAGTCCTGACACTGTGCTCATTACTGAACGTGAGAGGCTTTTATATTTTGACAAATTTGGTTTAGAAACTGGTTTCTATACAGTTCCATCTGTTCTTCTGTGCTAGCAGCTGTCTCCAGACCACTGTAAAGAGGCACCCAGTCTGCAGAGGTTCCAAGAGCAGTGCAGTTCTCTGCAGAAGGCAGTGGCAGCAGCTCCATGCTTCATTTGGCTCTCTCCCAGGAAGTTTTTAGCATTAGATGATGGCTTTGGCTTATAAGAAAGGAGTTCAGGGAGATGTTTCCAGAGCACAAATTCCATAGAAGAATTGCTCATACACTCAATTATCATCTTTGTAAAGACTTCATCAGAGTCTTGCTTCAAACCTGTTTTCATGGTATCAGAAAGCACAAGGCTGAGGAGATGGTTAACGTTTCTTTCAGCTTCAACTTCATCTTCATCAATTATCCTGTCCTCAATCTCCTGGAGCCTCCTTTGTGCAACTTCACACTGTGGTTCTCCAGTTGTCTGATTCATCTCTCCACAAATAGCATCTAACATGCCAGGTACAGAAAGCCCACTAGCGCATGGATTTATCTGTGACTCTACATCCTGATGTGTACAAAGAATCCAGTCATTAGGACCAGTACAGAGCACTGCTTCTAGTCAGTCTTTTCTTTCTTACTGGACAACTTTCATGATCATTTTGACTTTGGGGAGAGCTAGAAGCAGCACAGTGCCAGATTTATCATCATCCTCTTCTTGCTTGTGTTTCTTTATACAGAGACTGGAAATACATCTGTGCTCCAGCCCAGGCTGCTCGGGGTGGTGCGGGGTCCTGGCCATGGGGCCAGATCTGGGCCCTGGGTTCCTGATGGGAAGGCCTGGCCCAAGAAAGCCAGAGGCTGCTGTAGGGAGTCCAAGCTGCTGCTCAAGAGGAGGCCACTGAAGGGCCAGCTGAGCTTGGCCATGGCCAGAGAGAGGAACAGGCTATGACCTTGACCCTGGCCTTCAGCTCCCCCAGGCCTGGCAGCTGCCACCACAGCAACTGCCAATAGGCGCCTGCCTTCGAGGCCTGCCTGATTGTTTCTTTTTTTGGTACTGGAGATCGAACTCAGGACCTTGCGCTTCCAAGGCAGGCGGTAGAACCCTTGAGCTAAATCCCTGGCCCTTTAATTATAACAGACATTTTTTCTGGAGATGGAATCTCAGTGTTGTTTTAATTTGCATTTCTCAAATGACCAGTGATATCGAACATCTTTTCATATATTTATTTGCTATTTGTACTTTTTCATCGGAGAAATGTCTATACATTTCAGATGCCCAGTTTTGGATTGGGTCTTTGACTTTGGCGGGGGAGCATCTGATGTTTTTGAGTTCTTTTTTTTTTTTGGTACCAGGGATCAAACTCGGGTCCTTGCGCTTGTGTAGCCGGTGGGGAAACCACTGACCTAAATCCCTGGCCCTTGAGTTCTTTATATATTCTAGATAGTAGTTCTTTGTCTGAGGAGTAGCTGATAAAAACCTTTTCCCATTCTGTGGGTTGTCTCTTCACTCTACTGATATTTCATTTGCTGTGGAAAGCTTTTTAATTTGATGTGATCCCAGTTTTTTGGGGTTTTTTTTGAGACAAGGTTTCGCTATATATTTTAGGCTGGCCTTGAACTCACTATATAGTCCAGGGTGGCCTCAAACTTGTGGCAATCTTCCTGCCTCAGCCTCCCGAGTGCTGGGATGACAGGCATGAGACAGCATGCCTGGCTATGACTCCAGTTACTGATTCTCTGTAATATTTCCTATGCAATCGGGTTTTGTTCATAAAATCTTTGCCTACCACTTATGTCTTTGAGAATTTTACCTGTTCTACCTTCCATCAGATTTAGTGTTTCTGTTTTTATATTTAGATCTTTAATCCATTTTGATTTTAGTTTAGTGCATGGTGAAAGATATGGGTCTAGTTTTAGTCTTCAGCATGTAGAAAGCCAGTATTCCCAGCACCATTTATTAAAGAGGCTTTCTTCCAGTGAAGGTGTTTGGCCCTTGTGTCAGAGATAAGGTAGCTGAGAAATTATTTCTGCATCTTCTATTCTGTTCCATTCATTTCGTGGTTTTTTGGGGGGGTTTTGTTTGTTTTTTGTCAGTACCATGCTGTTTTTAATCACAGAAACTTTGTAGTATAATTTCAAATAGGGGATTGTGGAACCCCCTGCCTTGTCCTTGTTGCCCAGAATTGCTTTGCTATTCTAGGCCTCTTCTGGTTCCAAATGAATTTTAGAATCATTTTCTCTAGTTCTTGAGATATGCTGTTGGTATTTTGATTGGCACTGCATTAAATCTGTATACAGTTTTGCAAGTATGGCCATTTTCACTATATTGGTTCTGCCTAAGAACTGGGGATATCTTTCCATTTTCTGAGCTCCTCTTTGATCTCCTTTTCTAGAATACTGTAGTTTTCAATGTAAAATTCTTTCATTTCCTTCGTTAGATTGACTCCTAAGTACAGTAATACTTAGGTTTACAAATGCTTCTGCTTGTAAACAATTCAGTTGGCAAACAAAAGTGTTCAGCAAAATTTTGCTTCCATTTGCAAACTCCACATCGGGGTCAAACATGACCATGGCCATCTTCCCCATACAAATACACCTATCTTCCCCCAAATTGTAAAACTAAGTTTGTAAACCGAGGTACCACTGTATTTCATCTTGATGTTATTATGAAAGGTATTGTTTCCCTAATTTCTCACTTGGTGAGATTGTTATTTGTGTATAGGAATGCTATTGATTTTTGAGTGTTGACTTTGTATCCAGCTGCACTGCTGAATTTGGTTATTAAATCTTTAAGTCTAGGCTGGGGATTTAGCTCAGTGGTTCTGGCCCCTGCCCTGCAAGTGCAAGGACCTGAGTTCGATCCCCAGTACCAAAAAAAAAAATCTATAAGCTTTTTGGTGGAATTTTTTGGGTCTTTTATGTAGAATATCATGTCATCAGCAAATAATGAAAATTAAACTTCTTCCTTTCCTACCTATATTCCTTTTATTTCTTTTGTCCAATTGCTTTTGCTAATGTTTCCAGACCTATACTGAACAGGAGTGGTGATAGTGGACATCCTTGTCTTATTCCTCATTTTAGAGTGAAAGCTTTCAGTTTTTGACCATTTAGTATGATGCTGGCTGTTGGTTCACCATAGATGGCCTTTATCAGATTGAGATGAAGACCTTTTTTTAAATCACAAATGTGTGTTGGACTTTGTCAAATGCTTTTCTGCATCTATTGAGGTGATCATACGGTTTTTGTCCTTGGTTCTCTTAATGTGGTATATTACATTTATTGATTTGCATAGGTTGAACCTTTCCTGGATCCCTGGGATGAATCCTACTTGGTGTATAAACTTCTTGATGATTTGCTGCATTCTGTTTGCCACTATCTTATTGAAGATTTTTGTCTTTATGTTCATGAGGGAGATTGGCCTATAGTTCTCTTTTTTGGTTGGATCCTTCTCTGCTTTTGGGATCAGGGTAATTCTTAACTTTCAGGAATGACTGGGAATACTGCTTCCCTTTCAATTTCATTAAAGAGTTTGAGGAGCAGTGGCATGAGATTTTCTCTAAAGTTCTTGTAGAATTCAGCAGTAAATCCATCAGGACCAGGGCTTTTGTTGGTAGATTTTTTTAAATTACTTTTTCAATTTCATTAACTGACATTGGATTTTTTTTTTTTTTTTTTTGGTACCGGGGATCGAACTCGGGACCTTGCACTTGCAAGGCAGATGGCAGAATCACTAAGCTAAATCCCTGGTCCTAACTGACACTGGATTTAGAATTTTTATATCTTCTTGATTCAGCATTGGTAACTCATATATATCTAGGAACCTGTCCATTTCTTCTGACTTTTCTATCTTATTAGAGTACAGGTTCTCAAAGTAGGCACTAAGGATCTGGATTTCTGCAGGACCTGTTGTGATTTTACCCTTTTCATTCCTAATTCTATAGGTTTGGGTCTTTTTTTTCCCTTCTTTTGATAACGTTGTCTAAGGATTTGTCTATTCAATCTTTCAAAGAACCAACTCTTTGATTCTTGGATTCTTTGTATTGTTTCCTTAGTCGCAATTGCATCAATTTCTGCTCTCATCTATAATTTCTTTGTATGAGCTTTAGGTTTAACTTGCTCCTGTTTGTTTAGAACGATGAGGTTCCACGTGAGCTTTATTTGAGCTCACTGTTTTTCTGATGTGGAAATTCACTGCTATAAATTTGTCTTATAGGATTACTCTCATTGTGTCTTATAAGTTGTTATGTCATATTGGCATTATCATTTAATTGTATAAATTGTCTAATTTCTTTAATTTTATCTGTGACCCTTGGGTGTTTAGGAGGGTGTTATTTAATCTCCAGGTGTTTATGTAGTTTTTGTGGTTTGTCCAGCCATTGATTTCCAATTTCATTGCACTATGATCTGATAATATGGATGGGATAAGTTAAATTCCTTTGCATTTATGTAAGCATGTTCTATAAGGTAGTATGTGGTCTATTTTAAAGAAAACCTTGTGTGCTGCTAAGAATGTGTATCCATGTATCATGTACAGGAACAAATTCCCTATAATGATTGTTATCATTATGTATGCCTAAAATGTAGCAATAAATGTTTTGGTATAAAACAAAAGAATGTGTATTCTATTGTTGTTGGGTGGAACACTCTGTAGATATCAACTAAGTCCATTTGTTCAAAGGTTTGGTTCAGCGCTGATATTTCTTTGTTGATTTGTCTAGTTGATCTATTTGTGACAGTAGGGTAATTGAGGCCCCCCCGTTACAATTATATTAGTGCTTATTTGATTTTTCATATCCATTAGTGTTTTTTAATTTAATTTTATTTTATTATTTTTTGGTACCGGGAATCAAACTCAGGACCTTGAGCTTGCGAGGCAGGCGCCAGAACCACTAACTGAGCTAAATCCCTGGCCAGTGTTTTTTTATATAGCTGGGTGCCCTGGTATTCACTGCATATGCATTTATGTTTGTTATCTCCTCCTCTTGGACTGTTCTGTTAATAAGTATGTAGTGACCTTGTTTCTTCTGATCAGTCTTGGCTTGAAATACACTTTGTCTGCAAATAGAATAGCTACCTCCCATTTTTTCCAGATTCCTGTTATATGGAGTATTGTTTTTCTTTTTTTTTGGTACCAGGGATCGAACTTGGGACCTTGTGCTTTCAAGGCAGGCGGCGGAACCACTGAGCTAAATCCCCGGCCCCTGGAGTATTGTTTTTCCATTCTTTGACTTTTAGTATATGATTTTTCATTTAGCTAAATGTGTTTCTTGTGTGCAGCGTATTGTTGAATCTTATTTCTTGATCCATTCTGCCATTTTTGATTGGTGAATTAAAACCATTCACACTAATAGTTATAATGGGTATGTATTAACTTATCCTTGTCATATTATTTTCCTGTTGTTAGTTTCCTTTCTTTCCCTTCTGTTTAATTGCTTGCCTTTGCCTGGTGGATTCATTCTATTGGGATTCTCGGAATTGTTGTCTTTTTCTAGAATATCCTTCAGAACTATTCGGAGTGGTGGTTTAGTGGTCATGAATTTCTTTAGGTGTTCTTTATCATGGAAATATCTTATTTCTCCACCAATTTTGAAAGATAATTTTGTGGGATACATCAATCTGGGTTGGAGGTTATTTTAGGGGTTGAAACATTTCACTCTAAGCTTTCCTTGACTTAAGGATTTGTGTTGAAAGAAATCTGCTTGATTCTGAGGCCTTTTTCCTTTATAGGTGATTTGTTTCTTTTCTTTAACAGCTTTTAATATTCTGTTCTGTGTTGAATTTCTGGAACCTTCACTATTATATGTCTTGGTGTAGTTTTTTTCTGATCACGGCTAATTTGAGTTATAGATCCCTCACTTATCTATATGTCAAATTCTTTTCCCATGCTTGGGAAGTTTTCTGCTATTACTTCCATGAACAGGTTTTTTTTTAAATGTCCTTTGTGCTATCTTGATTTTTCTTTAATTCCAATTAATCTTATGTTATTCTTCTTTGCATTATCTAGCAGCTGTTGAATTTATTTTTTGTGGTCTATTGCTATTTTTTAAAAGTCCTTCATTTGACAATCACTATCCACAACCCTGTGTTCTAGATCTGATATTCCATCTTCACAATGGCTGATTTTGCTATGTATACTTTCAATAGACTATTTAACTTCCTGGATATCTGTTTGAATCTGTTTTATGGAATCCAGTTCTTTCCTATGTTGGGCATTCATGGTTTCCATCACTTTCCTAAGCCCCTCTCTCTCTCTATTTTTTATCTGAATCTACTCTGGATTCACTAACCACGTCCTTTATTATGGTCATAATTTAATTATCTGTGTAATTATTTGTTTTGTTTTCTTCTCAAGACTCATTCATTTGCTTTGTTACTTTCACTGCAACCATTCCAGAAAGTTCAGCTGGGTGGCTTTTGATTTCTTCCCCCTCGATGCTCCTGGGTGAGCTAAAGGTCTCAGGTTGCATTTTGCTTCAGTGTTTTCTCATTTTCAACTTTTTGGGGGTTTGTTTTCTGTGCTGATGTTTGCAAACTGCTTATAGTAGGTAGCTTTATTACTAGTATTAAGACCTCTTTATGAAATAACTACTTTTTAGAGATGTCTTCTAGGTACTAGCTCTTGGCCTTTGAGTTTGTCCCTGGAGCCTGCCGCTTCTGTTTATTAGGGATGAGAGGTTGCATACTGTTTGGCCTAGCACCCAGTTCTTTGGTAATGGACTGTTTCATTATTTATGTCCCCCAGATAATCTAGGTATTGGCACACAAGGAAGATCAATTGATCACAGCAACTATGTCACCTTGCCTAAAGTAGCATAACCAACAACAACAATATCATCAAACACAAACAGGAAAATGACAAACTGATAACTAATAACTTGCCACCTTTAACCACAGGTACAAGATTTATAGTTATATAACAAAATCTAAGACAAATCAGAAAATTATAGATAGTAAATATCCATTCAACAGAGCAATTTTACCATAAGTGGGGAAAATTAAAAGAGAGGAGAAGAAAAAAATAGAGAAATAAAAGAAGAAAAAGAGATTGGATGCAAGACTGAAGGACAGAGGAAGACTACCCAAGATTCAGGAAATTGATAGAGAAGACAGGAGGAAAAGAAAGAATTAAAAAACAAAAACAGGGACAAAACAAAACAAAACAAATCTATAAACAGTATTCACTCTAACAAAGAAAAACAATCAGAGGAAAAACACCCAAATGAACAAAAACAAACAAAAAAACTCCCAAAAGCAAAGAAAGGAAAAATATGAAGTTTCTGTGATTTGAAGCCTGTGGTTATCTTCTGGGATCAATAGTTTTGTGGCAGTGTTCAATTCAAGGTGTGACTCTGCTCTTGCTAGTAGACAAAGGAGGCGATCAGAGCTCCAATCAGTGCTGGATAATCCCAGCAAGCTGGCAGTAGGACTGGGGTTGTGGTGTTGGTTCTGGGACTTACTTTCTTTTTTTCTTTTGGTACTGGGGATCAAACTCAGGACCTGGCACTTTTGAGGCAGGTGCGGCAACACTGAGCTAAACCCCTGGCCTGGTTCTGGGACTTTCAAATCCATGGAAGTTCAGGCTGAACCTGACATTTGGTTGTGGGGTTGGGGATTGAGTTGTTTAGCTTATAACACTCTGGGTGCCTCTTGCAGGCCTTCCCACGCCTCCCTGATTGTGGACAACTCCTGCTGTTGCCCCTCACCCAGTCACTGTGGTAGTTTAACATTAGGAATCCAGAGATGAAGCCAACCCATAGCTGCTCCGAGTCCCAGGCTCAGTTGGCCCCTCCCTAAAATGTCTTCTTGCCAAACACCCTCTGTAGGGGACAGATAGTTGCTTGGACTAGAGTCACATAGCAGCTGTTATAGCACACAGCACCCATGGCTCTGTTCCACTGGTGTGTTTCTCCGTGTAGGCCTATGGAGGTGCCCACTTTCACTGTGTCTCTGTAGATTTGATCTTTTCTCATGCCACATGCCAGGAAAAAGTGCAGGTTGCCCCTTCCTTTTTTCTGTGTTGAGGTCTGTCTCTTCAATATCTCTGTAGGCTCAAATTTTCCCTTTAGGTCCCTCCTGGGTCCCAAGGATCCACTTCTCTCCTGCTTTCCTTCCCCAAATTGTTATTTTTCAGTGTCTATATTCTGAAACTTAGAAAAGCTCATTTATTGCCGCTTACTGCTCCATCATCTTCCTTTTTTTTTTTTAATATAGGTACTACAGTTAGAAACAAAGGAGCTGAGTTACTCCCTTCCTTTTGTTCAACTGTAAATGCAACACCACTCTAATGATCATCCATGCTTCCATAATCCTAAAACAGGGAAGCTCTGTGAGCCACTTCCCTTCTCTCCAACCATAAACACACCACCACCCTACTGATTATCCAGGTTAAAGCTTAGGAGGTTGAGATGGCAGAGATGGCAGATTACTGACACAAGTGAGAGACAGTAGGAAGCACCATGGATCAGAGGTGTTTGACCTGTAATTACCGAAAGCCTGGGTTATTGAATCCTCTTTTTTCCCCCTTGCCCTTCTGCCTGTTCCTGCTGCTACCATCCTTCAATCTTCAATAAATGTGCTTGCCACATACTTGAGGTGTATGCTTGGCAATTATTTCCTTGTCATACACAAGAACCTGGACTATTTTTGGCCCATTCAATTGTAACAGAGTTTCTCTATGTAGTCCAGGCTGGCCTTGAACTCACAGCCTCAGTTTCCCAAGTTTTGTTTACCCTTCTTTATGGCAGAGTAGTATTCCACTATGTGTAAATACATTTTCTTTTTGGTACTGGGGATCGAACTCAGGACCTTGTGCTTGTGAGGTAGGCAGCAGAGCCACTGAGCTAAATCCTTGGCCCTAATACCACATTTTCTTTATCCATTCATTGGCTGATGGACATTTAGGCTGCTTCTAAGGCTTAGCTGAGTTGTGCTGCTATAAACATGGGTACACATCACTGTAAATCCATATTTAATGATTTATTAGGGTTGACACATCTTATTATTATTTTGCTTTCTGGTTTACTCCAAACCCTATTTTTTTCTATAAGCTCTGTTCTTTGTGTGTAGAAATACAAAGTCTTCCTGAAATGGTTGCCTTGCTTTTCAAGAGCAGGCATCTTGTTAAATCAGTCCCTCAGTACAGAATTGGGTCCTACCAATGTGAGTCCTATGGTATGGGTACAGTCCCCAGGGAAACTCCACCGCTGGCAAGATTTGAGGGTCAAAAGCTCAAAAACAGGAAGGCTCAAATCCCAGCACCAAAGAAGAGAGCATTTAGCACAGTCAGCAGGCTCTGGATGCAGCCTGGGAGAGTTACTCTGCTAATCTCCAATGGCTCCACACAGACAAACAGCAGAGAACAGACCCCTGGCCATGGTCAGACCCTGGTCTGGCCCACCCCTCCCATACTCTATCTCAGTCTCTGCTGTTTTACAGGAGGTGCCAAGCCCACTCCCTTGTCTCTGCCCATGGCACTCTCCAGCTCTGTCCTCTGAACCACTCTCTGGCTCATCAGGTCTCCTTCCAGACATACCCTCGCTGAATGTGGGTGACAGGAATATTTGCCATTTTTATTCCCTCCCTGGAGAGAACTCTCAGCTCTCCCAACACTTGGTTTACTGTCTGTTTCCTAACAGGACAGATTGCTCTGTGCCAGCTGTCTTTATTTTGAAATCTAAAACAATGTCCTGCACACAGGAAGAGCACTTTAAATCGTCCCCGAATGATAGATGAGTGGGTGTGCTTGCTTCTATCCTCACCAGGATAGAAGCACTTCCTTTTCCCACTTTCCCAGTGTTTACTGAGTTGGGTTTTTTGTTTATTTGCTTTTTATTATTTTTGATAATAGCTATTCTGAGATGAGATGGAACTGCAACATACTTTTGATTTTCACTGAGGGTCTGGTAAAATTCAGTAAGAAATCTTTCCTTTCTGGCTTTTTTTTTTTTTTTTAAACAGGGTATTGCTACATAATTCAGGCTGGCCTTGAACTTACAGAAATCTTCCTGCCTCAGTCTCGAGTGCTGGAACTATAGGTATGCACCACACTACCACATCCCCCTGGTTTTTGTTGGTAGAATTTTTATTATTGCTTCAATCTCATTGTTTGTTATTGATCTACTTTTTAAAAATATTCTTGGCTCAATTTTGGTAAACCTAGAAATGTATCCATTTCTTTTAGATTTTCCAACTTATTAGAACACAAGTTTCCAAAACAGTCCTTACTGATCTTCTGGATTTTAGTGATATCTGTTGTATTGTCCCTTTTATCTCTAATTTTATTTATTTGGGCCTTCTCTTTCTTTGGTCTGCTTGGGCTAAGGGTTTATCATTCTTACTTGTCACAGAACCAGACCATTCACTCAAGGGTCCTTGGTATTGTTGTATTATCTGATAGTTCACCAACTTCTGCTCTGAGCTCAGAGCTTCTTTATTTGTACTGGGTTTGGGTATGGTTTGTCCTTGTTTTTCTAGGATCTGGAGAGGAGAGGCATCATTAACCATTTATTCGATATCACTCTGCTTTCTCACGTAGGTACTCGTGGCTCTGTCCTTGTGCTCCACAGGTTTTTGGGCTGGGTTTTCATCGACACTTGATTCTAGGGATTGTCATGTTTCCACTCTTGTTTTGGCCCTTTGCCACTGACCCTTTGCTCTCTGTGTGTGGTCTCTGAGGTTTCTCCTGTGGTTCATTTCTAGCTTCCTTCCTTGTGACTTGAAAGAATGCCTGTGGTCACAGAATCTTTGCAGGGGAGGATGCAGGCTGAGTGAAAGACTGCATGCAGTGTCATGTGTGGGACGGTGACTCTCCAGCCTCCACACCACCCCACCCCATGCCAGAGCCGAGACAAAGGAGGAGGAGGAGATGAGAAGCTGGCAGCAGTGAGATTTGGGCGTGGCAAAGCTGGCTGGGGTAGTAGGCATGACCTGTTAACCACTAGATCACAGACACATGTGCAAAACAGTTCCCAAAGCCCTATGCATGGACTCCTCTCGAGAACTCAAATAGGTTTTCAATAGGATAACCTAGACCTGTTATCAGCCTAAAGCATGGGATTCCACCACTGCCTCTCAGGAACGGGATGTAGAAGCTCTTTCCTCAAGATTTGGACGCCATGAGGAGATTGCTACCATAACTTTCCATAATAGCCCATGCTGTGATTCCCAGACACAGTGTATACGTTTATCTTTGCTCTTACCCTCTTTTTCTCTTTACTTGGCCCAAGCTTGCTCTGCAGAGCCAGTTTCTCTCCTATTCTTCACTTCTACTTTCTCACTTTTTTTTTTTTTTTTTTGCTTGTTTCGTTCAATTCTTTGTTCAAGACAAAAAGAACCTGAATCTAAGTCCAGAGGGAGAGGCAAGCAACCCAGAACCTGGAAACGTTTAGTTGGAAAGCCACTTTTTGTTTACTGGAAGCAGGCTACCCAGTAACAGTAGGACTGAACCACGGAAGACAAGAAATGGAAGAATTTTTGCTGGGAAAAACCAAACAGCTCCAGAGATAAAACCTGCAGATGTGTGGGGCATGGTGCCCACCCAGCCCACCATTCATCAACCATTGAATCAAATCAAACTGGAACACAATGCAGCAGAAGCCTTTGTTTTGCTTGGTTTTGTTTTAAGCCATTCATTCTTTTTTTTTTTTGGTACTGGGGATCGAACTCAGGACCTTTTGCTTGTGAGGCAGGTGGCAGCACCACTGAGTTAAATCCCCAGGCCTTCAGCCATTCATTCTTAAGGATGAACTCACAGTAAAGGTCATTAGCTGCTTAGGAAAGAAGGGAACTACAAGAAAAAGAAAAAAAAAACAAACCAACTTTGATACAACAGCAGCTATGTAAGAAACAGAAAAATACTAAAATAGGTAAAAGCTGCAATTAGCCAGGCACGCTGGTGTATACCTGTAATCTCAGCACTCTGAGAGGCTAAGGCAGGAGAATCACAAGTTCAAGCCTGGCCTGGGCAACTTAGCAAGACCCTTACTCAAACTAAAAAAGGACTGGGGATGCAGCTCAGTGCAAGAGCCTGACTTGAACTAAAAAATCAAAAGGGAGCACAAAGGAGGTGAGCCACTACCAGCACACAAGAGGAGGCTTCTGGGCCACCGCACTACCCCTGCCAGCACACAGGAGGTGAGCTGCATGGGCTCCAGCAGCAGCATCCCCCGAACCCCCATCGAAATGAGAAGACATATAAACAAGTCTCAAAAACAGACTTCCAGATCACCTACAGCAACCCCAAAGGGAAATGAGATGCAACACTCTGATACTCAACCACCTGGACTCCCTGAACTGGCAACAAAAGAGGATCTGGAAAAAACAAAATCAGAAATAATTTCTCAGGTAACAACAGAGATTGTGCTCATAGTGCAAGACATGATTAATCAATCTAGAGAGGAGCTCAGGAACACAATGGAATCCCAACATAGGAAACAAATGGAATCCATAGAACAGATGCAAACAGATTTCCAGGAGATTTAAAAACTCCATTGAAAGTCTACGCAGCAGAATGAGCCATGTGAGGGCAGAATTTCAGATACAGAAGACAACATTGCAATTACTGACCAGGAAAAGAAAAATTGCTTTAAAATTGTAAGGGACCAGAAATCAATCCAGCAGCTGTTAGACGATGCAAAGAAGAATAACATAAGACTGATTGGAGTCAATGAAGAAACAGGAGAGAGTGCAGATAACATAAAAAAACTGTTCACAGAAGTGATGGCAGAAAACTTCCCAAGCAGGGGAAAAGAACTTGACATACAGATAAGTGAGGCATATAGGACTCCAACAAGCCTAGATAAAAAAAAAAAAAAAATCTACACATAGGCATATAATTGTTAAGATTCCAGAAAGCCAACAGAACAAAGTTCTACAAGCAGTTAGAGAAAAGAAACACATCACATAAAAGGAAAGCCCATCAGAATCACAGCAAACTTCTCAATGTAAACCCTCAAGGCGAGAAGAGCTTGGAGTGATGCATTTCACACCCTAAAAGAAAACATCCTCCAACCCAGATTGATGTACCCTGCAAAATTTCTTTCAAAATTGATGGAGAAATAAGATACTTTCATGATAAAGAGCACCTTAGGAACTTCATGAATACCAAACTAGCACTCCAAAACATTTTAGACAATATCCTAGGAAAAGACAACGAGGATCACAACCCCAGGAAGCCCAGCAGAATGAATGTCGGGCGCGACAAGAAATTAAACACAAAGGGGAGAATCCAACAAAAAAAAAGTCGTGATAATGATAAGTCAGTATATATGAGTTATAACCATCAATGTTAGGGGTCTCAATTCACTAATCAAAAGAAACAGACTGGCAGAATGGGTCAAGAAACAAGATCCAACAATATGCTGCATACAAAAAACACACTTAATTCAAAAAGAAACTCATAGTCTGAAAGTTAAAGGGTGGAAAATAATACTCCATGTGACAGGAGCCACCCCAAAAAAAGCAGGAGTAGCTATCCTCTTTGCAGATCAAGTGGATTTCAAACAAAAAATCTGAAACACTCTGGTCCCAAGAATTTCAGATAAGGGATGCTCAACTTGTGTGTACAAATCTATTGTGAACATGTGTTTTCATTCCTCTCAAGTAAAAACTCAAGAACAGGACTGTTGGTTCTTAACAGTAATACAAGAAATTTCTATATTGTTTTCCAAAATGGTTTTATCATTTTACATTCACATTAGCAGTATTAGAAAGTTCTAACTGGTTCACACCTAAGCTGACATTTGTTCTTTTAAAATTTTTAACTTCATCTCCCTAATGAGTGTATAATTCAATCTTATTATTGTACTGATTAGTATTTTTCTGATTCTAGGGTTGCACACTTTTCCTTGTGCTGTACTGGCTATTTATCATCTTCTTGTGTCTACTTTTTAATTGGGTTGTCTATTAATGAGCTGTAAGAGTTCTTTACATATTCTGGTCATAAGTTATATGCATTATAAATATGGTCTGTTTAAGGACTACTTTTCATTTTCTTAATGATGTCATTTAAAGTTCAAATTTTCATGTAATTTCATTTATCAATTTTTTTCTTTCATACATTGTTTTTTATATCCTAGGAAATTCTTGCCTCCCCTACATTCATAAACATTTTCCCTTATAATTTCTTCTTAACGTTTTATAGTTTTAGTTTTTCATGTTTAGATTCATAGATCCTTTCAAATTATTTTTATGTATGGAAATAAAGGGTTGAGGTTAACTTTTTATATACGGATACCAGGAGCTCTAGTGCCATTTGCTGAACACACTATCTTTTCCTCTGCTCTTGAATTGAGTTTATGTTCTATAAAATGTTAATGTTAAATAATCTTTCAAAACTCAGTGGACCATATATGTGTGGTTCTATTTCTAGATTCTCTGTTTTATTCCAATGATCTATATGTCTTTCCTTACACCAACACTGCCTTGATTACTGTAGCTTTAGAGGAAGTCTTAAAATTAGGTACTAAATGTCTTCCAACACTGTTTTTTGTTTCTTTTTCTTTTTACTTTTCTAGGTCCTTTGTACTCCTACATAACTTTTAAATTTCAATATCCAATTTTTCATTTATACCAAGTATACATAGACCTGAATTTTTATATGTACCTTGTGTTTTCTAATCCTGCTAAATTCAAATACAAGTTCTAGGGGCGCCTAGAGATTTACTTAGTATTTTCTCTGTAGATGATCATTTCATCAACATGTAAAGATTTTACTTCTACCTTGCCAATTCTATGCTATTTGTTTCTTTTTATTGGCAGACTATTTTGGTTTGAGCCTATGTTTCAAAGTTTAATGGATAGATGAAGAGTAGGCATATCTGCCCTTGTTCCCCACCTTCGGGAGAAACCATTGTAGCTTCTTCAATCATATAAGGCATTTTTGCTGGAAGTATGGAGTTTGTTTCAAAGTTTAATGGATAGATGAAGAGTAGGCATATCTGCCCTTGTTCCCCACCTTAGGGAGAAAGCATTGTAGCTTCTCCATTCATATAAGGCGTTTTTGCTGGAAGTATGGAGTACATGTCTTTGATCTGTTGAGAACGTTCTGTTCTACTTCTAGTCTCCTGATAGCTTTTACCATGAACAGCTGTAGAATTTAGTTCAATACTTTTTCTCCAACTACTGACAGGATCATATGGCTTTTTCATTTCCTCTGTTAAAATGATGACTTTTGGGGGTGGATCTTCCAATGCTGAACCAACACTGCCATCCGTAATAAAACCACTTTCTACATAGTGCCAGATCTGACTTCTAATAGTTTGTTTTATTAAACAAATTTCTATCTATGTTCATACTTTTTTCTTCTATTATCTTTATCCAGTTTTAGGATTAGCACAATGTTGAGTTCCTAAAATGAGGGGAGAAGTGTTCCTTTTTTCTGCTTTAAGTGTTTGATATAATTTAATTTATCAGTTAAAACGTATATGAGCCTGTTGTTGCCATATAGGTAAGTTTTCAAGCTAGGAATATACTTTCTTTAACAGGTGCTATCAAAATTTTATATTTTCACCAGAGTTAGTTCCATTAATTTGTCTTCCAAGCCATTTCTTAGAAGTTATCAAATTTATTTCAAAAAAGATTTTTGTAATATGCTTTCTATACCCTTTTAAATTCTGTAAAATCTGTGGTAATGTCTCCTAGATCTTCATATTATAATTTTTAAAATGTATAATTGATATTGTGTAATAGGAAGAAAAGGTCTAAAGGAGTAGGGAAATTGGGAGGGGTAGGGAAAAGGAAAGAAGGGAAAAGAAAAACTATGAGAAAAGGAAAAAATGGAAACAAACTCTTTGCAAATAGGGAAAGGTGGAGGGGGTGGAGGGCAGGGGAAGGGGATAAAAATAAAAACCAAGATACTCATGTAATGGTACAAGACCCCAACGATGAATGTAACTGTATTTTATACCTAAAATATACCAATAAAAAATATACCAATAAACTTAATGGGAAAAAAATAAAATTAAATTTAAAAAAGGACTGGGGATATAGCTCAGTGTGAAGGTCCTAGATTTAATCAGAAGAGGAAAAGGAAGAGGAGGAGGAAGAGGAAGAGGAGGAGGAGGAGAGAGAAAGAAGAATGAAGAGGAAGAAGAGGGCAGTGGTGGCTTCAATTTATACCCTCATCAAACTAAATCAACCTATACATCTATAAAACAAAACACTGCTATGAGTTTCTAAAATTATAAATAAGATATCAAAAATGAAAATGAAGCAAAAACACATAATAATGATAACAATAGCAAGAACTGAGCATTTACTACTCGCTATTATGTGTTACTTGCTATGTGCCATGCCTCACATGCAGGTAAGCATGTAACTCACAACCATCAGCCAGTACAATGGCAGTGAGCAACCCCTTTGCCAGGCAGGGAAAGTGCACAGAGAAGATGGGTAACCTGTGCATGCCCTAGGAAGTCCCCAAGATGGGCTCTAAGTCAGGACTGGTCCACACAAGGACAGCAGACAGATGCAAATGAAGAGGAAAGACAAGGACCTGGCAGGGTGAGGCATGAGATCCAATATCCATCACTGAGTCCTGAGGAGAGCAGAACAGAGCTGGAAGAACTAAGAGGACCAGGGTGTGCATTCCCAAGGTAAAGGGGCTCCAAGCACCTGGTCAGGGGAGGGGAAAGGAGGAGGCCACCAAGGAGTCAACCTCAGAAGAGTCAAGTTTAGAGCAGAACGTGGCAGCGGTCAGGAAGGGGCTGCTATGGGAGCTGATGTTTTCTGCCTCACACCCATGATGGCAGCCAGCTTCTCCACCCTGTCTGCGCACCCCATGGATGGGAAGATGAATGTTTCTGTGTCCAGTCTACAAGAGGCCATGTTCCATCAGAATGGCCTGGGGTCCCAGGACACAAGACATGTGGGAGTCTGCTTTCCTTTCCTGGAGGGGCTGTCCTTGCCAGTCCTGAGTTTTGTATGCTTACTTATTTTGGTTTTTTGAGACAGAGTCTTGCCGTGTAGTCCACCCTGGACTTGAATTCATTATGTAGCCCAGGCTGGCCTTGAACTCAAGGTAGTCCTCCTGCCTCAGCGCTGAATTTTCTTGAAAACTGGGAAAGCTTTATGCTTTTAAACAGCACCTTACAGGGAAGCCATGGTGTGAGTTTCCTGTAAAGAGCATGTAAGCCCTGACGATGAAAGGAGGAACAGGTGGTAAGATGCTGGCTTTCTCAGCCATGGCAAACCTCTCTTTTCAGAGCACCCAATGGCTGAGAGCCCCTCACAGAGCCCAGGGGCCAGAGAAGGGCCAGGCACAGATCCCTAAGCCATGCTACTTCTGACATAGACATATGCAGCTTACAGCACAGGGCTCATGTGTGGACCACAGTACCCCGAGAGAGCAAGTGCCTCAGCTTCTCCCAGCTCAAATGCAGTGGAAAAGGGCCATGACTTTATTTAGCTGACTATGAAGAAACACAGTGTGTATACTTACGTGCGTACCTGGGTGCTTTAAGTTCCCAGTTACAGGGGGAAATCGTAAATGCTCAAAAAACACTGAAGCCCCTTTAGAAAAATTGGTCACTTTCATATATAAAAAGCAAAGTTAAAGCCACTGTTCGATAGGATCCTAGCTCTCACGGTCTCATTTACCATTCTTATCTGTCAATAATTCTTTTTCTTAAAAAAATTACCCATAAAACTGTTTAATCGGCTTTCCTAGTCCTCTCACAGGTGATGACATCTGGGTCAGATTCTCTCCAGCAATGCCAAGGGTTCCCATTTCTCCATATCCTCCTAATGCTGATTATCTGAGGTCTAACTTCTAACCAACCTAGTGGATAGGAAATGGTACCTCATTGTGATTTGGAGTGAAAATTAGTAAAATAGACAGGAGAAAAACAACAGAAAAAGAAACTACAAACCAAAAGCTTTGGTTCTTTAGAAAGAGCAACAAATTGACAATGAATTTGACTAGATTGATGGGGGGTTGTATAGCAATGAAAGAGGAGAAATTACTACTGACTTTCAGAAATAAACAATTAGGACAAGAATTTAAATCCAAGCAATCTGGCCCCAGGACATTACACATTCTGTGAATAACAGGATAAATCTGAGCATATCAGACATCATTGAGTCGTTACTTTGTACCATCCAAATCCCACAGTTCAGCTCGGTATCTGTGACTTATCTGGTCCACAGAGAACACGACTGATCTGGGGAGAAAATTATGCTAGAGAAAATTATGCACACGACCATCAGTGTGGCTGTGTGTCCCTCAGGGAACAAAAGCAAGACATCATGGGGGTGCTGGTTACCTATAATCCCAGCTACTAGGGAGGCTTAGGCAGAACTGCTTGAGCACAGGAGTTCAAGGCTAGCCGGGGCAACACAAAAAAACCTCATGTCAAAACCAAGCCAAACCAAAAAACAAAACAAATAAACAATCCCCCAAAACAAACTGCATGCTCTTTTTAAAAGCATGACACTTACTAAAGCTCCTAACACGTGATTTCACTGACTTCCTGCACCAATCCTATGAAACAGACTGGTGGTGGCATCATCATCATCATTGTACTAAGGATGAAACCCAGAGCCTTGCATATGCCAAGTAAATGGTCTACTGACCGCTGAGCTGCATCCTCAGCCCCAGGGGTGTCAGTACTCCTGCTCCTATTCACAAGCCGCTCTCAGAGGAACGCCAGGGCCTGGATCTGGCCCCAGCCTGCTGATGTCACCACTCAAGTGTCCATCTCGCATTTCACCTTCTTGGCAGGAAGTTCCTGGAAAGCAGCAGCCCTCCCATGACCCCAGTGCACTTGCCCTGGCCCAGGGCACATGTTTCTTCAGGGTTTGGTGACTGAATAAATGATTCCAAATGACTGCTAATAACCCTTCAGTCTGGACGCTTTAAACACTCCTCTAGTGCCAAGCACCAAGAGGGTGTACTGTAAGCTCTTATTCACTGTCTTAGTTACTCTTCTTATTGCTGAGACAAAATACTCAACACTCAATGTTAAAAGAAGAAAGGTTTATTTGGCTCACAATTTGTAGAGGTTTCAGTCCATTGTTGGCTGGCTCCAAGGCAGGGTAGCATGGCAGAGGGGCATCACAGAGGAGAAACAGTCCATGGCAGGACAGGCAGGAAGCAGGAAGCAGCAAGCGAGACAAGCAACAACTGATAGATTCTGTCCCTTTATACTGTATCCAGGCCACCTGCCCTTAGGATGGGTAACACACCCAGGGTGAGACACCTTAATCCTACCCAGAACTATGTCAAACCAATCAGTAAACTGCTTTAGTTATTCCACATTCTTACTCCTAGCACCACACACTCTAGATCCTGTAACCTCTGAAAAGCCCCACCTATGACTGCATGAGGCTTGAGGGGGGGGCATCTAGATACAAGCTATAACATTCACTTAGCTAATCTAATACATACAGCTATTCCATGAGGTATAAAGTTACAGTATTAAGCTCAAAGTTTCAAAGAACACACGTATTTATCCCTGAAAATAATAGCAAGGAAATCTAGAGTATACTTTAAACAGGGAGACTGCTTTTGTACATTAAGTTAAGAAAGCCTTCATTATCATGAGCCTCCTCAAATATGTACTTTTGTTGTATCATGGAGAACCACACTTGCACTAAGTAATACAAGCAATTCCACTGTCTGAAGAAAACTCATAATTTATCTAGCAACAAATGAATACAAGTACTGTAACCTCGATACTTTTACTGTTCTGATAGCCCTTTTAAAAATGTAATATTAAAAATTCATGAAATCTATCTCCTTTCACCTTCAGTTAGTATGAATCATATTTACTATTGTTTTAACACTAGGAGTGGATCTAAAACCTGAAAAATTGGCTCACCATTGTTATGGGCTTAATCTGGCAAGTGTGTACCTAGTTTTGTTCAAAAGTCCTTTCTCTGTATGTTCCTTGGTAAATTCGTGTTTGCCTTAGAAACATGACTCAGAAATGTCAATCTAAGTACCTCTACTGAGTGGCAGCGGCAGTGTGGTCCGTGGTTAACTGAAAGCACTTTGGAAAGGTGAAGACCTGGGTCAGAACCTCAGTTCTGGTGCACTGTGCCCTGGCCTTGGCTCGCTCACCCAAGAAATGGTAACAATCGTAGCACTGGCCTCCACAGACTACTGTGAGGGTGTCTAACTCGAGTAACTCTCAAGGGAGTTTGTGGTAGTGACAGGTCAAGCTGCATGGGACCGCAGAACCGAGCCCTGAGCCCTGAGCCACCTCCCTCCACTTTCCTGTCTGAAAAGCTGGATAAGCCTCCACAGCTCTCACATGTTTCTGCCAACTGGGCCTGATGAAAAATGCTTGTTGCTCAACGCTGCCTCTAGGGTCACCCACCTGGCTCAGAGTCCTAATTCCCCACTTGCATTATGGTTTCTCCTGACATGGCCTTGCCACCACTGAAGGAAGGAGCTGCTCTTCACTCCCAGGTGTCTCAGCACCAGGAAGGTGGCAGATAGCTGAAGACAGATGACTGCACAATAAGCGGCCTTCAGCCACCCATAGCGCTCGCAATGTCTGGAGTACTGGAGAAACCCAGGTGGAGCAGAGAGTTAAAACTGGATCCACAACAAGAACCAGATTCTGCTCATCTGTGGCACAAGGTGAGATTCTAAGTCACCCTGTCATATGCAGCCACCCTGCTCTTGCAAGAGATATTCTCATCAACGAACACGCCTGTCATTTTGTTGCGGTCCCTATAGCAGCCTCCTGCTCTGGCTCTGGGCCCCATGCCGTCTTCTGAGACTGGCTACAACACCAGAGCTCACACACTGCTCTCTCCTTCTACTAGCATGGGGCCAGCCGGCCACTCACCCACTCTGTGCTGAACCAGCCCCTCCACATGGGCAGCCACGGAGATGCAAGATCATCAGAGGACCTGGTTGGAAGGAGGCGGCAACTTCTATCAGGTGGGGAGAGGCCAGGTAGAAAATATCACTAACCAGAACCCGTCCCATGGACTGTGGCCAGCCATAGATGACACAGCCTGTGAACTACCTGGACCAGGTTCTTCCATGGCCTGCGCCAGAATGAATCTGCAGGAACATTGCAGTTTGGAAGCAAAACTTCCACTGAACTCGGCAGTTTTGGTGTCTCGTCTCAAGGAGCTCTCTGCCACCGTGCACTGTAGGAGGCAGCCACCTGAGCAGGTGTGAGGTCAACTTTAGAGCAGGCACTAGATTGCTATCACCAACACACTCCTGTTACCTGTGGCAATGTGAGAAGCACGGTCCTGCCTGTGCTAACACATCTTACCCACACAGCAAAGGTAAACATGGTCACCATGCAGAAAAGCACCTCATGGCAAATGTGCTGACGAGAGCATCAGACACAGCTGGGCACAGTGGCACACGCCTGTCAGCCCAGCACTATGGGAGGCTGAGGTAGGAGGATCACAAGTTCGAGCCCAGGTTTGAGGGCTACCTGGCTGTGACAACTCTCAGCCCACTGATCACCAGGGTTGATTCAGCTGATCTGGCTGGCTAGGCAGGTGTCCTCTTCCTCCCTCACCACTCCATGTGTGTCCCTCTTAAAGCTGTGCACTTGAAGAGTGACCACCTTTAATAGAGGACCGGGGCTGGGGATTTAGCTCAGTGGTTCCAGCGCCTGCCTTGCAAGCACAAGGTCCCGAGTTTAATCCCTGGTTCAAAAAAAAAAAAAAAAGAAATAGAGGAGGGCCATTTCCTCCATCAAGGGTATAAAAGTAGCTGAGCTCCCCTGCTAGAACCTCCGAACAAGTTCTCACAAGTTTGAGTCCAGCCTGAGCAACTCAGCAAGCCCCTATCTCAAAGATAATAACAAAATTTTAAAAAGGGCTAGGGAATATAGCCAGTGTGAAGGGCCTGGGTTTGATTCCCAGTACTGATAAAAAAATTTAAAAAATTATTAATTTATATTTTAAATCCTCAATAATTAGAAAACTAGAGAATTCAGCTTTCTATAGAAAAAACAGATTTCATGCCATCATTTGTAAAGGCTGAGGAAGCTTGTGGTGGCCTAGGGTCAGGGCTGCCTGAGTCTAGGCACTGCCAATGACCAGCCCCAAGGCAGCACTGGAGCAGCCCTGAGCTCATCTGGTAAGCTGCCCCCCACTGCAGGACAGGGTGTCCATGGGGAACCAAGGCTGAGTGACTCAGGTACAGCGCACTTCCAGGATCTGACAGACCCAGCAAGCAGCACTATACGTGTGCAGCACATGTAGGCAGCTGCTGGAGGCCAGTGATGTCCTGCACAAAAGCATGCCCTGCAGTTCTGGCCAGTGACACAGGCTCTCTTGGGAGCACTGCAGCTCTGGTGACTTCCCACAGCACCCCACCCACTGGTGAGCACTGCTGTTGTCATCTCCTTCGATTACTGCACCACCAAAGTGGGCAGAGAAGATATGGGGGCACAGGACTGACTGGTGCACAGACAGGAGCTCCTGCCTGCAAAGAGCCTGGACCCTGGGACAGGGCCGTGTCAATTGCTCCACGGACGATGACAAAGAGCTCAGCCTAAGTCACTGTCACACAGCTCCATCTGGCCTGAGCCAGGGAGATGGCATTCTGCATATTCTCTGCACTCTGGTTTTCCTTTCATTTCTGTTTTGGTGCTGGGGCTTGAACCCAGAGCCCTCCTCACACCAAGTACACGTTTTGCCCCCGAGATGTACCACTAGCCTACCTATTCCTTCAATACATAGTCATACCTTATTTTTTTAAAATTGTTTTTTATAAATTTCATTTTATCCCATTCCCCCCTCAAGCCCTCTCCCCTCCCCATGTACAAAAGCTTTGTTTCCATTTTTTCCTATTTTCACTTTATTTTTGACCCTTCCTTCCTTTCTCCCTCCCTCCTCCCTTGTTCCCCTTCCCATTTGAACACTTTCTTCCCATTTCCCAACATCCATTACACATTTCAGTCCTTATTTCCAATTTCAGTTTCTTACACCAGAGAAACTGAAGTATTTACACATGTGTGTCTGATTACTTCACTTAAGAGTATGGTCTCAAGGTCCATTCATTTAGCTATAAATGTCTGAAGCTCATTCTTCTTTATGGTAGAGTAGTACTCCATCGTATTAAAAAAACTGGGCCAGGGATTTAGCTCAATGGTGCCACTGCCTGCCTCGCAAGCGCAAGGTCCCAAGTTCGACCCCCAGTACAAAAAATAAAAAGAAAGAAAGAAAGAGAAATCAACCAATAACACATGCTGGCAGGATTGTGGGGAGAAAGGAACCCTTCTCCATTGTTGGTGGGAGTGAGAATGGTGCAACCACTGTGGAAATCAGTATGGAGATACTTCTAAACACTAGAATTAGGCCAGGGATTTAGCTCAGTGGTGCTGCTGCCTGCCTCACAAGTGCAAGGTCCTGAGTTTCATCCCTCGTACCAAAAAAAAAGACAACAACAACAAAAAAAAAACAGATCTTGGGCCGGGGATTTAGCTCAGTGGTTTCACCGCCTGCTGCGCAAGCGCAAGGACCCGAGTTCGATCCCAGGTACCAAAAAAACCCCCCAAAAAACCAGATCTTCTTTATCTACTCATCAGTTGATGGGTATTTGGGCTGTCTCCAAGATTTAGCTATTACAAACTGTTGGTATAAACATGGGTGTGTATATACTGTTGTGGAATTATCCTTTAAATTCTTTTGGGAAAATACCAAGAAGAGGAATAGCTGGGTCATACATGGAAGCTCTTGTTTTCATTTTTTGAGAAATCTCCACTCTGATTTCCACAATGGTTGCACCAGTCTACACTCCCACCAACAATGGAGCAGGGTTCCTTTTTCCCCATAACCCCGCCAGCATTTGTTATTGGTTGATTTCTTGATAGCAGCCAGTCTTTCTGGAGATGGAATTTCAGCGTTGTTTTCATTTGCATCTCACAAATGACCAGTGAGTGATGTTGAACAGTTTTTTATATGTTTACCTGCTGTTTCTAAGTTAAAACTGTTATACAGATTTAATGCAATCCCAATTGAAATTCCAAGAGCATACCAGATGAGACCTAGAAAAGCAAAGCCAATTGTAGGCAACAAAGGCAAGGCAGGACATATTACAATCCCCAACTCGAAAATATACTATAAAGCTACTGTGATAAAAACAGCATGGTACACACACACACACACACACACACACACACACACACAAAACAGATCCAAGGACCAATGGAACAGATTAGAAGATGCAGAAATAACTCTAGACATACCTCACCTTTGACAAAGGAGCCAAACACCCTCACTAGCAGAAAGATAGCTTCTTTTATAAATGGTGCTGGAAAAACTGGGTTTCAACTTGCTGAAGATTAAAACTAGATCCATATCTTTCACCATGAACTAAAATAAAATCAAAATGGATCAAAGATCTAAATATTAAAACAAAAACACTAAATCTGCTGGAAAATAGAATAGGTAGAACTCTTGAAGACATTGGCATAGGAAAAGACTTTATGAACAAAACCCCGGCTGCACGGGAACTATCACAATCAATCAGCAACTGGGATCTCATTTTTTTAAAAAGCTTTTGTACACACACATACACAAACACACACACACACAAAGCTTTTGCACAGCAAGAGAAACTACCAACAGAGTGAAGAGACAATCCACAGACTGGGAAAAAAATTGTTACCAGCTGTTCCTCAGACAAAGGACTACTATCTAGAATATATAAAGAACTAAAAAAAGTCACACTCCCCAAATTTAAAGACCCAATCCAAGAATGGGCATCTGAAATGAACAGATATTTCTCGGACAAAGAAGTAGAAACAGCAAAAATTTTGTTTTCGAGCAAAAACAAAACACACAAAACCACTTTGGCCTCTTCCCTTGCTACAATTTGGTTTCTCCTAATAGAAAAGGAAGGAAAAAGCATCACTTCAAATGTACCAGAAAAGCCAACACAATTACCGTGTATGAAAAGTCTAGTGTTCTCATCTTCTTTGAAATAAAAAAAAATACAACTCTCTAAGCAATCAAGTGGATATCAATAGGTACTATACCCCAAGAGTTAAAGTCAAAACCTGCAGCTGGGCTAACTCTATCTCTTAGATGGGACCAGTGCTTGTGCTACTGAAATTTGATGTACTGTGTAAATTTTAGTATTACAGAAATATTGTCAGGGCAAACTGAATAGCATGGAAATAACTGGACCTTTCCATTGAGTTTCCCTTCAAGAAGTGCCTTGATCCTTCAAATCCTGAGTTAAATAGATTTCACACATGAATGCTTGAGCTCATGGGGGGACAGGGGCTCAGGAAGCTCACTGTAAGGATTTAAACATGCAGAGCCCTCCACCTCAGACAGGGCCTGGGGCCCTGCCATAACCCTAAGGACCAGTGACTTATTCATTAGGTCACAGGGAGCGATATGGGCCTGCTTAGTGCAGAAATGCTAAGTGTTCTGGACATGAAGCTGCCAATTCTCAACCGTCTACTTTCTTTCAAGGTGCCTTTTGATGATAAAAGGATGATAATGATGCTGAATTCATCAATATTTTCTTTTAAGGAAGTTCTATTCTACCCTAGGATTGCAAATCTATTTTCTTATAAGTGTTAAGAGTCTTGCCTCTCACAAAAGTCCTAAACCTGCCGAATCCAGGTCTACCATCCATTCTTCTGTTTGATAAGCAAGGCTCTAACTTTTCTCTCCCTCCTCCCAAACAACCTCTTCTTTTCCTCACTGATCCCAGTCTCATCTGTGGGACAATCAGGTCTCCCTGTCCATGTGGACACAGTCAGTTCTTAATGCTATGCTATCCTATTCCTGTCCTGTGTAGCTTGTGTTTGTCACCACATATCTATTTTGTTTTTTGAGACAAGATCTCACTATGCATCCCAGGCTGCCCTTGAACTCACAGCAAGCCTCTTGTGTTAGCCTCTTGAGTGGTGGGATTATAGGCATGCGCCACCATGCCTAGCTTGTTATCACATAGCTTTATAGTAAGTCCCAGCACCACTTTCCGGACCATCTTCAATGGCTTTCTTACACACTGAGACAGAATGACCCCTTTCTCAAAGTCAATACTCTTGAGTACCAGGCACTGCCATCAACAGCTCTCGAAATTGCTGAAAAATGAGCAAGGATGAATGGGCACCTTCTGGAAAAACAGGCAGAGACAGCATGAGAGTGAGAGCAGCTCAGAGAACCTCCATACAGCAACCCTGTGCAATGCAAAGATTCAGATCCAGTCAGAGAAGACAACAAGGTGGCCTCAGAAACCATCTCCCCCTCAATGGCTTTGTCACAAGCCCTACCCCAACCTCAACAGAAAATAAAAAGATAGAGGCTGCTTCTTTGGGGCATCACACTACAGAAAGTACAACAGGGTCTTGGGTGATGTCAGAAGGGTGGGTTTAACCTGAGCACACCCAGAACGAGAGCACTTGGGGGCTGAGCCTATCCTGCCTATATCAGCTAAAGGCAGAAGACGCCACAAAAGGGAAGGGCTGCTCCCCAAGAATAGGGAGCTGCAGGCAAAGTAGGGTGTGTCTACCTATAGTTTGGAAAACTGTATTTACCAGCAGAATATAATTATGTAATTAAAATCTGAAAATAAAAAGCCCTATGTTTTGATGCTACAAACTACAGAAATAAAGGTTTTCATTTTGTTTTGACTAAGTAGTCTGGCTGGCCCTGATGTAGCTCAGGTTGGGCTCAAAGTCCAGGTCCTCCCAACTCAAGCCTATTGAGTGCTAGGATTACAGGATGCACTAGCACCAGGTTCAGAAATAAAGCTTTTAAAGACAACCTTTTCCAGGCATGATGGCACACACCTGTAATCCTAGTACTCGAGAAGCTGAGGAAGGAGGATGGCCGTGAGTTTGAGGCCAGCCTGGGCTACACAGTGAGACCCTGTCTCAACAAAACTAGTGCACTGCCATCTGAGGCTGCGGCACTGAGCTGACCTCCCTGGTGCTGGGCAACAAAGTAACTGGGAGGGCTCTGTCGGTAACACAGGCAACGTATGACACAGGCAACTGCTGGCTAAAGCTGACAGCATCGCTTTTACTTTCTCAAAAAGCTCTGAAGGCAGCAGCTCAGTGTATGAGATGCATATGATTAAGAACAATGCGAGGAAGAGGCTTCCGGGCCGTCATACCACTGCTCCCAGTGCAGAGAAGGTGAGCCTCGCAGGTGCCAGCAGCACCCCTCCACCCCCGAAATGAAAAGACATGTAACCAAGCCTCAAAACTAGACCTCCAGATCACCTACAGCATCCCGAAAGGGAAACGAGATGGAACACTTTGATACTCAACCACCCGGACTCCCTGAACTGGCAATAAAAGAGAATCTGGAAAAATTGAAATCAGAAATAATTTCTGAGATAACGGCAGAGATTGTGCCCATAGTGCAAGACATGATTAATATATCTAGAGAGGACACAGATTAAAAAAATAGAGGAGGGCCAGGGATTTAGCTCAGTGGTTCTGCCGCCTGCCTTGCAAGTGCAAGGTCCCAAGTTCGATCACTGGTACCAAAAAAAAAAATAGAGGATCCATGATGGAACCCCAACACAGGAAACAAATGGAATCCATAAAACAGATGCAAACAGATTTCCAGGAGATTAAAAACTCAATTGAAAGTCTATGCATCAGAATGAGCCAATGTGAGGGCACAATTTCAGATATAGAACATAACATTGCAATTAGTGCCGAGGAAAAGAAAAATTGTTTTAAAATTGTAAGGGACCACAAGAAATCAATCCAGTAGCAGCTAGATGATGCAAAGAAGAACATAAGACTGATTGGAGTCAATGAAGAAACAGGAGAGAGTGCAGATGACATAAAAAAAACTGCTCACAGAAGTGATGGCAGAAAACTTCGCAAGGAGGGGAAAAGAACTTGACATACAGATAAGTGAGGCATATAGGACTCCAACTAGCCTAGATAAAAAAAAATCTACACATAGGAATATAGTTGTTAAGATTCCAGAAAAGCAACAGAAGAACAAAATTCTACAAGCAGTTAGAGAAAAGAAACACATCACATAAAAGGAAAGCCCATCAGAATCACAGCAGACTTCTCAATGCAAACCCTCAAGGCAAGAAGAGCTTGGAGTGATGCATTGCAAGCCGTAAGGAAAACAGCCTCCAACCCAGATTGATGTACCCTGCAGAACTATCTTTCAAAATTGATGGGAGAAATAAGATACTTTCATGACAAAGAGCACCTTAGAAACTTCATGAATACCAAACCAGCACTCCAAAACATTTTAGACAATATCCTAAGAAAAGACAATGAGGATCACAACCCCAGGAAGCAAAGCAGAATGAATCCATTGGGTACAACAAGAAATTAAATGCAAAGGAGGAGAACTGAACAAAAAGAAAAAGTCATGGCAATGATAAGTCAATATGTATCAGTTATAACCATCAATGTTAATGGTCTCAATTCACCAATCAAAAGAAATAGATTGGCAGAACGAGTCAAGAAGAAAGATCCAACAATATGCTGCATACAAGAAACACACTTAATTCAAAAAGAACCTCACAGACTGAAAGTTAAAGGGTGGAAAACAATACTCCACACAACAGGAACCTGAAAAAAAGCAGGAGCAGCTATCCTCTTTGCAGATCAAGTGGATTTCAAACCAACACTGATTAGGAGAGACAAAGAAGGACACTACATTCTTGCAAAGGGAACAATCCAAGAGGAAGAGATAACAATCATAAATATATATGCACCAAACACTAGTGCACCCAACTATATAAAACAAATACTAACAGAAATGAAAAATCATAAAAGCACCAATACATTAGTAGTGGGGGACCTCAATACCCCACTGTTACAAATAGATTAACTAGACAAAAAATAAGCAATGAAATACTAGAACTCAAACTCTTGAACAAATGAACTTAACAGATGTTTACAGAGTGTTCCACCCCACAAAATCAGAATACACATTCTTTTCAGCTGCACACGAGTCATTCTCCAAACTAGACCACATACTCACTCACAGAACATATTTAAGTAAGTGCAAAGGAATTGAAGTTATCCCCTGTATATTATCAGACCATAGTGAGATGAAATTGGAGATCAATAGCAAAAGAAACCACAAAAATTTCATAAACACATAGAAATTGAACAACACATTTCTGAATAACCAATGGGTCACAGAGGAACTTAAAAAAGAAACCCGACAGTTCCTTCAATTAAATGACAATGACAATACAACATATCGGAATCTATGGGACACAATGAAAGCAATCTTACAAGGGAAATTCAAAGCAGTGAATACTCATATTAGGAAAACAGAGCGAGCCCAGTTAAACAACCTGAGGCTGAACCTCAAGCTTCTAGAAAAAGAGCAGGACAAACCCAAGGCTCATACAAGAGAGGAAATTATAAAGATCAGAGCAGAAATCACTGCAATGGAGACTAAGAGAATGATACAAAAACAAAAAAAACCCCAATGAAGCCAAGAGTTGGTTCTTCAAAAGAATAAACAAAATTGACAAACACTTAGCCAACCTTATCAGGAAAAGGAAAGAAAAGGCCCAAATACATGCAATCAGGAATGAAAAGGATGAAATTACAATGGACCCAGCAGAAATCCAGAGGATCATCAATACCTACTTCGAGAACCCATTTTGTACATGCCAATAAGACGGAAAATACAGAAGAGATGGACAGATTCCTAGGTAAGTATGAATTACCAAAGCTGAACGAAGAAGACCTAAAAATTCGAAACAACCCAATATCAATCAACAAAACTGAAAACATAATTAAAAACTTACCAACTAAGAAAAGCCCAGGTCCTGAAGGCTTCACTGCTGAATTCTATAAGACATTTAGAGAAGAACTACTGCCACTACCGTTTAAACTCTTCAGTGAAATTGAAAGAGAAGCAAAACTCCCGAATTTATTCCTGGAAGCAAGCATCACCTTGATCCCCAAAGCAGAGAAAGACCCAACCGAAAAAAAGAACTATAGGCCAATCTCACTAATGAACATAGATGCAAATATCCTTAACAAGATACTCGCAAATAGAATGCAGAAGATCATAAAGAAGATCATACACCCTGACCAAGTGGGATTCATCCCAGGGATGCAGGGATGGTTCAACATACACAAATCAGTCAAGGTAATACACTATATCAATAAAGCCAAGGACAAAAACCATATGATCATCTCAACAGATGCAGAAAAAGCATTTGACAAAATCCAACACGCATTTATGATAAAAATTCTACAAAAAATTGGAATAGATGGTCTCTACCTCAATCTGATAAAAGCCATCTATGAAAAACCAACAGCCAATATCATACTAAATGGGCAAAAACTGAAATCCTTCACACTAAAATTAGGAACAAGACAAGGATGTCCACTATCACCACCCCTGTTCAATACAGTTTTGGAAACATTAGCCACAGCAATTAGACAAGAGAAAGAAATAAAAGGAATAAAGATAGGAAATGAAGTCAAATTGTCATTATTTGCAGATGATACGATACTCTATATAGAAGACCCCAAGAACGCCACCAAAAGTCTTCTAGACTTAACCAAATTCAGCAGAGTAGCTGGATACAAGGTCAACACACAAAAATCAATAGCTTTCCTCTACATGAACAACAGACTCACTGAGACAGAAATAGGGCAAACAATTCCTTTCACAATAGCACCCAAAAAATTGAAATACCTAGGAATCAACCTAACAAAAGAAATCAAAGACCTCTTCTCTGAAAACTATAGCACTCTGAAAAAAGATTGAAGATGATACCAGAAAATGGACAGACATCCCCTGCTCCTGGGTAGGAAGGATTAACATAGTGAAAATGGCCATACTTCCAAAACTGCTATATAGATTCAATGCAATCCCAATTGAAATCCCAGCACCATACTTCACGTACCTTGAGAAAACAATCCAAAAATTCATTTGAAACAAGAAGAGCCAAAAGCAAAAGCAAAAGCAATTCTAGGTAACAGAGACATGGCAGAGGGTATCACAATCCCCAACCTGAAACTATACTACAAAGTTACTGTGATTAAAAAAAAAACAGCACGGTACTGGCAAAGAAACAGACCTGAGGACCAGTGCAACAGATTAGAAGATGCAGACACAACTCCAGACACACTCAACCACCTCATCTTTGACAAAGGGGCCAAACACCCTCACTGGAGGAAAGATAGCCTCTTTAATAAATGGTGCTGGAAAAAATTGGGTTTCAACTTGCCAAAGATTAAAACTAGACCTATATCTCTCACCATGCACTAAACTAAAATCAAAATGGATTAAAGATCTAAATATTAAAATAGAAACACTGAATCGGCTGGAACAGAGGTTAGGTAGAACTCTTGAAGACATTGGTGTAGGAAAAGATTTTATGAACAAAACCTCAGTTGCCCATGAACTAGCACAATCAACAAGTGGGATCTCTTCTTATTAAAAAGCTTCTGCACAGCAAGAGAAATCACCAGCAGTGTGAAGAGACAATGTGGGAAAAAATCTTTACCTGCTGTTCCTCAGACAAAAGTCTACTATCTAGAATCTATAAAGAACTTAAAAAAAAAATCAGACCTCCCAAATTTAAAGACCCAATCCAAAAATGGGCATCTGAAATGAAGAGACATTTCTCAGACAAAGAAATAGAAATAGCAAATAAACATATGAAAAAAATGTTCAACATTACTGGTCATTCATGAGATGCAACTGAAAACAACGCTGAGATTCCACCTCACCCCAGAAAGAATGGCTGCTATCATGAAACCAACTAATAACAAATGATGGTGGGGCTGTGGGGAAAGAGGAACCCTGCTCCACTGCTGGTGGAAATGTGGACTGGTGCAACCACTGTGGAAATCAGTATGGAAATACCTCAAAGAACTAGGACTGGAAGTCCCATTTGACCCAGCTATTCCCCTGCTGGGTATCTTCCCCAAAGAATTAAAAGAATCATACCGCAGAGATAAATGGTACACCCATGTTCATAAAAGCAGTTTGTAATAGCTAAAACTTGGAAACAGCCCAAATGCCCATCAACTGGAGATTGGATAAAGAAAATGTGTTTTTTAATAAAATGGAGTACTACTCGGGGCTGGGGATTTAGCTCAGTGGTTCTGCCACCTGCCTCGAAAGCGCAAGGGCCTGAGTTCGATCCCCAGTACAAAAAAAAACCAAAACAAAACCAAAAAATGGAGTACTACTCAGCCATAAAGAATGAGAAACTAGAGACATTTATAGCTAAATGGATGCACATTGAGGCGATACTCTTAAGTGAAATAAATAGGACACACATGTGTAAATAATGACTAAAAAGTATAACAGATAATGTGAAATAGGAAGAAAAGGGGCAAAGGGGAAGGGGAAGTGGGAGGGGTAGGGGAAAGGAAAGAAGGAAATGGAATTAATATGAGAAAATGAAAAAATGAAAACAAAGTCTTTGTAAATAGGGAAGGATAGAGGGGTTGAAGGGAGTGCAGGGGAAGGAGGAAAAAATAAGAACCAAGAGAGATTATGTAAAGGTATAAATTTCCAATGATGAATGTCATTATATTGTATACCTAAAATGTGCCAATAAAAATAAAATTAAACAAAAAAAAGAACAGTACCTTACTCTGCCCTATGACCAGGTGAGATTTAACTGTGTGTGTATTATATGGACATCAACAGCACTGGTAATTCACTATTAAACAGCACAGCTATACACAACAAAAGCACAGAATTAGGATAAAATCTCATAGACTTAAAAATAAATCAACCACTAAGAATTATTTACAAACTACTACAGTACTGGATACAGAATGTCTCAGTGTGTAGAAAGCATTCAGGATAAGGGGTTCATGCTATTATGGTGAGAAGTCTTCATATACTCAATAGAAGATAAAAACTGGAGAACTCAGCCACCTGGGATAGAAGGAAATCTGAGAAATACATGGCCCAGTCCCAGGTCCCAACTCAAGACTTGATATCAGGACATGGAATCAAGCAGGAGGTCCAGAGCAAATTTCCATCAGCAGGAATGAAGTCCTGGGATGGATGCTTCAAGGTCAAAGTCAGGTGGCGTGGGTCTCAGACGCAGAGATTCCGGAGCCTCTGGGTCTTGTGCCAGAATTTTGGTTCTCCCACATTCAGTTGCACAGGCAGCAGGGGCGGGGCTATATGCAGGGCGGTGAGGGACCTCCGTGGACAGGACACTTCTGTGTTCCCAGGACAGGCTCCCTGCCAGCCACCATGGGACCCTGCGGGTGATCCACACCACCACCACCTCCGCCCACGGGTAATGGTGAGGTGGATTTTCCACTTCTGTTAGTGTGTCGGGGTGGACGGGTGGAGAAAGCCACTGAGGTTCCTAGCCCTGTAATGTGCTTTCTATCAAACTCAGCAGAAAAAAAAAAAAAATTCAGCAGAACTGCCAGTAGGGCACTTGCTCCACTCATGCAGATGGAAAAAACCCAAGGTACACGGGTAATAGCTGTCTAATGCCACCCAGCCTTAGGGAGATGGGGCTAGTATTCCAAACCAAATCTCTTGATTCTGCAATCCCAATCCCCTCTGCATCACGGCACCTTCAAAATCGTTTTCCAGAAAAAGAAAGTCAAGGAGGAAAGCGGGGGTGGGGGTAGTGGGGATGACAAGAGATCAATGAACTGTCTAAGAGAATGAAATTCTTATACTATAAACCAGATCGTTTAATACAGATTAACACAACCACTAATTCCTAAATACGTGACTTATGCTTTAGCACTGATGTCAGTAACTTCTGGCCCTGCTCCACCATGCTAAGGTTACAGTTTATTAGGAAATCTGACACTTTTTCCTTAAAACTTTACCTACCTAGAAACCATACTGAGCCATAGTATGTAAATACCAAAGTGCACAAACTAGAATGTGATGAGCTGAAGACTCTGCAAACACCCCCAACAGAAGTGGAAGGGCTGCAGACCCCACCCTGCCATTTGCTCCCTTTCTCCCCTTCGCAGCACCATGGATTGGCGTGGCTTCTTGTGGAGCTATCCATAACATGCCTTTTTGCATGCTGCTCTGTGAACACCAGAAATCGCCATCTGTTCTTGTTACGGAGTACTGCACCTCGGGCCTGTGGCCCACTGCACCCCTTTACAGCCAAAGGACACTTAGTGCCTAATGCCAGCTCACATGACAGCAACAGCTCACCATGCACACGCCTGACAGCATGCTGCTACCTCTGCTGGGTTTGGAGATTTTCTTTCTGCTTTCGGTTGTGTTTGGTGCTGGGGAATGAACCCCAGCCTTGCGCATACCAAGCACATGCTCTACCACTCAACTATTTCAAAGAAGAACCATCCTGTGCTTCTTCAGAAAATAAACAGGCAGCACAAATTTACATTTTATTCCTTTAAAACCTTGAATTAAATAAGTCAACAAACACTCTCTAATCACCAGCCTTCTCTGCTGAGGACTGATACGTACTTTTTTTTTTTTTGGTACCGGGGATCGAACTCAGGTCCTTGTGCTTGCGCAGCAGGCAGTGAAACCACTGAGCTAAATCCCCAGCCCTTTACTTTTTGAGATCTGCTTTTAGCTTTGGTATAGCAATGAAATGTTCTCAATAATCCCAAAGAATTCATTAGCCCAGGAAAAAGATGTGTTGTTACAAAAGCAATGGGGGGAAATGAGGTAGGGACAAATAGCATTTCTGAAACATCCTATGGCTAATGCACACGAGTGACTGCCCCTGACACCTGCACAGGGTGTTAACTCCTTGGGCTCAGGGGTGAGGCCTTCTCAGGGCAGATGTGCCTGCCTCGCAGGAGCATAGCAGGCACTGATGGCAGCCGGACAGGAAACACTTCATATCCTGCATGGTTCTTATTACTACGAGAGCAATGAAGGCAAGGAAGGTACGCCTCCAGTTTGCACCCAACTGCCTCCGCTCCAGGCCCTGACCTCCTCTCCCCTCATGCTGACCTAGACAGGGGAAGCCAGGCTTCCCCTCTACCTGGAGTCTCAGAACAAACTCCTCTCTGTTCACACACCAACATCTCAGGAGTGGGGCGGGGCTTTTGGATCAAGGACTTTAGGTCTCTTACTCAGGAGAGGGACTTATTGGCCCTAAAGCCATGCTTTGCTCCCGGGGTGGACCCACATCAGCAGAGGCCACCACAGTCTGGGACATATCAGGAGGGACAGTTAAGGTCTGAACCAACCTGTCTCTTCTTGTCCCTAACAGCTCACCCTCCAACCCCACACCATCTCCCAGGGTCTGAAGCTGCTTTTGCTGTCCCCATATAGAATGCCCATGCCACAGCCCCCTCCTTGTGTCACTGAGCTATGTACCTTGAACCATTGCTCCTGGGCAGCCCTGTTTTAAGGACAGAGCCCTGCTGCTCGAGATTCCAAACTAGGGCAACTGCAGAAAAGATGAGCCACCCGGGACGGCCGTGAGTGACAGGTGACAGGGGCAAAGGGAGGGAACAACAGAGGATCTCAGCCTCCAGGGGAACCGGGTTGCCAATGAGTAAGAAAGAATGCGTGTTTCACAGCATGCAGATGACAGGTCTCCAAGTACCCACCGGGTCAAAGGTGATGACCACTCATAAGGGAAAGTTGGTACTATGTAAACAAAAGCCAGGAGCACTACAGGCTGCCAGGGGAGTTTTGCATGACAGGTGCAGCTGGGCAATCTTAGGCCTCATCACTGATGTTCCCTGTGTGGTGGCACAAGGTGACATGTGCGGCCCCTCTAGGAGGTGCTTTGGGTCCAAAGGAGCCCATGCAGGTGCTTGAAGACACATTCTAAGGAGACCTCAGTGTGCAGAGACTCAGGCAGTGGTGTCACACACACTCACTGCCCTGTTTTATGAGTGGGTCCTACCCCAGCCCCAGTCCCAGCGGGAATCTCCCTTCCCCAGGACACGGGGAACTACTTAAGTCTTTTGTCTCCCTCACGCCACACTTGACTTCTTGAAGACAAGCATGAAAAACTGCTCAGCAAGAGCCTGTAGTCTGGACTACTGAGAGGGCTGAGGCAGGAGAATCCCCAGAGCTCAGGAGTTCAAGGCCAGCCTGGGTGCCATAGCAAGACCTTATCTAAAGGGTTCTCTCTCTACACAGGCATGATCGCAATCACAAAACTTCAAGGCACCAAAAACACAATGATTGAAAGCAATATAGGGCCGGGGATTTAGCTCAGTGGTTTCGGCTGCCTGCCTCACAAGCGCAAGGACCCAAGTTCGATCTCCAGTACCAAAAAAAAAAAAAAAGAATGGAAGCAATATATAAGCAACTTAATGGTGTAAGACAATATACAGCTTTTTTATTAAACTATCGTTTTTTTTGGTTCCCCTAATTAGTTCAAGGAGTCAAGGGTTGAAAAAAATGACACCAAAAATCCTTGAACAGGAGAGGAAAGAAACACCCAAAAATGAACAAAGAATTAAAAAAAAAATTCGACTATTGCTGTCTTTTAAAATAGTGTAAGACATTTTATTTAAACATCTGTGCTGTATAAAACAAGTCAACATATTCACCAGAATTTCACCAGAATTTCCAGTGGAAGCTTTTTTGGTTTTTTTTTTTTTTTTTTTTTTGGTACTGGAGATGGAACTCAGGACCTTGTGCTTGTGAGGCAGGCGCCGGAACCACGGAGCTAAATCCCCAGCCCTGTCCAGTGGAAGCTTGACATATACATACTTTGCAAAATTTGCTTTTAACCTCAGTAAAAGCAATTAAAAGGTGATTTTCCATAATCCCACTGCATGAATCAATTCATTTTTGACAAGATAAGAATTCGCTATTAATGGCTATAGAGACTTTCAGCTCTGGCTCCCTGCCACCCCACGACAGCCTCTTCTTGTTCTCTGATCCCCTGTGGTAAGAGGAACGAAGATGAGAATTTTTATTTCAAGAAAATCATGTTAGATTTGTGCTTTGTTTCCTGGCAATGATACTTAGGCTATTTATTTTTTTCACACATGAACCTATTAATTTTCATGTAGTTAAATCTATAATTAACTTAATAAATTATTCTTTTCTTGCCTTAAGATAAATCAGCATATCTGTGGGAAAAATAAGGATGCAAATGGGTCCTCTCATCCATTTTTACCTCCAGGCAGGGTAGTGCCGCTGTGTGGTTGGACCAGTACCTGTACCATAGAAAGACATCATGAACAGGCAGCAACTGTTATCAGTGACAACACTAATGTCAAGAGATGGTGCCAGGCACTCTGCTGACCGCTGGTGCACACACAGGGTGAGCAAAATCATCTCTGCCTAATCAGTCCCAACAGGGTGCATGTGGTTACACAGAGCCAGAGGTTGCAGGGCAAAGTGACACAAAATCGACCAAGACCTTTGATTCCAACTGGTGGTGGAGATGAGAGAGGACTCCTAAGAAGGGAGGCAAGACCCCCAAGACTGGAGGGGAGAAAGTACAGCTCTTCCAGGTGAGGCCCAGCAGGGGACATCCTGGGATGCCTGGCAAGCCACAATGCAAGGGCCCAGCCGGGTAGGAAAACCATGGCAACCTTGGGAAGGTTTCAATAGGGAGGAGGAAAGGGCCTCTGCTGACTCATGGGTTCTGGTGGGGCCCAGACATCATCACGCCTGCATAAGAGTCCTGCCAACTGCAAGTACTCACACAAAGTACTTCCACATAATATTTACTCCACGTTTTTTCTTTTTCTGAGACAGGGTCTTGTGTCACCCAGGCTATCCTCCAACTCGTGCTCCTCTCACCTTGGCCTCCAAATACACTTTTGGACCGGCTGCCTGCCAAATGAGTAGTTGAAAACACAAGGGTCAAATCCCAGAGTTCCAATGCACTGCCTAAAAATGCTATTGTTCTTATTCCTGAAGGAGCGCAGTGGCTAGGAGACCATGCACTTCAAGACACCAACCCCATATTTTACTGGGTATTCTATGTGAGGAGCTTCTCTACACTACTTACACTCACTCACTTCATCTTTCATTCTAGGGGACTGTCCAGATGAGGACACCGAAGCTCCGAAAGGTTGTTACCGACTCAAAACCACACTGCAAAGAGGTGTCCAGTGTTAACCCCAGCACTGCTAAGCACTGCCACTCATTTCGCATGTGTGTCCATGTGTATGTATGCCTGTGCGTGTGCATTCGTGTCTGCACGTGCACACGTGTCTGCACACAAGTGCATGTGTCTGCATGCCTGTGTGCACGCATGTACGTGCATAACTGCACGCCCACATGCATGTATGCACGCATGCTTGTATCTGTGTGGATGCAAATGTGTGGATGCCTGTACCCGTGTGCGTGTCTACACATAGCGACAGCACACTCAATCCCACCCACGCGTTTGGAGATCTGGGCAGCAGGGTCCCAGCCCCGCACGTCGCCTCCCGGAGAACTGCTGGGCCCCGCAAAATGACTCCGGGGCCCTCTCACGGACAGCTGGGTTTCTCCGGGTCTCTGCTTACTCTTTCTACCGAACTGGAGCCCAGCATAACATGACCCTTCCCGGCCTCGCCACCGCCCTTCCTCCCCTCCCCTCCTAGGTGCCGTGGCCCCGCCCCACCCACACGCACGACGCATACACGCACGCGCGCCCGGGACGCCCGGCCCGGCACCGCCTCCCCCCCCCCAGCCCTCCGCTACCGCCAGCACCCGAGCCCGCCGGCCCGGTTCTCCTCGGTCCTCCGACCCCGCCCAGGCTCCAAACCCATGGGCCCCCGCCCCCTTCACCAGAGCCAATCAGCAGAGCCCGGGAGGCGGCACTGCGGGCCCGACCCTCCTCTCTGGGCCCCTATTGGCCAACCCAGCCGTCGCTCAGAAGGTCACTGCCCGCGCCCGCCGTCCCCCTCCCCTCCTCCCTCCCTTCAGGAAAGGCGGCGGCGGGACGTGGCGGGCGCGGGCCATAACCGGGTCCGAGGGTGCAGCGGGAGATGAGGGCGCGGTGGGCCGAGCGGGCCGAGCGGGCTGAGGCGGGCGGGGCGGAGGCCGCGGCGTCTCCGCGCGGCAAGATGGCGGCCTGGCGGCGGGCCAGGCGCGAGGCGGGGCGCACCCTCGCCAGCGCCTCGCGGCTTGAGGGCGGAGGGCGGAGGGCACGAGGCGGCCAGGCCGCGGCCGGTTGGGGCGCCGCTTACCTGGGGGGGCTCGGCCCGGCGCGGCCTGCGGGCGGGGCCCGGGTGTGCGGCGCGGCGCCCCGGCGCGCGGGGACCGGACGGCGGCGGGGGCGCGGGGCGGCGGGTTGTTGTCGTCGCGGGGGTCAGAGTTCGTGACCCCGGCCGCCGCCGCCGCGCGCTGAGGAGGAGGGCGACTGCGGCGCTTCCTCTTCCCGGCGCCTGCCCGGCGGGGGGGCGGCTCGCGATTGGCTGCGCGCGCGCGGACGCCGCGTCGCTCCTCCCGGTCCGAGGCCGCCGGGCGGGCCTGCGAGCGCGGGCGCAGGTCGGGTCGGTTCCCTCCTCAGTTTCGGGATCGGGGTCGAGGTCCCCTATTGGGGCGGGGATCAAGGTCGGGGTCCCCTCTTCGGGGCGGGGATCAGGGTCGAAGTCCCTTCCTCAGGGTCAGGGTCCCCTTCTCGGGCGGAGATCGTTTTGGGTCCCCTTCTCTGGGCAGGGTATCGAGGGTGGAGTCCTTCCCTGGGGTGCAGGGTTCGAGGACCCTCCTGCGGAAGATCTCCCTTGGCGGGAGTCGGGGGTCCACCCCTCAGGGGGTAGGCGGCTGGGGGTCCCCGTAGGAGCGGGAGTCGGGGTCTCCCTCTTCCGGGTGCGGCTTTGCTGTCAGGGTCCGGGATCTGGGCAGGACGGGGTGCGGTGAGCCAGATGGCGGGTCGGGAATGTTCGTTCGCAGGATTTTTTTCTTGCACTTTCCTGGGTTGTGCGGAGTAAATGCTTACTATGTGCTTTGAGTATTCGCCTGTGTTCTCCACACCGTTTCCCTTCCTTGCCAAGCTGGAAGTCGCCTGGAGGGGGAAGATGATGAGGGTGAGGGACGGAGCAGAAGGCCACGTGCTGCCTCGCTGACTGGGTCTTAACGGCGAAGCCTGGTAACACGGGCTGCTTTGCTGTGAACCTTTTCAAAAGTTAAGTTTTTAATCCTAAATAGTGCTTCTATACACTGTAGAAATTCAACAGCAGTAGGTTTTGGGAGAAACATTAAAAATTGTACTGGATTTGTAAAAAATACTAAACAGCAGCTAAGATGATTAGAATTTTCTGTGAATGAAGACTCTTAAACTTTATTTTCCTGAGGTGCAGGATCAGTGTCCCAGATGGTAACAGGTGAGCCACATCATCAGCCTTTTTTTATTTTTGAGACACTCCCTAAGTGGCCCAAGCTAGGCTCGAACTTGAAATTCTCCTGCCTTAGAGTGGCTTTATAACCGGTGGTAGGGTTGACAGTCACACAAGGCACACCGCTCATTTGTGCCAGCCATACTTTCTTCTCTGGGTTTCTGTTAATCAGCACCTACAGGTGCATTGACAGAACGTTCACCATTGCTTTACCAGCTTTTAAAAGCAAGGTGCAGTCGGGCACTTCTGGGACACAGCTGCAGGTGGAGTGAGCCTGGGAGCTCTGATGGGAGATACAGTGCGCCCAGGCCTGAACCCCATCTGCACATGTGAGCAACAGAATGAAACAAAATGACTCCTGTGGCTTCATCTCTTGAGATGCAGTTTACATTAGTATTTTTTGAGCTCTGGAGAGCTCAGATCTCACGCCAGGAGATTGTTGATCCCCAGGGATAATGTTGTCTGGAGTGACAGAATTCGACAGAGCCACCCTTGGGTGCAGTATCAGGGAGCCCTGGGTGGAGCTCTGCTTTGTCCCCATGGGCCCTCACTGTCCCTGTCCCTGTGCACAGTGGCTGAGTGCTTCTGGCGGCAGCGCAGGACAACCACAAATGCTCACATTGTACTGGTGCTTGCAGAGAAACCGGCAAGGTGCAATGGCTTCACTGCCCATGTGGCTTTCACAGTGCTTCACAGACTGCCCTGTGAGGAAGCACTGACCTGTCTAGGAGCTGCCACCAGGAACTGGATTGTGTACTTTTGTACCCAGCACAGAGTGGATATGCTTTTTTGCCATTCAGGGTTATTTTATATCTACATTGTGTTGATTCAATGGAAATCAAACTCTAAACAATAGTTGCAGATGCACTGAAATTTCCAAATTAGTATCAAGCTGACATTTTACCTTTTTGGGAGGAAGGGACGTCCAGGGGTGGGGTTCATGCTCATGCTAAAGTGCACTACCCCTGAGCAACGGTCCCAGCCCAAAGATTTCACTAGGAATGGTCCTGTTTCTGGAGATGTAATTACAGTTGAGGTGGGGAATATGGCTCAGCAGCACTTGCCTCATATGTACAGGCCTTGGGTTTGAGTCCCAGCACCACAACCCATTAGTTGGCCTTGGGGTATCCCCCTGCTATAACGCAGAGCAGTTGCTGATGCCTCAGACTGAGAACACAATAATCACCTTTGGAAGTACCTAGCATGGCTTTGTACCAATTTCTCTGTAGTAGTTTCTGCTCTGTTACTGTACGTAGTAATTACTTGGCCAGCAACTGTTTGTATTACTTGTATAATTGTGATACGCTCTATGAAATAAACTTGAAAGCCTCTGGTATTGGCTCAGGCATGGTTTCTGAGTGCCAGGCTAGGCACTCCTCACACGGTTAGCCTGCTTAATCTCACCGTAATTGTCGGGAGTGGATGCTCTTATCCCGTTTCTGCAGCTGAAGAGGCAGGCTTAACCAGGGAGGGTGACTTCTCCAAGACCCCCTGGCTCACATTTGTAAACCACAATTTCTGCCCTCAAGGACTCTTACTACCCACCTTGTGCTTCTGTCACTGTTGGCCTCTGGTACAGACTCATCAGGTTACTCAGGAGGCAGAACGCCATATCCATGGGGACACAGGAAGAGTGTTTCCGGGCCTCCTGATCATTGTTCAGAGATGGGCACCAGTGGTTCCATGGTGGACTCTGTTAGAGCTGCAGCTCTTGCTCTTTGTAGGAGACTGGGTCCTGAAAATATGAAAGATAGTCAGGTGATGGTCTCAGAAAAACCACCTGCTCCCACTCGTCATTTGAGAGTGCTTGTCCCAGAGGACATCTGCTTTCTGTGTCATATCACCCACTCGGGAGGGCTGGTGGGGAGGAGCCCCCTGTGAGTGTATGTGCTTTGGAGAGCCATCCCTCCTGCACCCCGGTCCCCAGCTTTTGTGTTTCTCCAGAGAGTAAACCTGCTTCCTGTGCAGATGCAGGGAAAGTGGGACTCAGACCTTGTACCTCCTCTCCAAGCTATGTCCCGCTTGTGTGGCCCTTGCATGTCCCTCTGCAGTTGGTGTCTGCATAGTGCCATCTTCCAAAATTTGGCTGAGATTTTTCTGGACCCAGTGCCTCTTGAGCTGCCTTATTCTTTGGGTTGCATGTTTTTAATTTGCCTACTGTCCTCAGGGTGCTGTGTAACTGACCCCAACTCAGTGGCCTAAAAACAGTCACTGTTTGCAGCCACAGTGGACCTAGAGCTGGGTCACCTGAAAGGCTGGCCTGACGGCCCCAGTGGGAACACAGTGTGGACTGGGCTTTGTCACAGTGTGGCAGGTGCCTTCCAAGAGTGAGTGTCACAAGAAAGCAAAGTGGCATTTTTAAGACATCCCCAACAGTTACCCAGAGCTACTTCATCCGTTTCTGCTTAGGAGGCCATCACCAAGGTCTCTGGGCTTGAGGAAATGAATACCATGCTCTGAGAAGGGGAGTTTAGTGGTCCTGAGCAACCTGGCCCTACTACAGCTTTTGTTTCCACCTTTGCTCGCTGGTTGTCTGCTACTGCACTCTGCTCTTCCCTGCTACCAGGGACGAGCCCCCCCCCCCCTTCCCCGCTCCTGTCTCAGGCAGCCCCATCCACCCAGCTGTTCCCAAGTAGCTGAGGCACAGTCACCTCCCTGTAATCCCTTGTCCCCGAGTGGGTGTGCTCTGACCCTCTGTAACCAGCATCTAGTTCTTAGAGCTGGGCCACACCTGGCATTGTGACAGAATGGCGTCACAGAGTCCAGGCCCCCTTTGCCTACCCACAGCCTCGAGCGTGACACCCAGCCCCTTCCTCACCTTCCAGGGGTGCCTGGGCATTTGCAGCCCCAGGAGACAGTTTCCATCATGCCCCCTGACCATCTGGAGTAAGTATCAGTGCATCTCAGGTTGCCTGACTCGTCCGTGGAGTCTGTTACCACCTAGGCAATCCAAGTTGCTCTGAGCATTTATAGTCAGGCAAGTGTGGGAGTCCATTTCCAGAACACCTGAAAATAAGCCTTCCACAGATGGTGATGTGGCTGGGTTTCTGAGAGGCCCAGGCCCTGCAGGCATCTGTCCTGAGGCCTCATCTGGCTGTGGGGCTGGGGGGAGGGTGTGGAGGGAGCATATGGACAGGGCCTGCAGCTGGCTGTCAGCTCCATGGGGATTCCACCCTACCCCAGGAAGAGAGACCTCATGGAGAAATCAAGTAACAAGTGCTGGCAAGGCTGCAGGGAGAAGAAACCCTTTTGCATTGTTGAGAGTGTAAACTATGAAGCCACTATGGAAATCAGTGTGGAGGGTCCTCAAAAAGCTAGAAGTAGAAATACCATTCAAGCCAGCTATTCTCCTTCTAGGCATATTCTCAAAAGAGTTAAGGATGTTACTGTGATCCCATGCATACCCATGTTTATAGCAGTACAATTCATAATAGCTAAATCTTGCAAGTGACCTATATGTCGATCAGGAGATGAGTGGATAAAGCAAATGGGTTATTAATAACCAATGGAGTACTACTGTGCTGTAAAGAAGGAGAAACAAGTCATCTGTAGAAAAATGGATGTACATTGGGACTGTAATGCCAAGGAAGTAAATCAGACACACAAGCTTAAATATCACATGGTTTCTCACATGAGAAACCCCAAGTATGAATAATTTAAAGAGCAAAATAAAAGATAATAGGAAACAGATAGATCTTTTGCAAATGGGAAGGGGAGCAAGAAATAAGGGCAAGGAGAGGAGGGGAAGAAAAAAAAGGTGTGTTATGTACATGTATTAGCTCCCCACAATGGTGTAATCATTATGTATTGCAAACGGTACTAATAAAATTAAAAGGCCCTCAGGGCAGCAAGGCATGGTATCGCATACCTGTAATCCTAGTACTTGGGAGGCTGGGGCAGCCAGAATTGGAGGCCAGCCTGGGCTACAAAGTGAGACCCTGCCTCAAAAATACAAACCCCTCAGGGTTCCTGGCTGAACCCTGAACTGGTCACCTTAACTGATGTAGACAACAGCCTTCAAGGCTTCCAGTGCTACTGATAGGTTAAGTTTGCCTGTTTATTCAGTGATAGGGATGGGACCAAGGCCTCCTGCATGCTAAGCAAGCACTCTACCACTATGGCAAGTGTGACATGGTGAGTGTGACATTATGGTTACAGTGAAAGGCAACAGTCATTTTTCACCTTGGCCCACAAAATGTTTAGCAATAAACATTTTTCCGAGGTGTAGTAGTGCGCACTTGTAATCTCAGCATTCAGAAGGCTGAGGCAGGAGGATCATGGTGAGGTCAAGGCCAACCTGGAACATATAGTGAAACCATGTCTCAAAAAGTCTTACTTAATTTTTGGTACTGGAGATGTAACCAAGAGTCTCATGCATGCTAAACGCACTTCTACCATTGAGCTGCATCCTCAGACCTTGAAGAAAATGGTCCAAAGATTTGGTTGGGAATTTGCACTGCAGGTGTCTGGAAACTGCTGCAGCCTTCAGGAGCATGAAGAAGCCCACTGGGAGGCAGGTGCAGTGTGGGCTTTGATGTTCGCTGGTCCTGACTGTGCCAGTAGCTGCCGTGTGACCCCCAGGAAAGTGACCTGATGTTTCTGACCTTTTTTCTCATCTGCAGAATGGGGAGAGCAACAGAACTCACCTCAGCAGGTCTCTGGGGAAAACTCAGTGAAAATCAAGGCTCAGGCCCATAAGGCATCCTTGCTGCTGGCCACAGAAAGGCTCTGCTAAGAATCCTGAGAGTTGGTGCTGTTCAGCTGTGGTTTAACAATGTTTTTTGATTAGGAGCTTAAAAGATCACTAATATCAAGTCAGTCTCCTCACATCACTTCCTGTAACAACAAATACAAGGGGTGATCAAAAGATACAGTGAATATTTAAAAAATTATTACAGCTGTTTAAAAATTATTATAGTAGAAGACATGTTGCCATTGATCTTGCTCAAAACACTCCCCCTCGCTTCCAACACACTTATCCCAGCATTCTTGCCACTTTCTACAGAAGTTCTGGAAGTCCTCTTTCATGAGTGTCTATCAGTTGTGTTAAAAAATATGGTAAATGCTGCTGCCAAGTGCTATCCAACCATAAAGCAGGTTGGTAAAAACATGATGTTGTGTCCGCAGCGTCTTATTTACTGGATCTGGCACTGTCCAACTCCTGGCTCTTCTCCAAAGTCAAAATTACCATGAAAGGTAAACATTTTAATTGATTTAGGACATCAAGGCAGCCAAGACAGTACAACTACAGACATTCAGGAAAGAGGACTTAAGAGCTGCTTCAGAAAGTGCCAAGAACCATGGGCTAAGTGTGTTCACAGCAATGGGAAGGATTTGGAGGGAATTCATGGCAATGTGTAATATTTTTGAAATTTAAACATTTGCCATAGTTTTTTTTTTTTTTTTGGTACCAGGGATCGAACTTGGGTCCTTGCACTTGCAGGGCAGGCAGTGGCACCACTGAGCTAAATCCCCAGCCCTTGCCATAGTTTTTAATCACATCTCGTCTATAAAATAGATGGCCAAATAATTGCCCTGATGTATTCTGTCACAGATTATCCCAACTCCCTGGCAAGGCACAGACCTGGGATCTCACCAGCCCAAACTGCAGTCTTTTTCCAGAAGTTTTGAGGTGTGTACGGTGCCACTAGGTGAGCCCCCAGCCCTGGTGACTGGCTTAGCTTTCCATCGCTGTAAGGAAATGCAAGAAAGCACTGACTTTTTTTTTTTTTTTTGGTACCAGGGATCAAACTTGGGACCTTGCCTTTGTGAGACAGGTGGTAGAACCACTGAGCTAAATGCCTGGCCCAAGAAAGCATTGACTTATAAAGAGAAGAGCTTACTCCCTTCTGATGCTCTGGTCCCATATCGGGAGGCCCAGCTGGATGGCAGTGGAGCAGACTGCTCCCCACATGAGCCAGGAAGTCAGAGCCAGCAAGAGCCGGGTCCCACAGTCCCCTCCAGGACACACCAGTGACCCTGAAAGTGCCATCACCTCCTGAAAGCACAGTCCTGGGGACCAGGCTTCAGCACTCAGACCTGTGGGGACCCTACTGCAGTTGGCTAAGAGGGCTCAGGCCTGTGCAGGAGTTGCTGTCCTCAGTGGCTGTTCAGGGGCAGCAGCGGCCGAGTGTGGCCTCCTGTAGCCCACCCTGAGGCAGTGGGTCAGAAAGACCCCAGGAGTCTGCTCCTCAGCCAGGCTCGCCCTGCCTCGAACTTCCTGCTTTGAGCTGATTTCCTGATTATTTCCTGTGCTTTCTGTGAACAGAGGTCTCAGCATGGGCACATCTGTGCCCCGTACCAACTAGGCCTGTGTAGGAGCTCAGGTCTCCATGATCACAGAGGCCACAGGGACAGGTGAATCGCTGAGAATGCCCTCCAATGCAGCAGAAAACACCACAGCCAGGACTGGTTTTGCCACCCTGGCTCAGCCTCAGGAGCCTTGGTGACCACATGGGCCTCTGTGTTCAGTGAAAGCATTGACGCTGTCAAACAAGTGAAGGGTTGGAACCAGGTGTGGTGGCACATGCTTATAATTCCAGCACTTCGGAGGCTGAGGTAGGAGGATCCTACTGAGTTTGAGGCCAGCCTGGGCTACAGAGTGAGACCCTGTCTCAAAAATAAAAAACCAAACAGAAACAAAACAAAACAACACACCACAAAGGAAAAGAGACGATGAACAGAGGCCTTCAGCCTGCAGAGCCATTTCCCGGGATGAAGAGGAAGGTCCTGTCCTTCCATCCTATCAGAGAGTGGGGCCCATGGGCTGTGAGGATGCCATGCCCTCCCAGGGGTCACAGGTTTAGGACCACAGCTGCATGTTCAGTCTGTGTCCTCCCTCACTCCAGGAGGAAGGGACAGAGGACGGAGCTCTGGGGCCACAGTGGGCGGCACCTCTTTTGCTGGGGGTGCTACAGGCTGCTTGTGCCTGGGATGAGGTAAGCAGCCATCCCTCCAGTAGGGCACCCTGCAGATGACTGTGCCTCAGACCAGCTCAGGGGCTTCTCCCTGCTGCTCCAGGTGGGCTGTAAAGTCAGAGGGAATGTGGATGTGTGTGACTGAGGAGCCAGGTGTCCCCAAAAGGATGGCCCCAACCTGTTGCCGGGCGCCTAGGAGGGTCCTTGTGGCTGCATGGGCTCCCTGTAGGAGACCATCAATAGGTCCATCAGTGTAAACATTCCCTCTTTGCAGAGCGTTGGAAACAGGTGTTAGGAGGTAAAAGGAGGCACGGGTGTGGCTGGGCCAGAGCATTCGCCCCACATACATAAGCACTGGGTTCTGTCCCCAGTGCTGCCCCGTCCCACAAAAACATGCAGTAAAGACTATCTGGAGCTAGGCACTGACAAGGGCCAGGGGTGGATACTCCTGTTACCTGTCACAGCAGTCCCCTTATTGGGGGACACATCCCAGGACCCCAGGGAATGCCTGATGCTATGAACAGCACTGAAGCCTGTACAGACTGGGTTTTCCCTATATGTACAAGTTTAATTTAGAGATTAGGCTCACGAAGAGATTAGTAACAACGATGATAAGTGGGACAATTATAACAAAATACTGTAACAGTCAGGCAGGGAGGTGCACACCTATAATCCCAGCACTCTGGAGGCTGAAGTGGAAGGATCACTGCCAGCCTGAACTACATATCAAGACCCCGTCTCAGAAAAATTCTCCAACCCCCCAAACCCCAAACCAATATATTATAATAAATACTATTTAAAACGTATGAGTTGTTTATTTGTGGAATTTTCCACTTAATATTTTCAGACCACAGTTGACCCTGCATGGCTAAAACTGCAGGAGACGAAGCTGCAGATGGGGCCACTGACTGGGAGTGAGGTGATTCCAACGGAAATGAGCCCTCAGGCATTAACAGAAGATCTGTCTGCTCCCTGCTTTGAATCAGGACATGTTTAATGTAAACGTTTTAAAAGAACTGCAAACTAGAAAAAAACATTTCCCTGGAGATATTGAATGTAAATAAGTAGTCCTCAGATAGTGGTGCTTTACAATGTCTGCAGCGAGAGGCTGCCTGTGGCCACATTCCTGCCGGGGATGCTGCCCTGGCCATCGGTGCCCTCAGAACCCAACAGCAACATTGGCAGGGACCCAGCCCCAGGGCGTAGCGTCTCTTCTTCCAGCCACTACTGTTCACCTTCTGAAGTCCCATCTTCTCTCCTTTTTTCACTTCTTTTGGGAAATAGTGTATCTGCAGAAGGACAGGTTCGTAAACTCGCATTGCCCATGAAAGTGGCAGGCGCAGAAAGGCACGCAATAAATTAGAGCTGATGCCATCTTCCGAGGAGGATGCCATGGAGAGACAGAGGGAGCCCCACCATGCTCAGCTGGAGGAAGATCCTCCTGCTTCATCCTTGCTGGATGGAGGACAGTGACCTGGGTGGCTTGGTGTCCCTGGGATGCAGTAAAGGCTTAGGAAACTTGGAACTGAAGGCTGCAGCTCAGCAGGACGATAAAGTGCTTCTGAGGACAGCAGCTGTCACTGCTGCCACTTACGTCACCTGAGGCCCAGTGGCCACCATGAAAGGTGATGAATCTACTTTGAGGACAAACCGGAAAAGCTGTTTCTACTGAAAGCCTGTGTTTCTACCTGAAGTTGCTACTGGTTTCCACATCTTCATGTTACTCCATTTTAGCTCACTTCTGGGTAAGAAAATAATTCACGATGGGCTGGGAAATATGACAACAGAAGCCAGGTCTGGCGATCCTCCTCCAGTCCCCGGCCATGCTCCAGGTGGGCTGGGATGAGGTGTGGCTCCTGGCAGGGTCACCTGTCTAGCCATGAACTTGCTTCAGTTCCACACTGGGCGACTGCTATAACACGCTGGCGTCCTCCATGGCCTCCATCCACCTGGAGACAGAGAACATCGGGTCATGGCTCTGCCGGGGACTCAGGTCACAGGGTGACGGTGACAGCCTGGAGGCCAGGGCCACCTTGTGTTCCTACCTGTTTCTCACACATGCTCTCTATGTTTAGCAGAAGACTAGGGACGTGGTGTGAATGGGGATTGGGTCAGCTCCCTCCTGCATGGATGAATCACTACAGTCGCTCTGCCCTTGTGACACTGAGGCAGGAAGTGGCTAAGGACAAGGCCGGAGAGCAGTGGGAAGGTGCCCTCACAGCCGTGTTCTGGGCTGGAGCCACTTTCTAAGGGCGCTCAGGTCTAAACACAATGAGAAGGCCACCAGTGGCTCGGCTCCTGCCCAGTGTACTTCTTCCGTCCTAGGCAACCCCGACCCCAATCACCATGTCTACAGCTTTGACCCCTGTGGGTTTGACCACTGTGACAATTCTTCCAAGGGGCAAAAAGGTCAAGAACTCCTCTGTCCCTGCAAGCGGCCGAGCCACGCCACTCACTGGTGGGAGTCTCACCCCAGACCAGCTCCTCAATCCCACTCCAAACCCCAAGGCTTCAAACCCAGCACCAAGTCACTGGGGCTGAGAGCCTTGCTCCTGGTCTGTGCCCGCCCTGTGAGGAGGAACTTCTGTTCTGTTTTTCAAACAAATCTTTGCTCTCACAGCTACTCTGGTGTCCCGCTCAATTCTTTGTTTAGGAGTCAAGAACCTGGACAAGAACCCAGCTGGAAACCCTATGGCTCCAGGACCTGGTGGCAGCGGCAGGGCAGCACTGTCCTCAGGGCAGTGAGGGGACTCGGGCCTTCCCCGTCCATACCTCTGGGCAGCACTGGCATCCTCAGCCTTGAAGCTGTAGAAAAGCGTTTTCTTGTGGTAAAGATGGAAGATGGGGCCTGGGTCGCTGCTGCCCTCCTCCCTCCCTGGCGCGATGGTGAAGCCCAGTAGGGGTATGCTCTCCATGGCCACTTTGTCCTGCAGGGCAGAGGGACACAAGCATCAAGCATGGCCCACTCACAGGGACAGCGCTGGCTGTGTTTTTGTCACCCAGATCCTGCCAGGGTCAGCCCTTGGAAGGAGCAAAACTCCGCCCCCTCCCCCCACCAATACTGAAGAATGAACCCAGGGCCTTCGAACTGAGCTGCACACCGAGCTCTTTTTTATTTTTTGAGACAAAGTCTCACTAAGTTGCTGTTCCCTGGGGTGGACTTAAACTTGGGATCCTCCTGCCCCAGCCTCTCACGGGTTACAGGCGTGCACTACCAGGCCTGGCTTGAAACCTGACATTTTGAGGTCAGGCATTTGCATCTTCCTTATTTTGTTCAATCTGCACAACAATCCTAGAAGGTGCTGTCTCCTTCAGAAAAGGCAATGCCCCAAGATGACACAGCTAGAAAGCAGGAGCCAGATCTGGGGCTTTGGGGCAACTTCTAACATTTTTTCCGCTGAGTCTGTTCTCCAGTGACTCAGTTTCCCTAGTTTCTTCTGAGACCACACTTACTCCTCAGGCCTGATGTAAAGCCTTCCGTGGGCAGCCCCAGCTCCTGCTCTGTGAGCAGCTGTACTGATGAGATGCACCCGAGAATGCATACAGAGCTTGAAACAGCACTCGGTGGGAAAAGAAAGATTCTCATCCGTGAAGATATGTTATCTCATGTGCATGCATGGAAATGGAGAACACGTGTTCATGTAGCTTATAAAAACACAGGGTAAAGAGAAGTAATGAGCACGCCAGGACAGCTGTGGGATGAGAACAAAGGGGAGCAGGATGAGTGTTAAAATTCTGAAACAATTTTCAAAGATGGAAAGATCAGAAAAAAGCATTTGGGCCAGGGATTTAGCTCCGTGGTTTTGCTGCCTGCTGTGCAAGCGCAAGGACCCGAGTTTGATTCCCGGTACCAAAAAAAAAAAAGAAAAAACAAAAAAGCATTTGATGAAATTCAACATTCAGTCATGATGATGAGTCTCAGCCGACTTGGAGTCCGAGGGAACTTCCTTAATCTGGCTCAGGGTAGAAAGATAAATGCCCACGGTCAATGTCACACTGAAGAGCGAGCTGCTGAACTGCCCCTAAGATGGGAACATCAGGATGCACAGACCACAGTGCCGGAGGCCTAAGCCACTGCAGGGAGGCCAGAGAAAGAAACACAAAAGACCAGAAAGAAGCAGTAAAGCAGCCTGTGCTTGTGAAGAACATGTTTGACTACAAAACAACACTCCAACTAATGAATGTTAGCAAGGTCACGGGACGATCACCTTCCTATACACTAGTGGCAGACAGCTAGAAAATAAAACCAACTCCACTCACATAGTGTTCAGAATAAAAAACTTAGGAATAAAGTCAGCAGAAGCTAAGAACAGAAGTGTTGAGGTCTTTGGACGAGAAGATGCAAAATATCACAAGAGAAATGAAAGAACTGAAGGTGACCCCAGGTCCATGGTGGAGATTTGACACTGGCAGGACAACAGCTTGCTCCAAGTTGATCTCCAGGTGATCAACAACCTCAGTCATAATCAAAGAGAGCTTTGGAGGAGTAGAAACCAACAGGGCTGTAATGAAAACCGAAGACTTAGAGGGCCTGGAATAATCTTTAGAATGAAGTCGAAGGACATATGAACCCAACATAGAGACTCACCATGCAGCCCCAAGTGGAGGTCAAGGATAGACACAAAGGCAGAAGATACTGGGGGTCGAACCCTGGGCCTGGACACTGAGCCACACCCCCAGTCCTTTTTACTTTTTATTTTGAGACAGGGTCTTGGTAGGTTGCTCTTTTCCAGGCTGGAATCAAACTTGTGATCCTCCACCTCAGTCTCCCAGAGTGCTGGGATGACAGGCGTGCACCACTGTGCCCAGTGAAATCCGACTTTAAAAGCCAGCCTGTGTGGTCACCGCTGTGACCCCTGCTGCTCTGAGGGCATCCCCCCTTGCTTCCCTGCTTGCTGTGTCTGGCCAAACAGCTCAGATGGGGCTGGGGGAGGGGAGGCTGCGGCCAGGTCAGTGTGGGGGCTCAAGGGCCCAGGCAGGGAAGACTGAGGCACATGGAAGGCACCCCCCACCACGTGGCTGCCGCTCAGGATGGAGCTCCCAAGACACACTAGGGTGTTCTCACTCTTCCGAGTAGATGAGGACCTGGGAAGAAAGCCCCAGTTCAGTGCAGAAGCGCTTGAGGCTCCTGAATTCCACAGAGGCCTCTGCCAGCTGCCTCTCTGGGTCCCGTGACCCTGAGGGGCAGAGTGTGCTCCGAGACAAGCCCCCTGCAGAGGACCAGGTGACTTGGGTCCCATTTCAGGATGGACTCCACCCACAGAGGCCACTGCTGAGGGGCCAGAACACCCAGGGAGCCTGGGCCACTCTCCAGCCCCACCACCACCATGGCCCCACTTTAGCTCCTCCAGAGCAGTGGGTCTGAGGGCTCCCAGCTGCGTTTTAGAAGTGAAAGGAAGTTGTGTTATAAAGACACAAACTTCACTTCTCCTGAGAGTTACTGGTGTGGTCAGTCACCCTAGAGAAAGAAATGGACAAACCACACCCTGCACCGTGGCGCACACCTGTCATCCTAGCACAGGGGAGGCAGAGGCAGGAGGATTGCCACGCGTTCGAGGCCAGCCTAAACGACAGCACTGGGGACTCATTTGCCCCTTTGGAGATGGTGTGTGGGACCCGAGGGGCCGGGGCCTCGTGGGGAGGGGAGGCACAGCCCATACCTCTCTGGCCGTGTAGGTGTACAGCACTTTGCCTTTGATGGCGAACCACAGCCTCTTCCAGGGCCGCTTGCCCCGCTTGCACCGGCTGAGGTAGCCGCTGATGGCCAGGCCCTCGCCTGAGGCGGCCACCTGCAAAGGAAACCCAAGGTCAGGGCTTGTCCCCATTGCACGTCCCCATTGGGGCTTGGGGATGGGACTCGGGGACCCAGGAGCCCAGGACTGCGGGGCACCACAGGGAGTGGGTCATATTCAGGGTCCTGCACACCCACTCCCAAGTCACGGAACTGCACCCAAAGATGCTGATGTGTTCATTCACCCCCTCCACATCTCACAGGGGTCTGCTCACTGCTGGTTGTTTGGATTTTTTGAGACAGGGTCTTGCTGTGTAGTCTTGGCTGGCCTTGAACTCACTGTGTAGCCCAGGCTACCTCAAATTTTTGGTGATCCTCCTGCCTCAGCCTCCCAAGTGCTGGAACTAGGCATGAACCACCATACCCAGTAGCAAGAAAATTTCTTGAAGGATCTTGAGGGAAGCCGGAGAGGCACACATTTCACTTTCCATCATATACTCTTTGGTGCTTTAAAAATTTTTTTTTCCTACACCATGTATGTGTTATTTCTGAAATTTTCTTTCCTAGTGCTGGGGATGAACCCAGGCCTCTTGAATGCTAGGTGAGCTCTTGCCATGCAGCCGCAGATCTTTCTAAGATATTTAATCTTCGTGAGTTACGCTACTGGACAGCCCCTCCCCCATGTTAATCCTTCTTTCCCTGACATTTGTCCACACTCCTTGCCGTCTGCTCTGGATTGTATTCATGGGAACATGGAGCTGCTAACTGTGGGTTCTGGGCCAACGAGTCTTCATGTGAATGACTTACAGGAGACAGAACCTAGCCAGGTCTGCAGGGTGGCCGAGGTGTCCCACACACAGCCGCAGGCCGCCTGAGACCACCCTGAACCCCATGGGGCCCCAGTGAGATGAAGCAAAAGGGTACTGAGTGACCCAGAGCCCCAGTGGCCTGGGCGTCCCTGCAGCACTCGGTCTTGGCTCCAGGGCAGGAGGAAGAGGAGAGGAGGAGGTGCCTCCTGCACCTCCTGCCCTGCCTTGGGTCACCCTTCAGTCACTAAGGCATCTGTCAGCTGCACCCAGGGACAAGCACGTCCCAAGGGAGCAGGTGCTGTCCCTGAGGTACACCTTGATCCTCGTAGGGAGGGAGAGTGGCCAGGCTGGGCTGGGAGGCCTAACCCCATCCCCAGGAGTCTGTGTTGCCCCCTCACCTCTGCCAGGGCCGACGGGACCTTCTTCTGCTTCTTAAAGTTGGAGGGGTTGATGCTGTGGAAGACGGAGGAGAGGGCACTGCCCGAGGAGAAGAGGGGCGAGGACAGTGGGAAGCTCATGGTCACGGGCCGCTCTGCAGGGAGAGGACAGCGGTGACCAGGTGGGGGGCACGGTGGGAGGCAGGGACATTTCCCAGGACACGGGCCGGGATGGCTGAGCCCCAGTGATGTCAGAGTCCCCAGGGAGGAATGCACCTGCCCTCCTTCCAACCCAGCCCGTGAGCACCGCACCCCTTGTGGGCCAGCTCTGCTTCCAGGGCCCCATCTCAGACCCTTCCCTCCAGTTCCCAGCTCCACCATGGGCTCCTGAGGGCCCCACAGTCCCTCTGGTCATGGGCCACAGAGCTCCCCTGAAAGGGGCCTCATGCTCCGAGTTCTGTCCCTTCACAGAGCCCCCTCACTCCCTGCACGAGCAGCTCCTGGGGATGTGGTGGCTCCGGCAGAGCTGCCCCCACCCGATGCTCCTGAGCCCGATGGTTACCTCGCAGGGGGCCCGGCGCGGCCCCGCCCCTCTTCCTCAGCTCCCCGAAGCACCCGTCGCACACCTTGGCCATGCGGTCCTTGAGGTACTTCAGAGGGTACTTGTTCCTCGAGCAGTTCCGGCACACGATCTGCAGGCCAGCACCAGGGGACACGTGTGTGGTGACCGTCATACCCCCAGATGTGAGAGGGGGCCAGTGTCCACCCTCATGGCCCCTGCCTCTGTGCCCCAGGCTGCACTGCACTTCCCAGCAGGTGTTTCAGTCCCCCCCCCGCCCATGCTGCACCCTGAGCCGTGATGCAGCACCCTCCCCACCACGGGTGCCACTGCCAATGTCCTCTCCTCATGTGGTGGAGGTGGGCATGGGCCCCCCAGGGTCCCCACAGTGTCGCTGGCTCACCTTGCCGCAGGCGTGGCAGTGGTGGCGTCGCAGTGTGAGGGAGAAATCGCAGCCGCAGTTCATGCACATCATGGCATGCGTGACTGGCACCAGTGTGGGCGGCCGCTCGCCCAGGCTGACCCCCAGCCTCTCCCGGAGCTGGGGAGGGGGTGGAGGTCAGTGTGGTCCCCACTTGCCCCCAACCCCAGGGGACCCATCTCGTGGCTGTGGCTCACCTCGGCACTATGGTGGAAGGCGGCCAGAGCCTGGGCCTCATGGTCCTCGGGGACAGCCCTGCTCAGGCAGCTGTGCCACTCATCCCTCTCGGTGCAGGAGCTGCGGGGGCAGGCAGGCAGGACAGTCAGGGATCCTCCCACCTGCCATGCACATCACTTTGTCCCCAGACAATGGGCTGTGAGAGGGCCAGGGGACAAGGCCCCTCTGCCAGTGGCAGAACCAGGCAAAACAAAGGCCTGGGTCATGGGGGCCACACTACAGGGATGGACCACTGGGGACAGAGGGAGGCAGGGGCACCCTGCCCCACACAGCGCCACAGACACCCCTCAGGTGCTCTCTGGGGTGTGACGTCCACCCAGGCTGTGGGCTGCCGGGGACACAGGCAGCAGCAGTGAGTAGAGCCTCACAGCGCCCACCAGGTGGTGCATGTGTCCCGCATACCAGCACGATGGCCCTGGAAGTGGTTGGGGGATGGACAGGGAGCAGGAAGCTGTGTGTCCCGCTGCTTGGGGACATGAGCCCGAGGGCCCAAGCACACAGCCCTGCCGGGTGCCTGACCTGGGGGAAAGGGAAGGGAGGGGAGGGGCGTAGAGCCCCAGGGTGAAGTCCTCCCTCCCTGGAGGGACCGGCACTCCCAGGGCCCACAGCCCGGCTGAAGACCACAGGGCTCGCTCCAGAGAGCGCAGAGCACTGAGGCCAGCAGGTGTCCACCCAAGGCCTGCATAGGGACCAGTGTGTGACTCCCTACTCCACAGGTGTGCACTGGTGTGCATGCCGCACACCTCACACCCAACATGAGGGCTCCACAGCCACCCCCAGGCCCTGTGTGGAGGGGACACCCAGCTGCAGGAGCCCCCAGTGTGCCCACCCAAGACTGCAGCTCCTACCCTGGGCTTGATGGAGCCCCTCACCCTCACTGGGGAGGGGATGCTCCTGGGGTCTGCTGCCTAACACTGGCCACAGGATGGAGTCCCCAGAAAGAATGCAGGCCTTTCCTCTCCCTCCCTTCCTTCTTCCCTCCTTCCTTTCCTCTCCTTCCTTTGTTCCTCCTCTCCTTTCTTCCTCCCTCCTTCCTTCCCTTCCCTTCCTTCCTCTCCCTCTTCCCTTCCTGTGTTGGTCATGGGACCCTGCACCTTGTACTGGCCAGGCCAGCGCCATCCACTGAGCTGCCCCTGGCCCTTGTGTGGATCGAGTGAGTGGTGACCGAGTGAGTGCCGCATGCCCTGTGGGACCTGCATTTAACCCCATATTGAGTGCCCAGCTCCCAGGTGGTGGCTTCCCCAGGCGTGGGGTGCGATTAGGCAGTGGGGGTGCTGAGCCAGGCTGAGACCCGAGAGCCCCCTTGCCACAAGATGTGCAGTCGCCTCCATAAGCAAGGCCACGCTCGCCCCAGGTCTGCGGCCACCTTGATGCTGGAACCACAGCCTCTCCTCTGTGGGTGGCCTGGGATGGCCCATGGGAAAGGGGAAGGGCAAAAGCCAGTGCTCATCTTTCCCCCGCCCTCAGGACGCAGTGTTGGGGTGGACAGGCCACCTGTGTTGGCTCTGCTGTCCGTGGAGTCTTGCAGACCCAAGGTGCAGTCCTTGTCGCCTGTCACATGCGTTTCCCATGCACACATTTCTCCAGGAGAGAAGCCAGGTGTTTTTACAACAAAATGGTTAAGAGACACTGAAAGGAGCAATTCCTCTCATCTGTTGGGTGCCAGAAGGGAAGTGATGCCCTGTCCACGCCTGACAGCCACATGTGCCCACCTCCTTGTCCCCTGTCCCTGTCCCCATTCTGTCCTGTACCTGGCCGACAGCATCAGGCAGCACTGGGCAGTCTCAATGCGCAGGGCGTACGGTATGTTCTCCATCACCGGCCGGCTGACCTGCAAGAGCCGCCCCAAGCACCTCAGGGGAGGCAAGGAGTGGGCACCGTGGGCCCCTGCTGGTTGCAGGGCGCAGAGAGCCAGGCCTGACACAGATGCTTGGCAGCCTCAGTTTCCTCAGTAGGGACACAATGCTGTCTTCTCGGTCATCCTCAGGAGGTCAGGAGCATCACTCCTGTGCGACGTGGGGTCCGGACCTGGCTGCTGGGCCCCATCTCCAGCAGCCCCCCTCCCTGCTCAGTTTCCTGGGGTGAGTGGCACCATGCAGGGGCCCCGGCCTCCTCACCACCTCACTGCCCTCAGGATCACAGCTACCTTCAGCCCTGTGGTCAGCCTTGGCATCCCCTCTTAGGTGAGACCCAGATGAATGTCCCCACACCTTTTGCTCCCCAAGAATCCCTTGCAGCCCTCAGTGTCTCCTCAGGCCCGAGTCTCACTGGGTGGAGCCACCTGTGTGTGCTCAAGGCCATGGCAGCACTGTCACAACCACCAGGCAAAGGGTGGCCCACACACCCACTGACAGGGGATGGAGAGACAGCATCACAGGCTGCCTGGGAGGAGGATGCCTTGGCCCCAGGGTGGGCCAAGGATACACAGCTGTGGGGAGGACAGGGGACAGGGGCTGCACACAGCAGCAGGAAGGACTGTAGGGGCTGGGCAGGGAAGGGACAGGCAAAGAGTCCTGGAGGAGGACGCACGACATGGCGCTTGAATGCAGTGGAGAGGACGGCAATGCGGTGTGGTCTTGTCTCCAGCCCCTGCTCACCTCATTTCCACCCCATGTCACCGCTCCAGGGCCCAGGCTCCAAGGAGCGGCAACCTCAGGCACTGTGCCACCTCTGGGTCTCCTGCCGGACTCACCTTCATACCAGCCACAGGCAGGGAGCTCTTGAGCCGGTACTTCCCGTCCTTCTCAGGGTGGGTGTACAGCAGCACGTCACTCATCTACAGACGGGACCGTCAGACAGGGAGGGCCAGGCTCAGCACGGGCCGTGCATCCCAGGCCCTGTGTCCAACAAAACCCCAAAACCAAAATCAGAACAGGCTGCTGAGACATAGGACAGTGGGGTGACCTCAACGTCTCTCTGAGCAATAGGACTAGTCCATATGCACAGAACAGGGCAGGTGCCAGGGCAGGGACCTGACTGCCAGGCATAGGGGTCTCAGGCTGCAGGTGTTTTACATGGTGACCTGGGGCAGGGGCGGTGACACATGCTGTGAGGATGGACATGAGTGTTGCTGGGGTGGAAGGAGCTCTCACTGCCGGGGATCCCTGGGGATGGGGTGAGCCCTGAGCTGTCCTCAGAGCTCCCTCCCCAGCATGCACAGTTGGTGCAGACTAAAGGCCACTGCTGTGCACACAGGTGAGGGATGAAACAAAGGCCACAGAGCTCTGTGGGAGGAAGTGGCTTCCATCGGCTAGAAGGTTCTCACACACACAGGGCCAGGTGACAGTGCGATCCTCCTACCCAGTGTCCTGAGCCTGAACAGAGCACCTGCCTCCGCACCTGATCCTAGCAGACCCCAGGTGTGCCTGTCCTCCACTGCAGGCATGGCGCATGCGTGGAGCCTGAGGTCTCTGCCAGCTCCCCCAGTGCCCAGCACCCATCTTTACCAGCAGCCTGTACCATGTGGGGGTGGGCGGGGCGGAGGAGAACCCTGTGGAATGGGCGAGGGCCGTCTGCTGTAGTGTCCCCGAAGCCCTGCGTGTCCTCAGGCAGTGCCCCAACTCTGAGCTGCAGTTCTGATTGGTTTAGGAAACTGGGTTTTTTTTTCTTTTTTCTGATCCTGGGGATGAAGCCAGGAAGTGCTGAGCTATATACCCCACCCCTTTTTCTTCTTTAATTTTGAAACAGGTCTCACTAAGTCGCTAAGTTGCCCAGGCTGGGCTGGAGCTTGTGATCCTCCTGCCTCAGCCTCTTAGAGTAGCTGGAATTACAGGTGTGTGCCACAACAGCCAGCAAAACTGGCACCTTTGAGAAAGACAAATTCTGTCGTATGTGTGGCTTTTTTCCCTTTCTTTTTCTGTGGTGCTGGGGCTGGAACACAGAGCCTTGGGCACAAAGGGCAGGTGCCCACCCCTGAGCCACACCCCAGCCCCACAGGCTTGAAGACCTGTCCCCTGCTCACTGCCTCTTGGTGTGTGTGTGTGGGTGGCATGGGGACCTGGAGCACCTGACCTGAAGACCCATTAAGATTGAGAAGGTCCCCCAAACACACCATGTCCTGACCTCTGTGCTCCACACACTCGGTCCCTGCTGAGACCCTTCCTCAGTGGCAGATGCCAGAAATCAGAAATGCACGGCTCCTAGGGGTATCCTGCCGCTTACCTCTCAGCACCCTATTACTGTGTGGGGCCCCTTGGAGCACCCTCCCCACTCTGCCAGTCCTGCATCTCTGCAGAGAGACAGGTGCCCAGAGGCAGGCAGCCCATGTGTCCCACACCTGGTCCCAGCCCAGGATGCTGTTGGGTGATGGTGGCCTCTTTAGCAGAAGGGGCTGCGGGAGGTCTTGGATCACTGGGTTCAAGTCCTCAGAGGGCCAGTGACTCCCCCCGCCCCTCGCTTTCTCCCTTGTGCGCCAGCACAGGCCCAATGCCACAGGACACCTGGCCATAGCTGGGGCCATGAAGAGAGAAGCGATCTGAGCTTTGCATGTCAGTGTCAGTTATGGTGATGGGAGGCGTGGTGGCTCGGGGTCCTGGGCTGTGGTAAAGAGCAGTCACCAGCCACCAGTGTGGACATGGCTCCCCACAGGCATGGGCATCCCCAACATATCTACACCGAAGAGGAGGCTGGTGGGTAACTGACTGTCCCTCCTGGGCCTGGCCCTCTGTTGCATCACAGGAGCAGTGACGCCCATGCCTGAGGTATGAAGGCAGGGACCTCGGCAAGTAAACCTCAGCACCACTGCATTCAACACCATGCAGAGGACAACCTGGTTACAACTTGGTGACAACCCTGGAATGGCTGTGGCTGCAAGCCCAGCCCTCCGGGAAACTCACCTGTGCAGGAAGCCGAAACTGGAGACTCAGCTCTGTCCCTCTGTCCCACCCTGTGCCCTCCTCACAGGCCTTGACTATGTGGGCAAACTCACCAGGAACAGATGCCGGGGGTGCCTGTCCTTCCCACGCACCTTCATCAGCGTCCCCTCCTTTAGGAACTCCTGCAGACAGAGAGGCTGACCTTGTGACCAGCCGATGTCCCTGCTGCCCCAGAGATGGGAAGGGGGTCCAGGAGGGACAGGGAGACATGATGCCCCCAGCCCAGGGGACTAGGTGTCCTCTTGCTGCCTCCAGGGGGCCCCATCCTGGGTCCTTCCCAGGCTCCCTGGGAATGGAGCTGCAGGTGTGGACAGTGGCCTTGGCTTGCATCCTGGAGGACACTGAGCGGTGGTTAACAGTTTCCCAACTGTGGTCAGGGCCGGGACATCAAGGACAAGTACTACTCGAAGGCTGCCTGATCGCTGCCGATTAGTAAAAACTGCATGGCACCCTCTTTGTTCCAACCACAGAGATCACACTGCTGACCGTTTTTGAGCTGAATTGTATGTTTTCCATTGGAAGACAAAAATGTAAGTGAATGTCTCTCTGTGTCTCTGTCTCTGTTTCTGTCTCTCTCTCTCTCTGTCCTCTCTCTGCAGTGTGGGGTGGAGCCCAGGGCTTCTCGTGAGCCCAGCATCGCCCAGCTCTGGGCTGTGCATAACGAAAGTGATTTTTAAGACGCTTTCTGGGTTTGGGCTCTAGAAATGGTTTTCTGCCTCCCAGCAACTCTGGACTAAAAATACTTGAAGCCTCCTCTTCTTGGGGGATGGAGAACCTACAGGAACTGTCTCTGTGCCCTCTGCCCCCTCCCAGGGACACAACACCTGCCCACGTGGCTGGGAACACTGCCTCCCCACAGCCCCCGGCCCCACTCACCCTGCCTGGCTGCAGGAGGTCGCCCTGGCCATGGATGCTGTGCTCGATGTGGACCAGCTTCTGCAGGTTCTCCTGTGGGCGGGTGGGGAGGGGAGGGAGGCGGTCAGGCCCACGAGGAGCAGCAGCCTATGAGGAGCAGCCCAGGATGAGGCCAAGGAGTGGTAACCCAGGAACAATGTCAAGGGAGGAGAGGCCACCCTCCTCTGGCCTCAGGGCTGGAAATGTGGGCTGCCTGTCTAGAACAAGAACCGACCCTGGTGGCCCCCCCTGCGTCACACAGACAGGTCAAGGGACACGCTGCCCTTCCAGACAGCACTGTCCGGAAGAGGTCACACCTTGCACACCTCCCAAAGGCACCGACGAAGGATGAGACTGTGGGGACACCGCCTTGACATCCTCGCCACCGGTTTCAGGGAGAAAATGCACAGAAAAATGTCCAGCAGCCACACCATTGCCACAAAACAGAGTCCTGGATGTGGCTGCCACCCAACAGTAGAAATGCCTCGTGCTCTGCACACCCCAACTTCCCCATGCCCACGGGTGGCCAGCTGGCTGCATTCCAGGACCGACAAGGCCCCTGCGTGGAAACGGGAGACAGCTGAGCATCGCAGCTTTGGTGATGCCAGGAGGAAGGGGCGGTGATGAGGGCTAAGAAGAGAGCGTGGAAAGGTTCACAAGGCCGTAAGGGTCAGGAGGTGATCGATGTGGGTGCTGGCAACAGACAGGACCTTCAGCTCACGGGGAAGGTGGGGTGGGGCCGGTGCCAGGAAGAGCCGCCCATGGCTCTACCCCACCATCCCACCCCAGAGCTCGGGTGACACCTCTGTTTCTGAGAAAGGGCAGAAGCCAGCACTGGGGAGGGGAGCTCTGGGCCCAGCCTGTCACTGTCACCAGTGCCATGGAGGACAGCTACAGTGGGGATGTGCAGAGGCCAGTCCATGGCTGGCCACAGGCCAGTGCAGAGTGTGGCCCTGGGGGCAGCGGGTTACAAGCAGAGGCCACAGGAGAAGGGGCAGCAATGCACGAAGAGACTTCCTGGGGCCAGGGCTGTGAGGAGTCCCAGCACGGCAGGCTCTGCAGACAGCACAGGTGACTACAGGTGACAGGGCCAGAGGCTAAGGGTGCAGTGGGCAGGACAGGGACTCTGAAGGTCTGGACAGGGACCGGGCTCAACCCTGGTCCAGACTGACTCCACCTGCCAAAGCAGCCAGCCAGAAACAGGCACAACTGTTCCCCTCCGTTTCCACCTAGCTTCTATGCAGACACCTGGCATTCAATCAAAATTTAGAGGGACACAGAGACACAAGAGAGAAAAAGAAACCTAAGTCATTCTCAAGGGATAAAGGACTCAACAAATTCAGAACATGAGGGGACCACTGTAGGAACCGTCAGGCAAGGACTTTATGGTGACAGCAATTAAAACGTGAGGGATCTGGTAGGGGACAGACCAGTCAGGAAAGGCTGTGAATCTCAGTGATGGAAACCATGACAGACGTCAAAGGAAAAGTTAACATTAAATAACCCTGCAGTAGCAGAAGAAAGAACTCCTCTGACAGGCTTAGCAGCAATGGAACACATCTGAAGAAAGAATCAAAGACCTTGAAGACAGTTTGGCAGAGTTTGTCCCAACCACATACTGGGGGCAATAAGAGTTTGAGGAAAGAAGGATGGAGTGTGGATGAGAACTTTCTGAAGTTAATGAATGACAGACCACAGCCCAGCAAACAAGCCTGAGGGTTACAGCAGGCTTGACACTGCCCTCCCTGCACAATGCTCACACACCCGGTGAGCTCCCAAAAGTGCAATAAAACTATGGTCTTGAAAGCAGCAGGAAAGAGGAACACACAATGGAAGGAAGGATGAAGACAAGCAGATGACAGACTTGGTATTAGACATCAGGTAAGGCAGAGACAGGGGCTGGCATCTTCGAAGTGCAAGAGAAAAATGAGCCAGCCTAGGTTTTTATACCCAAGAAAAATAGCCTTCAAAAATGGAGATCAAAGGACAATTAGGTAAAGGGGAGAGGTGGTGGGAGGCAGGCTTGTAGTTGCCAGGTGGGGGCTGCTGATTGGCAGGGGAGGGGGCTGGAATCGCCTGAGGGGTACTAAGTCCAGTCAGAAACACAGGTACAATCACCTCGTTAGCTTAACATGTACACAGTGGGCTATGTATCATGTCTACAGATATGTGAGGTGCACATACAGTGTCACTTCAGCGCTGAGATGCAGTACCTGACACCCACACTTTAAAGGAGAGGATTATTTTGGCTCATGGTTTCAGAAATCTCAGGCCCTACATGGTCAGCCAGCTCTAGGCAGGAAGGTGTGGATGGTGGAAGGGCCTGGTAGAGGAGAATGGCTAATGGCATGGCAGACAGGAAGCAGAGAGGGAAGGGAGGAGCTGGGGAAGGAGAAGCACCCTTCCAAACCATGCCCCAGTGCCCACCTCTTCCTACCAGGCCTGGCTTCCTAACACCAAGACAGCTGTGGTGCCTGTAGTCTAATCACCTGCCACAAGCCCCACCTCTGAGTACAGGAGATGCTGGGGGCACATGAGATATGGGCCATAACAAATGTGTTAGAAAACACACGTGTTTCTTTGTGCTGTCAACTGAGAGAGCCAAAAAGAAAGGATTCCCACAAATAGGGACATACCAAGACCCTAATCTCTGTTTCGAACACCACTGTTCCTGTGGAGGAACCAGGAACCCTGGGACCCATGGCTGGTTCTCAGCCAGGAAGAGGAAATGCACCCGGTGAATGAGGCAGAAGTCAGGAAGTGCTCAAAACATCCCATCCAATTGGTGTAGATAGGATGTGAGAGGAACAGAAGCCATCGGACAGCACACCCGAGGGCCAGGACCCAGATCCAGCTGGGAAGTAAGATAAATGGTGCAGCGTGGGATTTCATACCAAGTATAAATAACTCTCCTTGAATCCACGCTGACCCAAGGGACTGCCTGATTCTGAGCCCTTGGGCGCTGTAATCCAGGAGGGCAGACATACCCCATGCAGAGCTTCACAGTGATCACCAGGGGGCGCTCAGATGGCAGGAAAGGAGGTGCACGGGCTGCACCAAGAATGACATTGTGTGCTGAGACTTTTTCCAAAGGGAGCAACAGTGGCCACCACGTAGTGAGACCTTACACAGCAGAGACTGGATGCACAGCACCTGGGCCAGGAGCCGGCTGACACCGACAGCGCAGGCGTGTCACCAGGACGAGCCTGCATGGGCCTCATGAGGTCACGTCTGCCCTGCTCTCCCTGCCAAACCTGCACAGCCCAGTCCAACCACAAGGAAAACACTGGACGGACCCCAGCAGCAGCCAGCTGCAGGGCAAGGGCCCCAGCCTGCAATGCCACGGCACCACAGTCAGGGGCCTCTGGGAGCCTAAGGACATATGTGGACCAAGGGTAACGTGGTGTCTCCAGTGGAATCCTGCAAGAGTCCTGGGGCAGGACACCAAGAAAAGCCCAGGGAATCTGTGGGACAGTGGCCTTCAGTGTCGTTCTGCCCACAGTGTCCTCTAGTGGAACAGATGGTCCAGCTGCTCAGATCCCTGGAGGACCTGTCAAGGATTTGCACAGTGATCACCGTGGCTGACTGCAGACCCCCACATCCACACAGCAAGGACTCCTCAGACGTGGGCACAGAACCAGGGTACAGGGCTGAGGATGCATGCGTGTTGCGTGAGTGGAGAGCAGGCGGCATGGACATATAGGAGTGTTGATATGGCAGTTGGACCCTGTGGGCTGTGCATATGACCTCTGGCCTGGGGGTGAGAGAGGCCCGAGGTCACAGATAAAAAGCAAAGAACAAAAAACTCACTTAAAAAGTGGGCAGAGGAGCTGAAGAGACATTTCTCAAAAGTGGGTGTGCACCAGGTTCACACAAACACCTCCACATCTGCAGATCAGACACACGGGACACTACCTTACCCCGGTGAGGGGCCACTGTTAGAAAGACTGGAGATTGGGGTGTTGGTACAGAGGGGGTACCCTTGCACACAGAAATCAGCACCAGGGTCCTCAAAACACTGAGAATACAACTTCCACAGGATGCAGCAATCCTACTACTGGGTGCACATCCAAAGCACAGGAAATCAGTGTGTGAGAGAGACATGTTCATTATGGTCCTGTGCACAGTAGCCAAGAGATGAAAATAACATGAGTGTCCATCAACTGATAAATGTAAGAAGAAAACATGGCATATACACATATACACTGGAGTACTACTCAGCCATAAAAAAGAACGGAATTCTGTCTCTGGTGACAACATGGTGGAACATGAAGCCAGGCACAGAAACACAAACACTCACACAATCTCAACATAAACACCCTTTCTTGGCCCAAGGCCTCTTTGGAGCAGCAGGAGCAGCCCTGTTGGAGGGAGAATGTTACTGCAGGGCACAGTTCAGAAGCTCCTATTAGGGGCCACTTTGAAGGAAGAATCTTGAGGTGGGTACAGGCTGTCAGAGCAACAGAGCAGGGAGCCAACTAACGTCAGGGGCAGGGAGAAGACCAGATGACAACAACGGTTTTGACTCACCCTGTGAACTCTGTGTATTGTCCCTGTCTCCGACCATACCACCTCCCCCTTTGTCCCCAGCTCTGTCCCACCTCATTCTGGGTGGCCCTGTGGTTTCCCATTTCCTTCCGCTGCCCAGACTGGGGTCAACACATCAGAACCCCCTGGAGGTCTCAGACCTCCCTTGATGGTAGGGACACTGGCCTTTCTGTCCCAGCTCTGAGGGATTCCCCTTTCTCAAACTCACCCTCTTATGACATTGGCTGTGGTTATTTCCCCCACCTATGGTATCTACTGCCACTGCACAGGGAGCTCTTGTGGTTTAGGTCTCAGTGTTCCCCAGAAGTCTGACATGCATGGAAGGAGACTGGACCATGGGGTGCTGTGCTCATCAGTGAATTTGTCTATGGATGAATCCACAACTGCTATGGCTTGTATCTAGACATCTCTCCAAAGACTTGTGCACTAATAGGTGGGGCCTTTTGGAGCTGGCTTAATCTAGGGTGTGTAATATTGGGGTTAAGGGTGTGTGGTACTAAATTTAGTCTACTGATTGGAATTAGTATAGTTCTAGGTATGGCTGAATGGATTTACTGAAGATAGAACACCCACCCTGGGTGTGGGCAGCACCATCTAAAAGGTTTGTAGCTTGGATGGGATAAAAGAGAAAGGCAGGCTCAGTGCTGCTGCTGCTGCTGCTTCACTGTATCCTGTCTGCCCTGCCATGGACTGTTTCTCCTCTACAATGCCTCTCTGCCACTGTCCCCTAGAGCCAGCTGACTATGGACTGAAACCTCTATGAACCATGAGCTGAAATAAACCTTTCCTCCATTAACTTGTGGGTATTTTGTCTCAGCACAGAGAAAATTAATAAGACAATGGCTGACCCTGCTGTTAGGAGGTGGGGTCTGATCTGAGGTGGGCACAAGGGCGTGACCTGAAAGGGTGTGTTCTTGTCCCTGGATGCTTCTCTCTTTGCTTCCTGGCCACCATGAGGTGATCAATTTTCCTCTGCCAGCCCCTTTCACCATACTGTTCCTGCCTTGGAGCTGGCCAATCATGGACTGAACTCACTGAAACTGTGAACAAAATCCATCTCTTTTAAGGTGAGGGTGTCAGGTGTTTAGTTCCCAGGGATGGGAAAGTGTTCAAGATGAGCTGTGACTTCCAGGCTAGAATGTGTCTTACCACCTCTGTTTCTCATCCCCAACACAGCCCAAGGCCTGGCACACAGGAGATGCCCAAGACCTGGTGCTGCCACCCTTCTCTTCACTCAGTGTGCACCACAGCTACCCACCATGCCTGCTGCAGTAAGACCACCACCACCACTGATCTCGGCCCAGGTGAGGACTTGTCCTCATCCTCCATGGCAGCCTTTGTATCACAGCTCAGTGGGGTGGTGGACATGCACACACAGGTAGCCATGGTGACCTCAGAATGCAGCTGGATGTGGGTGAGGTTGGCCACCCTCCAGAGCCAGGGAGCACCAATGAGGCTCAATGAGCCACAGAACATGTATCCCAGGGAGCTGTGGGTCTCATGCATCAGCGGGTGTGAGGTTAATTGGGTATCTCCTAAAGACGCGATTCCTGGGCCTGGAGCCAGAACCCCGACCCCAGGGGTGCTGGGACACCTTGGGCCTTGGAGGAGTCCACAGCCCTCAAAGTGCAGATGGTGGGGCAGAAGCTCAGAGAGGCACCCAGCAGGTCACACAGCAGAGGCAGGCCCGGGAAAGGGTAGACGGCCAACTCACCCCCTGCTCCATGCCGTCGTGGGCACGGTCAGTGACTGTGGAGATGAGTGTGAGCGCACCTGTGGGGGACAGAGCACAGCTGTCATTGGCCCATCGGTGTCACCCCCAGCTGGCAGGTCCCTATGGGCCCCATAGGGGTGTGGCACTGACCTCAACTCCAGCTTTGCCACAGCCACCTAAGAGACCCCACAGTGATCTGACCACTCTGCCTCAGTTTCCCCAGCTATAAACTGATGATGTCACAGAGGGACCCCTAGCAGGCCACACAGGGACATAGAGGCTGGGTGACCTGGTGCCACTCTACCCTGAACCACGTGGGGACACCAGCCCACCCCGGAGCTCCCCAGAGGTGACTTTGACCCACCTGGCTAGGGGAGGGGCCATGTCCTGGGCTTGGGGACTGTGCAGTGCCCAAGAGTGGGAGGGGCCGAGAGAATCATGTCCCCATCTCCTGGTCCCCAAGGGACTCACCTTGTGTGTCATTGTATTCGGCTGAGTCCGGACAGAGGTTGTTCAGATAGTCTGGGGTGGAAGGAGCCAGGGGTCAGCATGGCCCCTGTTGACATCCACCGACCACAACCCCAGGCCATTACTGCTGGCCATTCAGTCACTAGGCCATGTCCACTGGCCCTGCTGGGTGCCCACCCTCACGGTCTCTAGGGGGCAGAGATGACAAACTGCTGCCCATCTCTCACCCATTCTGTCCACTCTGGCCCTCACATGTCCCTGTCCCAGGGCCTTGGCAGGTGCTCCTCCTCTACCTGGCACCCTCTCCTGGGTTCCCCTGCAGCCCTGAGATCCCACTGAGCGCTGCTCTCCTCAGGGAGCTTCTCTGCCCTCGGTGCCTAATGTGGGCACCTGTGCCCTGTCCCAACCCAACTGGGTTTCCTTAACTGGAGGCACTGTGGCCATCTGGGTATGGCTTTGCTCGGGCACAGGTCTATCTCCAGCATCAGCCTGGGAGGGGCACACACTAGGTGCTCAACAAGTATGCATGGAACCATGAACAGGTCCCCTGTGCCTGGCCCTCCTGTGTGAGTCACAGCCTGGGAAATGGCATGTGCACCCCATGTGGGCCTCTGTCCACCCCCCAGGGCAGGCTCTTTTTCCATGTGGAGACGGTGGTCGAGAAGGTCTGGAGTCCAACATTGGGTGGGCATCCTGAGGGGCAGGGTAGGGACAGTGCTGGGGAGGGGAGGACCTGGGACATCAGGGTCACCTCGAGTACCCCCATGCCCCCATGCCCACCTGTGAGGAGAGCATGGTACTGGAGCGGGCGCCGCACCACTGCCAGCAGCTGCTGCTTCACCTGCCGGCCACCCCGCTGCTGTTGAGAGGGATTTGGGGGTCAGACATCCCACCCATATTCCCTCCTGAACCCCTGAGCCAGGCCCTGCCCGCCCTGCTGTGACTCTGCAACTGCCTCCCCTGGTCCCCTCTCCTTATGCTGGGGACAGCCACATGCTCCCCTTTCCTGGCTGGGAACTGGGACCACGTAGTAACCTCAGGGATGATTTCCCTGTCTGGGCAGGAAAAGAGGCCCCACGACCCTCCTGGGATTCAGGGCCCTGTCCTAGGGCCACCTGCCTGCCCCTCTGGCCAGATCCCCACTTGTCCTCAGGGACCCACCTCGAAGTCATGGACCGCGGCAGCCAGGTGGGGACAGCGGGCGCAGGTCTGGGCGAGCAGAGCCAGGCTGCGGTCAAAGTGCAGGACCAGTGCTGCATGGTGCTCAAACTCCTGCTCTCGGGCCAGGAAGGTGCTGGCCACCCGAAATGGGCCCTCCCTATGCAGGACAGGGCCAGGACATGAGTGACAGTGGGGACCTGGCCTGCGGTCCCCTCCCCACCGCACAGCCAGCTCCCCGTGTGGATGACAGGCCTCCCTGCATGCTTCGTGCCACCCCTGTGTGAGTCCCCTCCATCCCTTCCAGGGCTTGAACACACCCGTCACCCAGCCGCTGCTCCAGCTCCTGCAGGATGCCCTGGTGCAGCGTGTGGATGGCAGGCAGCTCGTCCAGGCCCCGCCGAAGCTCCTCCTGGGCCCGCACATCCTCCACATCGTCCAGGGCCTTCGTGACGGCAGAGTGGAAATCCTGAAACCCGGAAGCCAGTGACCCACAGGCACAGCTGCCCCAGCCTCAGACAGGGCACATGTGGGCTGTGGGGACCCAGTCCCACGTGCCCACCTATTGGGACACACCTGCCCAGACCCTGAGCCTGAGCCTGACCTTGACCCTAACCCTGACCTGGACCTAGTGCCCCCTTGGTCCAGCCGTGTGTTGGTGACAGGAGAGTGAGAAACCGGAAATTTCCTTCCCTAAAGACACACAAACTTCTTCCTTTCAATTTACTCACTTTGTTTTTTTTTCAGTCCTAGGGACTGAACCCAAGGCCTTCACCCTGAGCTACAGCCACAGCCCTTTTCAAATTTAGTGACAGGGTCTTATTTAGTTGCCCAGGCTGGGCTTGAACTTGCCATCCTCCTGCCTCAGCCCCCAGGCCTGAGAACATGGCCTTCGTGTAACAGAGGAGAAGAGTGAGCCGCGAGTCACCCTACCAGGGGAGGCGGGCCCTGGGGTGAGCGGGAGAGGGAGGGAGAAGGAAGGCAAGGAGCCGTAGTGATCGCTGTGCTACCTTCCGCCATTGATCCTCCCTCCATCAGCTGGGCCAAGGAGTCAGCAAGATGACACCAAGGAGGTCGCAATCGGATAGGTCTTGCGCCTGTTCTCAGTACGCATCCACCCTGTGGCCTACTCAGTTCTCAATCTCCAGCAGCTCAGCACCAGCCTTGAGGAGCTGTGTGTGTGTGTGTGTGTGTGTGTGTGTGTGTGTGTGTGTGTGTGTGTGTGTGTAGGAGACGCAGCTCTGCTCTCCAGGGTTCACGACTGGGAGAGAGGCATGAGGGAGGGTTTTGACATGGGCCAAGGCTGTGCCAGGGGGTGGCAGCTGCAGCAAAGTGGAGGAGCTGAGGGGCTCAGCCAGAGGGACACCAGAGAGGTGACAGACACTCAGGCCCAGACAGGGACAGCACATGCTGGGGCCTGAGGGACAGGAGTAGCTAAGAAGCTGAGTGGGGTGGGCGGTGCACGTGCGTGTGTGTGGTGTGCATGTGTATGCATGTGTGTGTGTGTGCATGTTTGTGAGAGGGGCAGGGCTTGAGATGGGCAGGGCTGCCCCACAGTGCCCAATACTTCCCCAGCCGTCTGTGCAATCTGACCCAACCTCACAGGCCCCGGGTAGGGCCGAGGTGTCACATGAGCCCCTGTCCCCTGGAAAGGTGCCTGTGTTTGACAGGGCCACATTGCTCCGTCTCTGTCCCTTCTGCTCACGCTGGTGACACAAACACCTGCCCGAGGTGTGCAGACCATCCATCGGGTGGCCCAGGCTGTGCTTCAGGGGTCTTCGTTTCTGTGTCTCCCTGGCCTGTGAGTCCTGTGTGGCTGCACAAGATTATAAACTTCTAATTCATCCTGTGATCTTCAGCTGTATTTTTAATGGCTCTGTTGTGCATGCTGGAGAGCACATGGCCACAACAGCACCTAGACAGAGAGGCTGCTGGACTGTGGTGGGTGAGACCCTCAGGTGTGTCTCTGAGTGTGAGCCCGCCTTCCCTGGGGGACATCTGGGGTCCAGCAGCCTTCAGCTCTCGGGACTGCCCAGCTTCTGGCAGCAGGGCAGGGACCTCCCGGGGACAGTACCTGACCCTGGTACCTTTCCAGCCCATGCCGGCTCTCTGGGCTGTGCCACCTCCATTCTCTGGGCCAACAATGGAAGAGTGGCCAGGATGCCACTGATGCCATGCTGGACCCTGGGGTCCCACTGACCAGGACCTGGCTATGCCACACGTATGGCACTCAGGCCAGGAGCCATCCCAACACATGCCCTCTGTGGCCTTCCATATCCCCAAGACTCTGAAAGTGACCTCGGGTGCAGAGTTCTGTCGGCCACATGGACAGCATGAAGCTTCAGGTTGGGAAGTCAGGGCACCCAGAGGGACACATGGGGTCTCAGCTGCCATCAAGGTCCCAAGCTGTCCTTCCTTGCAGAAAATGACAAGTGGACCCTAATATGCAGGGGACCCAGGACAGCTCAGATGGCATGGAAAGGAGGGACAGAGCAGGAAGCCCCAGGCTCCCAGATGCCAGGACTTATGTATGGCTCAGGATCAGGGCTGCAGCTGTGCCATCCATCGGTGGGGTGAGGATGAGGCAGGTCCACCCTCACTGACAGGGCCAGGAACACCCCACAGCAAGGAGGGGTCTCTGCACCACCCGGAAGCCCACGTGCGGAGGAGCTCAGGAGGCCACACACTACTCTTTGTTTGTGGTGCTGCATGGAGCCCAGGGCCCAGCCTGTGCCAGGCAAGAGCTCCCCACTGAGCTGCACCAGCCACTGAAACCCTAAAACTCAAGGAGAAAGATGAGTTTCTGCGACAGGGGCCAGGAAAATCTTGCTGGGATGCAACACCAATAAACTAGATGTCATCAAACTTCAGAGCATTCGTGCCTCAGGGGACACTGTTGGGGCAGGGACAGGTCAGCCCAGCAGGGCCCTGGGTTCTGCCCCATGCCACCCCACAGCATGTTTCTGAGGGCACAGAGTGGTTGAGACAGGAAGCGAGCCTGGCACAGCACAGGCAACGGGCTGGACTTTGCTCCTATGTGGGTGCCCAGATGGCAGAGAGCTGGGAAAGGGCCCCCCGCTGTTAGCTCCAAGGAAATGCAAGATCAAAACTGAGTGCAACACCATGTCACCCCAAGAGGACACTGTCATGGGATAGATGACAAGTGTTGCTGCAAGCAGAAGACAAACTGGAAGCTTCCTACCATGACATGGGGTGTTCGAGGTGCAGTGATTTTATTTTATTTCTTTAATTTTATTTTTTAAGAGACAGGACTTGTGATGCTGTCCAGAAAAAAGGTGCGGTACCTCCTCCAGGGGTCCAGGGCTGTCATGTGACCGGCACCTGTGCCCCTCCGAGCAGGCCCAGGAAGACAGGTGTCACACAAAGGCTTTTGTTAGACAAGATCTTACTATCTAGTGGAGGCTGGACTTGAGCTCACTGTATACCCCAGGCTGGCCTCCAGCCAGTGATGATCCTCCTGCCTCAGCCTCCCAAATGCTGGGATTATGGGTGTGTGCCACCACACCCAGCACACAAAGGCTTCTAACATTGCCACTTTCCTGGACAGGAAACTGGGGACACTCACGCCAGGACAGCCATGTGGCCCAAAGCGAAGGAGGTGCTGATTCACAGTGCAGCGTGGATGATCTAAGAGCACTAATGGTGCAGGAAGCCACCATGGAGACCGACGGAAGAACCAACTGTGGCCCATGAGTCGGGTTGTAGTGCCCAGGGTATGGGGTGGGTGCGGCGTTTCTGGGTGATCACTCTGTGATCGACTGTGGGGAGGGCCGACGCCATGAATGCCCTGAAAGTCACCTATTGTGCACTGGTGGTGGCCAGACTGTGGAGCAGACTGAACAGCTGGACGGTTAACCTCAGCGGAGTGGGACAGAGCACAGGCTGGGGATGGACTTGTAGCCACTCATAGAGCCGGAAGTCCCTGATATAGGACTGATGGATAGATGGATGGACAAATGTCCTGGCTAAAAGTCCCAGAGGATTTCAAAACGGCTAAGCAGGAATCATCAGGAAAATGCAGCTCAAAATTCAACGTATATAAACTAGGAAGCAAAATAAAAGACAGACAACAGGAGGAAGGAGACAGAGCTCTTGCACGAGGGAAGGGGTCAAGTGTGGAAGGGAGGGAGGGTGCGTGGGAAGGGGAAAGAACTGAGATGCGTGTGCCCATGTACCGGCATCCGAGATAAAGTCACAGAGGGAAACCACTGCCCACCACCAATATAGCCATGGCACCGAGTGATGACACTGACACGGGGTGGGTGGTGCTGTCACCACTCGGGGGGACAGGCTGCTTGACAGCCTCTCTGCTACCCTGAGGTCCCCCATGGCTGCACCCTGGAGAGGCCCAGCAGAGACTTGGGGTTCTTACCACCCGGCGACATGGATTTCTGATGTCTACAGGGGGCAAATAAGAGACACCGCAGATCTCAGGCCACAGGTCACAGCGCTGCCTCTCTAGACATGCGCCCACCGCCACCTTCCCACCCACCCTTAGCATCCACCTGTACTGTTGTCCGCTGAGCCTGCCCCCACCCTTCCTGACCTCAGCCTCCAGGACTCCCCAGCCACTCAGTGTGATGGCTCCCAACAGCCCTGTGTTTCCCCACCTGCTGTGGGACCTCGAAGAGGCAGTGTGTGGACCTGCTCAACACATATACCATGTGCTCTGAGTCAGTGTATGTGTGGTGGAAGCACGGCACGGGGCCCCAGTGCGTACATAGTACAAGGCCACCGGCATGGGGAGAGTCAGCTCTTCCCCAGGTGCAGGCCACAGAGCAAGGTGGGCGATTAGTGGTCAACACACCAAACCCAGCCCTGAAGGACGCAGAGCCAGACCAGAGGGAAGCACAGGGAGGTGCCAAGGAGCGGCCGGGGCAGCACCCCTGCCAGTCCCGTGACAGATGGGACCCCCCCCCCCCCCGCCCAGCAGCGCATCCACACAGGAGCGTGGTCCAGGCTGCAGCTTAGTCTCTGGAAACCTAAGAGGACGGAGTTGCAGCAACAGCAGCAGCCATCTGGGAAGCACTTTCGGGAATCACTGCAGGCAGAGCAGAGCAGAAGAGGAGGGAGGTGCTGTGAACTGGAAGCTCAGGTAGCAGGGCCCGGCTAGTGGGACGCGGGCAGAGGCCACGTCCCTTGTTCTGCTGTCACAGAACTTCTTCTGTCCTGTTGCCCTCAGCTGGCACCTGGATAAATGCACTGAGCAGAGCTCAGCTTTGACCAGTTCATCCAGCTTGCTTTGAAACTAGTTCACAAAGAAGTGGAAGAAGTCATCCAGTGACACTTGGAGTATTTCCAACAGGCTACTTGGGCTAGAAGGCACACACTTGTGCTTCCTCCCTTTCTCCTCCCTGCCTGGGACACTGATATGATGGCTAGAACTGCAGCAGCCACCCTGTGCTAGGAATAAGCTTCAAAGAATTCCAGAGATAGATGGGACCTTCAGCCTATGGCTTGTGGATTTCCTCCTCCTGGATTTATTTTGGGTGAGAGAGCAGCCCCCATACTAAGAGCTCATAACCGGGCTTTAGTTATGAGCAGTCAAGGACAATTCCTGACGCAGGATTAGTAGAAAAGGCACCATTTTCCAGGAAGGACCACAGCAATATCCCTCTCTCCCACCAGGGGATGCTGTCCCCTCCCTGAATGAGGGTGGACCTCTGGGACTTGACTAGGAGGGTGTGCAGGAAGTCACTTGTGATGCCCAGGCAAGGCAGTAAAAATGCCATGTGTTTCCTCCTGCCTGCTGCTTAGGCCTCAAGCTTGACGCCAGCTGCAAAGAGCCCAGGCCCAGCCTCGAAATGCCACAGAGAGGCTGTTGGGGCCACAGCGTGGGACTCACCACCCAATGTGTGTAGGAGGACGAGGGGTAGGCATGCCCTGCCATGGAGGGACTCTGCTCTGGAATCTCCCTGGTGTGCAGCAAGCACAGAATCTCCACCCACTCCTGGCCTTGCCTGCCCTCGCCCGGCATCCACGCACAGGGAGTCACCCCCAGCTCCCTGAGCCGTCGGGTGCTCACCAGGCCCCTGAGCCTTCTCCAGACCCGACTTGGCCTCTGGTGCCTGGGGACCATGCCACGCCGCCCTGCCCTCCTGCCCCCCAGCACCTCCAAGTCAGTCTCAGGGTTCTCTTGTGAACATCCCGGTGACCCCAAGGTGCAAGGACTCCCGCTGGGCGAGCTGAACAGTCGCACAGGAGCGGAAGTAGCTCCCCCTCTGCAGCCACTGTGCAGGAGAAACCCATGCCGGGCTGGTTCTGGGCTTGGCCAGCTGGGCTCCGAGCCCATCTCAGAGACTTCCTGTGAGGCTCCCAGAACCAATGGGCAAGCTTGGTGGACAGATGGAGGGGTGGAAAAAGGGACGGATGGACAGATGGACAGATGGAGGAATGGACAGAGAGGGACGGACAGATGGAGGGATGAACGGATGGAGGGGTAGAAGGAGGGATGGACAGGTGGAGAGGTGCAAGGGTAGAGGGGTGAAAGGAGGGACGGATGGACAGATGGATGGAGGGTGGGCGAGTGGCTGCTCGGTTAGCTGGGTGGGTGGGTAGGTGGTGGGGTGGTTGGGCAGGGAGGTGGACAGTGAGCGGCTGCTGAGGGGGGCGAACAGGCGCACAGAGTGTGGGGAGACCGGGGGACCACGGCAGGAAGGGCGGCGGGTGGCAGTGGAGAGGGTGCCTGGGGCTGGAGGGTGCACAGGCTCCAGGTGCCAGCGGGCGGATGACCTCAGACTGGGGCCATGAGGGGTGTCATCCTCGCAGGCGCAGTGGGGTGAATGGGCCTGAAGCACATTTCCAGCCATGAGCTCCCTGATCTCATTGCTCTTTCTCAGCATTTGGATTGGGTCAGCAGCTGACAGGAAGCGGTATCCACACGGATAGATGCCACCGGGTTAGGGGCTCATAACACAGCTGTAAGCCAGAGCCTGGCCCTTGGCAAGGCAGGAGCAGGGCTAGAGGACCTCAGGGGCGTCCTCTGCCGCACTGACCCGTCCTGTGTGAGGCGGGGACGGGCCAGTTCCCTCCCCACCCCCCACTGCCCTGTGACAGTCCCCTCCCCAGGCCAGGGACCAGACTCCTGGGGCCACACCCTGTACTCCTGATGGCCCCATCCCTCATCTGTCCCCTGCATGGCTGAGAGGTCCCCAGCACAGGACTTGTGGGGGCAATCCCGATGGCCTGGCAGGGGCCCCGAGTCTAGCTTTGTCCCTCCGACACGTGAGGGAGCCCGTGCCCAGCCTGGGCATCAGAGATCATTGTTCCCAGGGCTGGGTGCCGTGGATGCCTCTGTTTCCCTGAGCTGCTGTCACCTTCTCCACAGGCTCCGTCCCCAGCCTCATAGGAGCTGGCACACATAGCAGTGCCCGGCTGCCCCTCTGGCCCTCCCAACACCCCTCAGGGACCCCAGTGTGCCCCATATCCCGGGCCAGGCATCAGCACACAGCTTCCCAGAAAGTGGCTGGGCCTGCTGCTGCCAGCCTGATGACAGAAACCACTGCTGCCCCTGAGTCACAGTTGTGACAGGGCCATGAGCAAGGACAGTGACCGAGGCACTTACCAGGCACACGAGCCCCAGTGTCTGCAGGAACCTGCGAGAAGAGGGGTGTGGTGTGTTAGCATCCCAGGCACACTGGGGGGCGAAGGGCGGGCCAGCCTCAAGGGCAGCGGGGACTCACGCTCTCTCTGATGACAGCAGCTCCTGCGCGATGACCAGGGCTCGGGATGGTCCTTGCACCTGAGGGAACAGAGTGGTCAGCAGAGAGACCTAGGGCCACTGCGTGTTCCCCAGAGTGGCTCATCCTCCCTGTCTTTGGTGCAGATATGGCTCAGGCCTGGCACAGGGCCATCAGGGTCCTGACCATGCTCTGGGCCACCCCGGCTCATGCCAGGGAGCTTTCTGAGTGTTCGCCTGAGGGAGGGACTGAGCCTGTCACGCTGCCGCCTCTGCGTGGCCAGAGCTCCTTCGTGACCGAGATGTTGGTGGGCAAGTGCAGGGGTGGCAAGGCAGGTGGCCCTCGGGGCACGTAGGGCACCAGGCACATGCAGGCTCCTGTCAGCTCCAGCCCCGCCTCCCACACACTTGCTCTCCAAGGCCAGCTTCGGTCTCCCTGTGTGTGGACGAAGAACCACTCGACGCCCTCTGAGCTGACCCTCTGAGACCAATGGGAGGCTCACTACCCAAGGAGACCGACAGCAAGGTCTGGTTACAAGCGCAGACTCCAGAACTGGACTGCTGCCCTGACTCACTGGCTGAATGGCCCCTTAGCCTTCCACACCTCGAACTTCTGGTGTGACCTGGGCCAGGCCATGCGATGGATAATAAGCTACGCATGTGTGTGTGCAGACCTCTGTTCACACTTCCCTTGCACCTGGCTATCACTGGGATCATTGGGCTGATTCTCTTGCTGGGGTGGATTCAGCATGGGCCCGAGGGCCTGGGTTGGAGGAGAAGGGAAATGTGGGGTCCAGCAGGTTGGAAGCTGTGGACACAGGACAGCCACCTCCTTGGACAGAGCCCTGGCCTCTTTGGAGCCCCAGCAGTGGTCTTTGTCCCTTCATGTGTCCTCAGAGCAGCTGGCGAGTCAGATGCAGTGCACAGCATGCAGCAGGCACTAAATAAACACATTTCTCTCCCAGCCAGCCCATCCTGAAATTTCCTGGCCTGTAACAAAGTGTGTTTGGAGTTTCTGCCTCTCTGAGGCCATTCACACTGGGCAAGCCTTGGCGGTGGCCCCATCTGCGTCCCCTGCAGGCTTGGAGGAGCGGAGGGGACATTGAGGCCCAAGATGTCCCTGCCGCCCTAGGGTACCAGTTGGACTTGTATCTGCCTCCCGCACCCTCAGGGCTGCTAGGGCTCAGGCAGTCACATGCATGTAAGACCCTGTGAGGGAAACCACACTCTGCTGGTCCAGGAGACCCTGTGGAGTCCCCACACAGAGAGCCGTTCCTGGGGAGAGGACAGCAGCCAGGAGATTCCTGCGTGGTTTCTTCCCACAGGATGAGGACAGGGGTCATAGTGACCTGCAGCCTCCCAAGCCACCCAGCCCAGGAGTCCCCTTTCTGTCCCTGAGCCTGGGGCAGTTACTTCTTGGCTCTGAGGTCATCTGCAAAGCAGGAGCCCTGGTGACCCTGACTCGACGGTGAGGCAGCGGCACAGATGAGGAAACCCAGGTCCCACCAGCTGCCTACTAAGTGGCAGGGCCTCGCAGAGCCCAACAGTCTGGCACCGACTTGTGGTGGCTCTGTCCCGAGAAGCCCTGCTGATGTCACAAGTCACAGATGTACACAACCTATCATGGTGACAAGCGCTGGTGCTCCTAGCCAGTAGGGATGCTGAGGCAGGAGGATCCCTTGAGTCCAGAAGTTTCAGACCAGCCTGGGCAACACAGTGAGACACTGTCTCAAAACATGTGTGTTTGGTACCCCAACAAACCCACTGCAAAGCTGAGAAAGCTGTAAGTCGGGGACCACAGCATGTGGTAAATGGTGCCCCTGCTCTCGGTAGCTCTGGCTGGTGGGGTCTGCCCTCCAGAGGTCATGTGACCGTGGGGGGCTGCTCAGAACCAGGGTGAGCCCAGCTTGCAGGACCAGGCAAGGAATAGTGGGAGCCTTTCCCTGCCTGGCATAGGCTGCTGGGGTCATGGCGGCAGGCAGTGGGGACAGACTTCGGGCTTCTCTGCATGACCCAGCTTCCAGCCAGATGGACTTCAGGGTGACGATGCATCTTTGCCAGGGCCAGGCACATCTGGGCGGTGCCCCCTGGGTGTTTAAGGGGATGTTTGTTTAGCCATGAAACTTACTCGAAGTTGAAACAGGGTCGGAGCAGGCAGGGCCCATGCAGCTCCTCTCTCAGGCTGGGACTGGGGGTGGAGGTGACAGCCGGTGGCCCTGGCCCAGCCAAGCTTCCTCCCGGGACACCAGCAAACTGTCTGGTTCAGTCCTGGCCACAACCCGCGGTGGCCAGGAGGGACCATCTGTCCTCCAGGGACTCCCGAGTCAGGAGTGTTGGTCTTCTGTCTCTGTGCCTCAGTTTCTCCAGCTCTTAGGTGGGGGTGCCTGGCCACCATCTGCAAACCAGCCCCCCGGGGTGTGGTCCAAGGACCTCTGGTCCCATCCTTGCCCTCTGATGCCCCTCACATGGGTGACAGCTCCGAGGACTGATGTGGACAGCGGGCGAGCCTGGTGAGAATGTGCGGCCCACACCACGCTGCTGCTGATAGGTGCTGCTCATTTTAGAAAACAGAGGTTTTCCCTACAAAATGCTGCTTATGTTGACATGTAATGAGTTCACATTTCACATGAATTTAAACTCAGAAGTTCTAACATCTCAGGTTGCCCCTGTGACATGCTGGATCTGGCTCAGGGCGGCTGTCACTGGGGCCCAGGACCAGGTGGTATCACCCAGGGACAGGGAGGGCAGCCTGTGTGGCCACTGGGAGTCCCTGTGTATCCAGGGTCGGGGTGGCCTGTGGCAGTGTCTCATGCCAACCCAGGGAAGGGAGTCCCCTGGCCCCACTGCCCCAAGCAGACACTGTCACTCCCGAGGCTCAGCGGGTCAGGAATTGGTTCCAGCGCAGCCCCCCACAGCAGCAGAGAACTTGTGACAGGAGCTCTGGACAGCACTCGTTGTTGACTGAAGTATTTTGTGACAGGATCTTGCTAAGTTGCCCAGGCTGGCCTTGAACTCATGATCTTCCTGCCTCAGCCTCCTGAGGACTGGCATGGCAGACTTGTGGCATGCCCGTGCCTGGCAAGAGTGCTCATTTTCTTCTTCTTTTCCACTCTCATCTCCCTCTCATCTTTCCTCATCCCCGGATCCTCTCCATCTCCACAAAGTCTATCTCCTTGTTTCCTATGACTTTTCTTTTATTGCTCTTTAAATTACTAAAACTCAGGCCAGGAATTTAGCTCAGTGGTTCCAACACCTGCCTCGTAAGCGCAAGGTCCCAAGTTTGATCCCTGGTACAAAAAAAAAAATGACTAAATCTCTGTGTTTCTCATAGGAGAAGCCATGCAATATTGAAGCTTGTGTGTCTGATTTATTTCACTTAATATTATGGTCTCAAGGGGCGAGGGAATTAGCTCAGTGGTTTCGATGCCCGCTGGGCAAGCCCAAGGACCTGAGTTTGATCCCCTGTATCAAAAAAAAAAATATATGGTCTCCAGGTCCATCTATTTTCCTACAAATGACTCAAGTTTATCCTTCTTTGTTTTTTTTTTTGGTACCAGGGATTGAACTTGGGACCTTGGGTTTGTGAGGCAGGTGCTGGAACCACTGAGCTAAATCCCTGGCCCAAGTTTATCCTTCTTTATGACACAATATTACTCCATGGTGAGTAAATACCACATTTTCTTTATTCATTCATCTGTTGATGGACACACAGACTGCTTCTAAGATTTGGCCATTGTGAGCTGTGCTGCTATAACCATGGGTGTGCATGGATCACTGTAATATGATGAGTTTAACTCTTTTGGGAAGATACCTAGGAGGGGAATAGGTGGGTGGAATGGAATTTCTAGCTTCAGATTTTGAGGAATCTCCATCCTGATTTCCATAGTGGTTGTGCTCGTTCACACTCCCACCAACAAGGTAAATGGGTTCCTTTTCCCACTCAGCCTCGCCAGCATTTGTTATTGGTTGATTTCACCATGACGGCTGCTCTTTCTCAAGCAGGATGGAATCGCGTTGTTTTTTTCCTTTGCATTTCTTGACGGTGGCGGTGGTGTTGAGCATTTCTCGTGTATTCGTTGGCCGTTTGTCTTTCTTCCTCTGAGAAGGGTCTGCTCCTTTCGGTTGCCCATGTTTTGCCTGTGTCTCTCACTCTGGCATCCGAGGTCTTCACCTGTCCCAGCTGTGAGCCTGTCTGGGGAGCGCTGGCCGAGCCTCGCCCACTCAGCAGGTCATTGTCCCCTCTGCTGGTGGCTTCCTTTGATCCAACCCAATGTGCCATTCACCCAGCTGCCCAGCTCCTGGGACCACACAGAGCAGGGGACGAGAGGGGAGTGGCTCAGCTCAGGGACCAGTGTGCATGTGCATGGGCTGTGCTCCCCAGAGAGCTCTGACTGTGGGGACCCTGCCCGGGTGCAGGCACAGTCTGCAGGGACCAGAGAAATGGTGTGCTGCCCTGGGGTTGGAGGATGAGGTCCTGGGAGAGCTGGCCCCTCTCCCGACCTGGCTGCGGGCTGCTGTGGGCAACTTCTGCTGGTGACACACTGAGCAGAGCTGTCCTGAGTCCCCACAGCCCTGTGCATGCCAGGCTCCTGTGTCTCCCTCAAGGCCCCCACACTCCCCTCACAGGAGTGGAATCTTTGAACGAGTGCCCACTGTGCTGGCTCTGTCACCCAGCCCCACGTCCTGCAGGTTCACATTCATTGTCACAAACGGGAGGGCTCCTTTTCAGGGCTGAGTGATATTCCCCTGTAGGTGCACACACATTAGCATGTGGGTGTGCAGCTCCCATGTGTGCCTCTATCTGTTCACACGGGGGACATGAAGAGGGGGACTTAGGTGTACAGATGCAGCAGTGCCTTTGGGGTCTCCAGTCCCCGGGGCCTGGTGGCAGAGCCCTCACTGCCGATGGCCTGGAGGGTGTTTGGGTGGCAGCCTGGGCCCCACTGAACACCGTGTGACTTGCTGCATTTCCAGCAAGCTCCTATATGGCTACAGCTGCCCCACACGCAGGAAGTCTGTGTTTGCTCCCCTCACTTAGGGGAAGGGGCTGAGCCTAATGTCCAGCTCAGGGGGCTCCCTCCAGGCGTCTCTTCCCTTCTAGACTGAACCACTGAGGAAGTGCAGGGTGGGGCAGCACAGTGACAGAGCAGGGACAGGTACAGTAGGGTGACCAGGTGACGCAGGTGCACCTGGAGGGCCATGCCCCACTTCTGCTGTCTGGGGGTCAGGCATTGCTCAGTGGGATGGACACTGCCAGCCTCTGATGTACCTTTCATGTGGCCACAGCCACTGTCAAACCTTCCAAGTCTCGGCTCCTCTCCCCCTCCTGCCACCTGTGCCCTCTGCGGTCTGGGGTGGGCGGGAGAGGGTGTCCACATGCGTGGGGGCGGTGGCCTCAGCCTCCTGGCCTGGTGCCCAGGTCTCTCTCAGTGCACCTGGCTTCCCAGGCCCCCAACACGCCAGCCGCTCTGCCTGTCTCCTCTAGGCCTGCTCTTCTAGGACTGGAGAAGGGAAACGTTTCCCCCATTTTCCATCCTGGGGCGGGAGGGATCTTTGCCTTTTGGAGAAATAAATTTCTCTGACCCTGGGGGACAAGGGAAAGAGGAGGGAGTGACCTCTCGGTCCTCATTTCCACTTGCTGCGCAGGGGTGGGGCTTCCGACTGACCTTTGCTCTGGCCCCAGCAGGGAGCAGTCGGCCCTGTCCCTGGGGAGACTGAAACCATGTCTGATACTCAGTCCTGCTTGGGATCTGCCCTAGAGATTGTGCTTTTCCCTTGCGGTGTAAGGAGCCAGGACTCTGCATGGCTTGGCCGGCGCTCCCCTCTGAGACCTCACACGTGCGTGCACCAGGAGGTGTGTGAATGGGGCACGCTGCAGTGGGGCGAGCAGGACACAGAACAGGAGCCATTTCTGGGGTGCAGGAAAGCCCCAACATGGCTGCAGTGGATGTGTGGCCCCGAGAGCCCGTAGCACAGAGCTCTGAGCCGCTCTGAGGAAATCCCTGGATTTCTCCTGGTTTGATGATTTCTGCACAAACATCAGCTCTACCAACAGTGTTCTCTCTCCCCCAAGCTCCAAATCAACACATGAGGGACCTGTCTGTGGTGCCGAGCCCATGGCACTGTCACTGTGGGCATCATGGCAAGGGTGGTACCCTGCACTGTCCCTCCCTCTTTGTCCCAAGAGGGTCCACAGCCACGACGTCAGGTCAGACAGGGATACTGAGGGCAGGAGGTTCCAAAGCTGCCTGCGCCTCTCAACCAGCAAGTGGCTGGGCCAGTTGAACTCCCTGCCCCCGTGACCCCAGCCCTGCCCCTACTGGGGTGGCTCAGGCAGCTGTCAGGGTCTGGGTCCAGGGCTCTGGGGCTTCCTACACCAAGTCCAGGCCCTGTGGACTCAGAGACAGCAGAGGATGTGAGCACTGCAGCCTGTAGGATCTGAACCCTTGGCCCTGTTCCCTGAAGACTCTGGGGACACTGCCTACCCAGGACCTGGGTCCCCAGGCTGCGTAGAGAGGATGGGATCACACGAGTTCCTCAGAGTGCAGGTGCTGTTACTCTGAGGAGTAGGGGTCCCCTGTGACCTGGGCCCCTCACCTCACAGTGCTCAGAGGGGCAGGGACCAGCTATCTCCTTGTTGCTTTGGGAACAAAGTCCTCTGCACCCCTCAGTGCTCCTTGCCCTGGGGACCCCATCACCCAGATGGGGAGACTGAGGCCAAGAGCTCAGGCTGAGGAGCTATGCTCCAGCCACCAAACCCGGCTCTGGATGCCTCAACACCTCAGAGCTGAGTGGCTCCAGGCAGCTCTTCCCACTCTCTCCATCTACTGCCCCCCGCCCCCACCTCCCACGCCTACCTTGTGTGTGACGCTGGGGTCCCTTGGGGTGTCGTCCTCCTCCTCAGAACTGCCCTGCTCCTCCTCGGATGCGAGGTCCCCTCTGGGCACTGTTGCTGAGACAGGACAGACCTTGTAGGGCTCGGTGTAGGCACTGGGCAGAGGGAGAGAGGGTCAGAGCTGCCTGCTGGCAGGGCCACCTCCACTCGGCATCCCCTACCCCGGGGCTGCCCACGGCTGAGGCTGGAGTTGGGCCGCCACATGTGCTCCACACACTGCCCGCTTCATGCTGGGTGGGGCCAGCAGGGAGAACCCAGAGAAGCAGCGGTGGAGGGGCACTGGCTCCTCTCCTGCTCCAAAACCTCCTGTGGCTCCCTCCAGCCCTGCCATCATGGCTCTGACACTTCTCACAAAACCACTTTTGTGCTCCAGGTCCAGGAACCTGGTCACACTTCACTTTTATGACTCACTCACTCCTGCTTCCCGGCCTGCCCAACAGAAGCTCCGGCATGATGGGCTCGGGTATGTGACCCCCATGGCTGAGTCCATGGAGCTGGCCAGGCCCCAGGCCTCCTGGAGCTGCTTCTCAACCATGCTGGAGCCAGAACTGTGGCTTCATCTCCAGAATGCCTGGTGTCCAGGCCGCCAGCGGTGTGCCAGAGCAGCTGGGCCTTCCTGTGCATGGGGGCCACGGCCAGCAGAAGGCACAGGGGCTGCGATGGCAGCCTGTCCTGCGGGCTCTGACTTCATGGCGACTCCCTCCCCTCAGCTCACACCTCATCTTCCTTTCTGAAACTGACTTTCTTGGCCTTGTCTTTCAAGGGAGAGCCAACAAGCGTACTTTACACAAGTTACACGCCTCCCACCGGCTGCTGAGTGTGCCTGTCCCTCCCTCCCAGGACCCCCAGGAAGGAGTGGTCCTCAGTTGGGTCAGGAGCACCTCGTCTGCTTCACCTCCTCAAAATTCTCCTGTCGACATCCCTGAGTCCCTGGCCTCTGTGGCCCAGGCCATGTCCCACCTGGGTGTCCATGGCAGCTGCTTTCCCATCCCTGTCACCCAATCGCCTCCAGGTCAGAGCCACCTTCTCAAAGCCCACTCTGATCGAGTGGCTCCTTGCTTAAAACTCCTCAGGCCCCACAGCTCAGCCCATCCAGCTTCACAGAGCCTGGGAGCTGAGAACATGGCCGACACAGGCCCCTGAACGTTCGAGGGTCCTGTCTCTGAGGCTGAATCCGAGCCGCATGGGTTCAGGCAGCACTGTGGAGCTGTGTCTCACCATGTTACCATGTCACTGAGTCTTGAGGGTCAGGCAGGAGGGAGCAGAGATGCAAGCCTGGGCCCCTGAGTTGAGAGCCTGGTCTGCACTCCAACCTGGCTGCTTCCAAGCTGCTCAGCGCCTGGCCCGCGGCAGCACTGGCAGAGTACTCTGTTCACTGCACGGTGTGAATGGCAACTACCATGGGCATCAAACAGCATGGAGCAGGATGGCACCCAGCACATCCAAGCTGAGCAAGCACTGGCTCTGCCCTCTCTGCCTCTGGTGGGTTATCAGATTTGCCCATTGGCATGATGAAGACCAGGGGTCAGAGGGCACCTGGTCTGCATCCTGGCTGAGCCTGTGGGGCTCAGAACATCTCTACAGCACCTTGAAACTGCTGGCTCCTGTGGTGCCTTGCCTGGGGACTCTCCAGGAAGTAGGCATATGCTCGCCCCAAGAGGGGCTTGCTGTGGAGTCACATGCTGGGGAAATCAGGTGTTTGGCACCATCAATTCAGTGACCATGAGGCCTAAGACTTGGGATCAGTAGAGGACAGTTGCTGTGTGACCTTTGACAATTCACTCAGACTCTTTGTTTCTCACCTGTAAAGTAGGGATAGCAATGCAGGTTCATAGTGGGACTGAACAGAAGAAGCCATCACCTGGCATGGAGCAGGTCCTCTGGCCAGGGCAGAAGAACTTGTGGAGACTCAACTGAGCTGTCTACCTCTACTCTATTTTATTTTTTTTAATTTTATTTTTAGTACTGGGAACTGAACTCAGGTCCTTGCACTGGCGAGGCAGGCGGTGGAACCACTGAGCTAAATCCCCAGCCCTCTACCTCTACTCTAGGAGCATGAGTTTAAGCTGTGTGAAAGAGCTGGTCACCTTAAGTGACTCACTGTGAGGACGCGTGCCCCCCTTTGCATGAGGACCAGCGCCGTCCAACTGTCCAACTCCATCTGGGGTCATAGGCCCCAGAGCTGCAGTCTGGGCACAGCCAGGGCTGGAGCTCATGAGGCAGCAGAATGCTCCCCGGGAGACGATGTGCTGATGTGCCGGGCACATGCAGCTGGATGGGGCGGGGCCTCCCTGGCCACCGGCCAGTGGGGGGGGATGAGATGGGGCCTAGCTGGGTGACCTGAAGCTGGGAAGGGGGACAGGGACAGAGAGGCCCCGAGAGCAGAGGCAGCAGGGTGCTTGGAGGGGCAGCGGGATACAAATCAGGGACCCCAAGCCCTCACATCTGCGCTCCTCCCACATCAGCCCCTGGTGCCCTGAGATCCCTTGGTCTCCAGCAGCTCCTCAAATCTGACCCCTGTGAGCTCCATTCCTCAAAGGGATGGTGGGGTCTCTGGGAAGACAGGGACCATCTGTGCTGAGGGGCCAGGCCTTCGATGGAGAGCAGGGTACAGAGGACGCTTACACGGTAACAGGAGCCCAGGGGACCAGGGTCCCCCGACACCCCAAGTAACTGGAGCCATGTGACTATCTGGGGGCAGTGTCTCCGATCTGTGAGACGAAGGTGGGGACAGACAGAGGGACGGGTGCAGGTACAGGACACCTGGGTGTCCCCTCGGAGAGATGTGTGGTGTCCCCAGGTTAGCAGGGGTGGACTTGTGACAGCTCCAGAGAGAGGCACTTTGAAAACTTAACCTCCATGTCTTGCCTCAACCTCTCTTTCTGCCTCCAAGGGATCCCCACATGGACCCTCATGGGGCTGTGTGTGCACCTCGAGCCTTGAGTGCTGTGCCAGTGAAGCTTCGTCCAGGTCATGGAGGATCCATGCCCGGCTTCTCTGGGGCCTGCAGTGTGCACAGGGTGGATGGACCACACTGGGTCGAACCTGCTACAGGTGGGCATATGGGTTGTGCTAGGCTCTGTGTGGACTTGCATTTCATTTCTAGTGCTAGCAGCAAGGGTGGGGTTGCTGGGTCCCATGGCCCCTCTGTGTTATTACCTGGAGGTGCAGCCCACTCCCACCCTGCCTGCAGCTGAGGCCCTGAGTCCCCCAAAGCTGGGCCAGCACTCAGTGAAGCTAAGCTCTTCCCTCGGAGCCCCATGCATTTCCAGGGTATGTTGCTATCCCGATTGCTTCTGGGCTTTTCCCAAGCAAATGCTGTCATTTTCCTGGCCAAGGAGGAAGAAGGAAACACAATGAGGGCCACGCTTTGCTTTTGGATGATCAAGAAGGGACTCAGGTTGAAGGAAATAAAAACTATACTGCCCGATGTTCCATGGAAGCCTGGTAAAATGACAGATGAACAGCGAAGTCACTGGTGCTAGGCTGTTGCAGGCCTTGGGACACAGCGGCCTCTGCTGTGCTGAGACAGGGGTGTCCAGGGCCAGAGTGGAAGTGAGGTCACTGGGGACAGCTCTGGAAGGGGATGGGGCGGAGCAATAGGGCCACTTGATCGTGGACTAGAGCTGCCCATAATGTGAGCCAAAGTAAACCTTTCTCTTAATAAGTTGATGATCTCAGCTTGCATTTTCTTTGTCTTTTTGTGGTACCAGGGACTGAACCCAGGGCCTTCCACTGAGTTATATTCCTGGTACTTCTTCATTTTTATTTTAGGACAGGATCTCATTAAATTGTCCAGAACCTGTGATCCTCCTGCCTCAGCCTCCCAGAGTGCTGGAATCACAGCCTCTCCTCCGCATGCCCAGCTGTCTCAGCTGTGTATACAGTGACAGAAGCTGACAGACACACAGATGGGAGCAGCAGAGGCTGGGCCTGCACTTCCGGGCCTCTAGGTAACCCCTGACCTCAACCTCTCAGCCACTTCCAGTGTCCTGGGATCAGAGTTTCAGAGTCTGACAGCCTGGGGCTGGTGGGAACTGTTCCCCTGCCTGCCTCAGTTTCCTCTTCTGTGAGGTGGAGGTGGCGACAACACTTACGCCCCCAAGACGAAACAGAGGAGAAGTGTGGTGAGTTTATTGTACCACAGTTGGAGGCCGGGCTGAGCTGATCTGCAGAGCTCCTGTGCACTTACCCCTGCTGCCTGCCTTCTCTGTGGCATCAGGCAGTCCTTTCCCCTCTCTGGGCCCTGGAGACTGAGTCCCTCCCTACTGTGAAGTCTGGGATTCTGTGTCCGACGCTGAGCACCTGCACCAATGGCCCCTGCTGCATCTCCATCCACCACAGGCAACTGAACCACAATTCCCTGGCACACTTGAGATTTGCATTCCCCTCTCTGCACCACAGGGAGACCACAGCGCTCACCTCCCCACAGTTCCGAAGCTGAGCAGGCAGCCACGGTGTCTTCCTTCCAGCCTCCCCACCATGTGGGCACAGCCAGCCAGGGACAGCAGGCAGCAGCCCAGGTTGGGCAGATGCCGTGGGTGCTACAGGTGCCTGGCCACGGTGTCCTGCATATCAGCATCCCCACTTTATAGGTGGATAGGTGTGGAGGGGAAGGTTCCAAGCTTGAAGTGCACTTGGAATGGGCTTCAGAGCTGTCCGCACATGGGGTGTCCACACTACTCCTGCCAGTAGTCGTAGCTAAAACTGAGTGCAGAGTGGATTGCATTTTGGAGCCACCTCTGGGGCTCAGAATCCCTCCATGTGGAAGGCACTATGGTTGTCCCACATTCCAGCTCAGAGGGGTTCCATCTCTGCTGGGTCCCCTCAGCCGCCCCTTCCTCCACTGACCCCACGTAGCCCAGTGACGACCCAAAGCCAGGCTGCCCGTCAGACACGTCCACCTCAGGTCACTGCTGCCTCCTCCACACCAACGGGGAGGGTGGCACCCGGGCAGGACCAGCCCATGAGCTGTGACCCACGAGAGGTGCCGGGACAGAGTGAGCTCAGTGCCACCGGCCCAGGAAGCAGGCCAGGCCTTTCTGACATGAGAGAACACCAGTGGCATGTATGGGAGATGGGGACGTGGATGGAGGGCACAGGTCTTGGTCACCAAGGGCAGACACAGAGAGGAGGAGCCGCTTGAGATGCATGCTTAGGACACGTCTGCTGACCAGAGGAACCATTTCCCAGTGACTGAGTGTGACTATTCCCAGCTGGCTCCACTCCTGACACAGGCAGGACCCCTCGGGGCCACAGGTCAGCCTGACCTTTCCCTAGAGACCACCTGCTCCGAGGCTGCCTCGGTCCCTGCTGCTGCCTCTGTCCCCAAGGCCCTCACAAGCTGCCTGGCTTTTCTCTGGCCCCCTCCCCTGTGAGCGCCTCTGGCCAGCACCCGTTCAGCTTTCGGGGACCAGCATATGGCAGGCACTCACACCCTGTGCTGGGAGGAGGGCCCCGGTGGTCTGGTCCTGTCTGCACCCGACCCGTGAAAACGTGCCCAGTAGCCAGCACCAACCCTGTTGCTTTCACCACATGCCCACTGTCTCACGCCCAGGCCCAGGTTAGAGTGCAGTCTGCCACAGGGGGGCTGTAGCCCACAGTGCACGGGGGACCCAGGAAGATACCACATGGGGCAACAGTCAGCTGAGTCTGTGGGGTGAGCAGAGGCACAGGGGGACAGAGACAAGAAGCCACTGTCCCCTTCCACAGACAGCAAGCTGGGCTTGAGAACAACTGAGATGCAGGCCCCACTAACCCCAGGGATTCCCACAGGCATCACCGCCCCTTCCTATGGTGGGTGGGGACACAGAAGCAGCTGAGACAGTGAAGTCTGCCCAACTCAGCACGACTCAGACATGGCGCATGCTCTCTGGGACACCTATGCAGGCCTTCAAAGCCGCCAGTGTTCATCGTAGGCAACACAGGCCTGGCTTGGATCTTCTTTTATTTATTTATTTTTAAATGAAATTTCTCTCTTTTTTTTGGAGACAAGGTCTTGCTATGTAGTTCAGGTTGGCCTTGAACTCACTAAGTAGCCCAGGTTGGCCTTGAACTCACAGCGATCCTCCTGCCTCAGCCTCCCCGTGCTGGGATTACAGGCTTGCACGACTATGCCTAGTTTTCACATGCTCCTTTAAGGAGCACTGTTGTGGCATGAGAGGCCAGCCTGTGCCCAGTTATGGTGACCAGGTGGCCTGTCCTTTATCCAGGCACTCGTCTCAGTGGGCCATGGGCACTCACTCCTGGAGGAAATCGAAGTACAAGTGAGTAGGGTCTCTCATAGCTTGGTCCTGGGGCTCTTGGGGGAAGGGGGAGGGCCCCAGGAAGACTCCTGGCCTTGAGAGAAGAGGCTACCGCCTGGCCCCCTGAAGCCCAGACAGGACTCAGGCCTGGGTGGCCAGCAGCCCTGCCCAGCCTTGTCTGGATTTCCCGTAAACATGGCTGCTTCCTCCCGGGGAAAGGGGGGCGGGCAGCGAGGCCACACCTGGCCCACACAATGGCTGGCCTGCTAAGCAGTCTCCCGCCCCAGCCTTCCCAGGGACCCAGAGGGCAGTCAGTGCTGTAGATGGGCACCTGCAGCTGTGGGGAGGGCAAGGCAGCCCTGGCTCAGGTCTACACCTGAGGAGGGGCCATGGGCAGGTGGCCCAAGCTGGACCAGCTGCCTGGCTCCAAGCCCTGTCCTTCACTTCACCAGCTGTGTGACCGTGGTTGAGTTTCCTATGGCTCAGTTTCCCCTCTGCAAATAAGGATAATGGTAGTCCTGACCTTACCTGGTGGCCACAGAGCACAGGCACCAGCAGCTGTGTGACAGCTCCTGGTTTGATGTGTGAGGGGCTCCGGCCACAGCACCCCAGGGTAAGTCTCGAGCCCCCAGGGACATGTTGGGGTTGGGCTCCAACAACAGAATAGTTCTGAGCCGGAGGGGCTGCCCTGCGCACAGAAACTCACCCTGAGACTGTGGACAAGAACACCTCCCTCCTTGGGTCCCAGTTTCCTCCCAAGGGGCACAGGCCTGGAACTGCTGTGCCCAACACCCAGGAAGCTGAGAGACACAGGCCAGATGTCGCCTCTGAGAGCATCCCCTCTGAGAATCCCCCTCTGAGAGCATCCCCTGGGCTGCCTGCTGGACTCATTCAGGAGGCTCCCAAGTGAGTCTCATGGTCCTCGCGGTAGGGTTTACAACAGTGACACACCCTGGGCTCATGGATGTCCCCATGGCCCGTCTCCATGGACCCAACACCAGCTTGACCCGGGTCCATGCAAGGAGGGGAGGGGAGGCCTAAGCCTAGTGCTCAGCTCCACTGTGGAAATCCTGATCTTCACCCTGGATGACCGGGCTGGAACCCCAGGGATCCTGGACAGCGCCCGATGCCAGTCAGGCATAGGCTGAGGAGCTCCCCAGGAACTGTGGGTGTCTGGAAGCATATATAGGCCAGTGGGGGAGCCCACTCTTGGTCAGCAATTACTTTGAAATGTGGGTTCTGAGGCTTCTGCGCTTTTGGAAGCTGGCAGCACCTTCTCCCCGCCACCCAAGCCAGAGACAGAGGCCAAGGCAGGCTGAGAAAGCCACCGTGCACAGCGCCTCCTGAGGGGATGACAGAAGGTTCAAGGGGGCCTGGGCACCATGTCCTCCCTCATCCTCCCAGGTCCCATGGGAGCCCTGATCCCAAACCCCTTGGACATGGAGATCACACTGGGCCCCCCGGTCAGCCATCGGAGCCCGAGAGTCCCCTGGCTAAGGATGTGGGAAGCAAATCTGTGAACAAGGCAAGTCTACCAGGATGTGTGCTAACACCGCCACCAACAATAAAAACGGCAGGGCATGGAGGTCCCTGTACCCTGCCACCTCCCTGCACCCTACTTATGGCGTCCCCTTCCTTTCCATCCTCTCCACCTCTGGGGCTCAGCCATGCTCTGCCCAGATTCTGGGGTCCAGAGCACCTCCGGCCCTGCAGAGAGGACCTGGGCACAGCTCTCAGAGCCCAGATCTGAGCACATGGTATGCCCAGGCCATCCGCACCAGGGACAAAGCCAGCAGTGTCACAACTGCAGATCCCACAGGGACTGTGGTGCCATGCCATTTCCAATGCCAGGCCCCCATCTCTGCAAGTGAACCCCACACCTGCCTCCCCACCCACCCCTCTCCTAGACTCCCGGGTGTGAAGAAGCTCCCAGCCCTTGAAGAGCAGGAGGAGGAACTCATGGAGAACACCAGGGTGCATGACCTCCAGGGAGGTGGGGACCCCAGTAGGGAGGGGGCTCCCCATCACGGGGCACCACCCTTCTGGCCCCAGAGGGAGGAGTTCTGGTTTCAGTCCACATGTCCTGGAGTGAAGGAAGTCGGACCTGATGTACATGGCCAGAGGATGGGGGTGACTTCCGGGAACAGTTGGATGGAACCTTTCCTGCGTCCGTCCCAGCCATGGCCTGGAATAGGAGGGGCTCCGTAGGCCTTTGTAGGACCCAAGACACGTGGGGGTGCAGCATCAGGAGGACAAGTGACAGAAAAGGAGTGAAACACAGAAACCTGGGGCCCTGGAAGCCCTGGGTCTCTTCTGAGCGAGTGAAGCAGAATTGCCATTAATGGCGTGGAAGACAGACCTAGGCCAGGGGACTCCTGTGTCCCAGGCAAGGGGGCTTCCTGTCCAGACCAGAGGCCTTGGACAGAGGACAGAGGCTGGGACTGCATTGCCGCCTGCCTGCTGGACAGCTGTTGCTCTGGTTCTGGCCAGCTCAGCTGTCCCAGTGCCTAGAGGATCACGGTCAGCTCTGTGTCACAGTGACAGACAAGACCGAGGCACAGAGAGGAGCAACATCCCCAGGTCACACAGCCAGCCAGCCCCGCTGCCTAGGCACTGCTTCACTCTTTGCTTTGTGGCCAAGTTCTCAATGCAGCCAGGGTGACAAAGCCGGGCATCCCGACACCTTGCCCTGTCCGCCTGTCCACACTCAGGAGGGCCTCTTACCCTTGGTTGTCAAGTCCCGGGCTGGGCTGCCGGGGGCCGGGATGCAAACACAGATCACAGCCCATATTCGGGCTTGGGTCCCAGGTACAGCCTGGAAACAGCGCTTTAAATGGGGGATTTTCTTACAGGCTTGTTATGACTGAGGAGTCTGAGTGGGGTGGTCAGGCACAGGTTTACCTGGCTCCCCCGAAAGCCACTTTTCCCTGCTGGGCCTCAGTTTGTTCTCCTGTTGGTGGGAACAGGGACCCCCTCCCTCCTACCCACAGGAGGCTGTGGGGATTACAGGAAGTTAGGGCAGTGCTTGGGGCACACACAGGCGTGACCTCCAGTGTTCCTGTTCCTTCCAGCTATCACACTGGCACTTTGCCTGCAGGACAGGTGGGTGCCGGCTGTGGGTCACTCGTGTGGGGAAGGGAATGGGGCTCTGCAGTTCCCCACGGGGCATCCCACTGTCTAGGGGGCTGTCTCAGGCCTCCTGCTGCAGTACGTTTGGGACGGGGCCCTGATTCTCCTGCAGAGCCACGGCCTGAAAAGGAAAGCGAAATAAATCAAGGAAAACATCAAACACGAGCACAAGAGGCCGCCCAATTTAGATTCCCTTTTTCTTGAAGAAATATCAAATATTCCACTCAGAAGTTTTTAATTAAGAACAGGAATGCAAGACCTCATTTGATAAATATAACAAACACTTTGAAAACACACAGTCCTCCTGGCTTCTATTTTCACAGCGGGGGAACACAGTCCAGCAGGCTTGGTAGACACAGCGACACCAGCACAGAGGGACCAGCGCCTGACACCCATCCTTGCCCACTGCCTGACCCAGGGCACCAAGAGGACCTGAGTGGATGGCGGGGATGGGAAGGATGGCAGGGACACGGAGGGGACAGACAGTCCCAACCAGTGTTGGCTAGGGACCCTGCTGCACCAGGCTGGGTCCATGCCCGCACCTGTCCAGGCCCTGATGGGTGAAAGGAGGCCACTGTAGGAAGTTGCTCCAGGATGGTGGGGACACCTGGCACCTCAGCGTGGGGTGGTACACTATATCTCTGGGGTTCAGGACGAAGCAGCCCAACTTTACTCTCAGGCCCAATGCTGCAAGCATAGGAGCAGCGGAGCATCTGGATTCCAGCAACCACTGGAGTCCTCTTGGGAAGAGGATGGCAGAGCCACGAGTGGGTCCCCTGCTCACACCTCTGGGGACAGATTTCTCCTACCCCTCCCCACAGTGCCCTTGCAGATATGGGAAGGGGCTGTGCCTGTGCCCTTTGCCAAGTGACTTCTGTATCTCTTCTGAGATCTTATCATAGACAAACCAGCCTGCTTCTTATCTAAGCCCGCTTATCTCTTCCTCACTCCAGGAATCGTTGGCATCCCAGATCCTGAATTATTCACACCACAAGCTCCTCTGTCATCTCCAGAATCTGACAACCCCAGCACAGCAGCCTTCAACCCAGTGGCCGGGGTTCTGTATGCAATGCACCCACACCAGACTGGGTCACCCCACACACAGCAGCACCCTGGGGCCCATAGCTGAGCAGGCCCAACAGAGCCCTCTGGACAGAATGTGCCTGGAGCCATCCTGACGCACATGGCTTTACAGCAATTTTTTTTTTTTTTTTTTGGTGCCTAGGATCAAACTCGGGACCTTGCACTTATGAGGCAGGCACTGGAACCACTGAGCTAAATCCCTGGCCCCCAGTGCGGATGGCTTTAATGACAGTGTCACATGTACCATAAAAACACAACAGAAGTCCCCACTCAGCACTCAGTGGGGTTTACATCAGGACAGGTCCTGGGACTGGGGCTGTTGTGGGTCCAAGGGGCCACATTTTTGTGCCACCATCACCCTGGTTCTTAATACACAGAATGAGCATGTCTAACAGCAGAGGACAGAGTGCAGCAGGCTCATGAGCGAGCAGGCCAGCACTGTGACTTGGTCGGGGCCTCTGCACCACCCACGGCAGCACATGGGCAGGCTGTTTAGGGCAGCAGCACCCCGAACACGTGCACAGTGGGTTATGCATGCAACATTAGGACAGCTGCGATTTCTCACAGTGACATTACAGACTTGCAGGACCAATTGTCCTATGCACAGCCTGAGCACTGCTGCATGGCCTATGCCCACATCTGAACAGTGGCTGTCTCTGGGGAAGCCCTGGCAGGGTCCCCCTGGAGTTTTCCTTGATTAAGCTATTTAATAATACAGGTAAAAATGACAGAAAGCCACAAGCCACATGTGACAGGAACAGAATTCACCTCAATGCCAATGGCGACTCCATCCGTCAGCACTGTAAGGCTGGTTAATCTTCGTCTTTGCCTCCAAGTCCATCTAAATGAGTGCAAATACATGTAAAGCTGTTCACCACAGCAATTTCAGAGCTGTGTGAGACTGGAAACGGCCAGATTGCTATCGGGAAGCAGCTGGGGGTTAGAATTCCCTGCAGCCTCAGAAGAATGGCAGCTGAGCCATGTAGCATATGGGGAACAAGTCCTGCAGTGACAGCGCTGGGTATACGGTGCATCCAACACATGGCCACTGTGACTAGAAGAGCATGGGTCGAGTGTGAATGTACAAATGTATGCACATGTGTGTGCCTGGGGAGGGCCCTGCAGGACAGGAGGTCAGTGCTGTGAGATTTAATTTTCCTTGCAGCTCTCCATTTTTTGAGTGCTTGTCACATTTTTAGAAAACATTTTAAAAAATGCTTTTTGGACCAAAATGGACTAGTTCAACCTCTCTCCTGCTGGACCATCCTGACAGCGGATCTACTCTCCCATGGGCTGAATTCTGGCCATGTGACAACTCCACAATGCTGAGCTGGGCCACCAAGGCAGGTGTTCCACCCTGGCTGCTCACATGGCAATGGAGGACCCTGAGGTGGGGCAGGTCTGCTGCAGCCCAGCACAGGGCCCCTGCCTGGGGGAAGTGTCAAGGGAAAGGACAGGAGGTGGGAGCTCAGGCTCCTCTGTTTTGGTGCTAATAAACCTTTGCCAATCAAACCCCACCCTCACACTGGCCTCATCCATCCTACGCTTCTAGCCATTGGATGACAGAGATGCACTGTGTCTCCCAAGACCCCACAACCTTGCAAGAGGATGAACCCCATGTGTGCAGTCAGCACTGCCTGTGCAGAAGAGGGGCCTGGGCTGCTGGTCTCACAGCCTGGGGATAGGAAGTGTTGCCTGCCTGTGTGTGTGGCTCATCTCCTCATGCCTGGGCAGCCCCATCACTGTACATGAGTAGCTAACTTGTTTCTTCACCTTCTCAGCTTCACAGATGGATAGTGCTGGTGTTTGGGTCAAAAATGTCCCTAAAGTCTCCTGTGTGTGGAAAGTGACTGGATCACAGGGCATCACGCTCTTCTGTGGGTTCATCTGTCACCATGTTCATAGTTGACTCTGCTGGGTGAGGCGGGTCTAGTTGGAGGTGGTCATGGAGCTGTGACCTGGAAGGGTACATTCTCAACCCCAGCTCCTTCCTCTCTCCCCTTCCTGGCTGCCATGAGGTGTGCCATGAGCTGTCCTCTGCCAGGTCCTTCTGCAGTGCCTTCTGCCTTGGAGCAGCTTACCATGGACTGAACACTGTGAAACTATAAGTCGAATAAATCCTTCTTCTTCTAAATTGTGTATGTCAGGTGTTTTGTCCTGGCAAGACAAGGCTAATACAGCAAGGATTTATGGGTCATCCCAGAGCCTCCTGTATGCCTGGTCTCGATCATTTACATAACAAGATTTGAGATTTTGAGCTGAAGAGGTTCAGATGAGATGAGCTGAGCAGTGACTCATAGGACAAGACATGGTACACTTGGGAGGGGAACAGAATTTGCACCGAGGATGGGTATGAGTCTCTGGAGATCAAAGGGGACCATGGCAGGCAGAACTGTGGCCTTCAGAAGTATCTATCCTGCAATCCCAGAGCCAGGAGACAGCATTTCATGGAAGAAGGGCTCTGCAGATGTGCCCAAGGCTCTGGATGATCCTGCACTATCTGAGAAGCCCAGCCTTACCACATCAGCCTATTAAAGCAGAGATCTTCCTTTGCTGGAGCCAGAGGTCCCAAAAGTGCAGAGACTCGACCCCTTCCTTGTTGCTGGAGGACCACAGGGAAAGCAGGGAACACAATCCTGGGTCCCATGGGGGACAGAGTCAGCTGACATCCTGGATGAGAGTGGAAGACAGGGCAGCTGATCTGATGCCTAGGCTTTGGCCCTATGAGATCCTGAGCTGAGAACTGGGCTGAGCCCACTGGACTCTGACCTACAGAACCACAAGTAGAAAAAGCAGGCCACGGCCTAAACACCACTTTTCCTGACCCTGCTGGAGGGGAAAACCCTGTCCCATACCAGTGTCTGTCCTGAAGTTTTGGACACCATGAAGTTTACATTCGCATTTCACCAGGACTTGGAATCATCTCTCACACTGTTGCTTACTACTCCAGAAACAAAGGGTGTTTGGATATATGGCAGAGCTTGAGCTACAATGTCAGTTGGTTTCCTTGGATCCAAATTCACAGCGAGTATAGACACTGACACCCACTGGCCACCACAATCATTGCTCTTCTTGCGGGAGGCAAAGTATTCAGCCAACTGCAACATCACATGGGTAACATCGATGGCCTGCCATGCATGGGGACCTGGGTTTTATTCTCCCACTTGCAGTAGGGGCCTAACAGGAAATGTTTTCACCAACTTGGTCACCAACTGGTCTCTCATGACACACAGGGGGTCCTCACAAGGTTCCACTATGTCTCAGCAATAGGAGTCGTGTTCACAGTGACAGGAGGCTTCCCACAGGGGCTTCCACTTTTCTCGGGTTCTACTTTTGATCTTACTTGAGGTGAAACCCCCTTCTCCTCAATCTACACAGGAGTTCATGTAACTTTTCTCCTAGGTTTATCAGAAGCACCATGGTGAGGCCGCACTGCCCAGGCATACACACAGTGACCCTCAGCATCGTCGGCAATTGGTCTCTTCAGCAGCTGTTTCTGTGATAATTCTCATAACCTGAGTACCTCTGCCTCTAAAGGAGAAGTAGCCAGTGTTGAATTAACCCCAGCAGACTATGGCCCCACAGCTACCTGCCATCCGGTCACTCGGCAGATGGTGGAGCCTAGATGCCAATAAGAAAGGCAGGACTCAAAGCCCTAATGCCAGTTTCCAGCCAGCCTGTGACCTGTGTGTCTCTTGGAAGCTGCCCTCTGGGCCTGAGCCCCAGTCCTGACTCATGGACAAGGCTGGTGTGCAGGAAACACCGGGACTCTCCTGAGGGTAACACAAATCTTCCTCTCCACACATGAGGTTGGTGGATGCCTGTCAAAGTCACAGTTATAGGCAGTTAAGGTAGCAGGCTGTCAGGAGCCAGAGTCCCTGTTGGTGGCCAAGGACATGGGGCACACAGGATGAGTGGTCAGCCTGGGGGAGCAGGTGGAGTGTGACCTCAAGGGCAGTGAAGGCCCAGCACGTGTGACATCCCCACAGCCAGCTCGGGCTTCCTGCCCATTGTGGGAGCGGCACAGGCAGGAAAAGAGTGCTGGGCCCAGGAGTCAGGTAGCTCCCTATGCAATTTCCAGCTTCTCCTTTTTTTGGCGGGGGGGGGGTTTGAGACATGTTCTTGTTGTGTAGCCCAAGTTGGCCTCAAACTCACAGTATCCTGTCTCAGCCTCCCTAGTGCAAGGATTACAGGCATGTGCCATCAGGCCTGGCACCAGCTTTTCCTCCTGATACTTGAGGGGTCTTAGGCAGATCACATCCCTGCTCTGGGCCGGAGTTTCCTTGTCCTGTGTCCTTCCTTGTTTGGGCCGTGTCCTTCTCAGAGGCCTGGGCCCACGCAGTTTCCATCTTTCCTGGTTTGTGGGACACAGGAGCAGCCAGTCCCAGAATCATGGCCCAGCCAGGCCAAGGAGTGGAAGGTGGGTGGGTACGGCTGCTCCTGGCCCCACACGCCTGGTACCCACAGACTTCAGACTTTCTGCTGCAGCAGGATCCTTTGCCAGTGAGGGAAAAGCTGGGACAGCTTCCGGCCAGAGGCCGGGTGTGAGTGCGGTTCATTCCCACGTGTCCCATTCTTACCCTTAGTGGGAAGTAGGTCAACAAGGCTATGTGATGACAGAGACCCAGGAAGTGGGAGCGGTGGCTGTAGCGTGTGGGAGGCCTGGGCTTGAGTGTGTGTCCTTTAGGGTCAAATCCTGCTCTGCTCAAACCAGCTGTCATCCTTGGGGAAATCACTTAACCTTTTGGGACCCCAGCCTCACCATCTGTTAAAAACAGAAATGTCACAGGGACCACAGAGCTGTGGGACTAAGTGAGCTTCAGGTGTAAAGGGCTCCCCGGGACCCTGGTGCACTGCAGGTGCGTGATGCCTCCTGCTGTCATTGATGAGTCTGAGAGCACGTCTGTGAGGTTCAGCCTGTGACCCTCATTAAAAACTTGGGGTTCAGAGGAAAGTGGCTTGCGAAGCCATCCTCTTCCTCTTACAGCTTGGCTGGGAACCCACCACATGACACCTGCTGGCCACACAACCCTGATGTCCAGGCGCCTTTCTGGCCGGCTTCCTTCTCTGTATTCTACTCACCCAGCTGGCCTCAAACCTTCCATAGCTCCTGCCGCTTGCAGAGGACCTGATCCTTACAGGAAGCGGAAGTCCAAGTGTCCCCAGCTCCTCCTCTCCCTTATGGGGTCAGGCTAGGCTCCTCCTCCCTGTCCCCTGGGCCACCACTGCCTTGGTAGAGAACACTTGGAGGCCCAGGTCCCTGGCACTCAAGACCAGGTCACTGAAGGCCCCAAGGACTCGAGACCCATCCCTTCCCCCTAGAGCCAGGGGCGAGTGGCAAACACTATGCTGGGACTGCAGCTCCTTGACATATCTGACCCTAAATGTGAAGTTGGGTGTGAGGGTCTGAGGATCTCGGGTCCCTGAAATAGTCTAGGTCCTGTGCGAGTTGGCTTTCTGTTATGGTGACAAATGGCAGGACTATCCCCAGGAAGATGGTCCATCCCAGTCACTGGAACTGTGCTTGGGCTGTGGAGCACATGGTGGGGCTGGTGAAAGAGAAGCCCCTCACTCACCCTCAGCCGGGAGTGGAGAAGAAGAGGGTGGGGCCACATCTCTGTCCCCCCCAAGGCCCCAGCCCCAGTGACTGAGGACTCCCCTGAAGCCACCACTTCCCAGGAGCACCCAGCTGTGGCCGGGCAGGCGGCATACCTGCTCTGGGGCCAGTGCAGATCCAACCCATGGCAGATCCCAGTCCCACCCTCTGGGCCCACTGAGGTAAAAGCAGCCCCTCAGAACAGCCCTGCTGCCACCTCACTTCCTGTGCCCCTGCAAGCCCCCCCGGCCCCCAGCCTCTGTCCTGCCACTCCCCTGAGGATGCTACACCAGGTTCCTTCAGACACCTCCTCCTCTGAGCAGCTGCCTTGACCACCTCCCCTGAGACATGCACTCTATGCTGCTCTGTCTCCTTCTCCACAGACCATAGCCACCTTGGCGACTGAGTTCGTGTGCTTACCGCTGCCTCTCCCCGAGAACCTCAGTTTGGGGGACAGGGACCTCATTGGCCACCCCAAGCCCCAAAGCACTTGGTGATGAGAACTGCAGGGACACCTGGGACTCGGTGACCTCCTCTCCAGTCAAAGCTCCTGTGACACACTTGTCCCCACTTGGCGGGCGGAGACCGGCAGGCACAGAGTGGGCACCTCGGCACCTTGCAGGAACAAAAGCCACCTGCCCCTCTGTGGGGACCTGTGCTGCGTGTCTCCGAGTGTCCCCGAGGGCCTTTAGCCAGGCCACCTTCTATTAGCAAGAATTGGCTTCACCTCCCACAGGGAACCCTGATTCTGTAGAGGTGAAACCTCTCGTGATTAACATACCACTGGGGGCCGGGGATTTAGCTCAGTGGTTCCGGCGCCTGCCTCGCAAGCGCAAGGTCCCAAGTTTGATCCCCGGTACCAAAAAAAACCACAACAAAACAAACAAACAAACAAACAAACAAAACACGTCATTGGGATTTCTCTGTCCCCTCACAGCTCTGCGAGTTAAAAAAAAAAATGAATTGGTTGTCGGTCTCCCCACAGCTCGGGCAGGCAGTGTAGCTGTGAGTATTCCTAACATGGCTTATTAGGGTCCTTCCTCGTGCATTTTATGGGATTTAATTAAAAATTATTGCTAAGAGAAACAGCTGCAGATGGTCTTATTTTAAGTGAGAAAATTAAAAACCAAACTTTCTCATCACTCAATTTCAACAAGACGCACAGCTGTACACGTCTGGGGTGACACTGCTGAGATCACAATCATCTTTATGGCGGCTCCAGGTCCTCTCCGAGAGGCTTAATGAGAGCTCTGCAGGAGTTCATTTGTCACAAACGGAATAATAACAGGACAGCTCCGGGCTGCTACAGACAGACACCTGGCTCTGACGCTGCAACCTGGACAGAGGATCCTGCCCAGGGGATCAGGCCACAGGGGACCTGGCTGGGCCCTACATGTGTGCATGGAAGCCTCGTGCTCCGGCCACAGGTCACCTCCTTCCACGGTGAACATGAATGTTTCCTGCTGCACCGTCTACACTTAATGAGAAGCAAGAGAGGGTCTCACTGTCTACACAGGGGATGGCTTCAGAAAACACGGTGTTTCCTGAGGCAGCTGGACAGAGGGACACATCTTCCTGTGTCCGCTTGAGCCCTCGAATCAAAGGCCACACAACACATTGGGGTGCTGTGTCCCCACCCCTAACCCTGCCAGGAAGACATTCACATAATGCGATGTCCCCTGCCATGGAAGAGGGTGTCAGGGAGACCATGTTGGACAGAGAGGCAGCTGGGCTTGAGTTCTAGTCTGGCCACTCACTGGACACAGACAGAGACCCAGAGACCCAGAGACACAGACACAGGCAGAGAGAGACAGACAGAGATAGAAACAGAAACAGAGAGATAGAGACAGAGAGCTGTCTCTACAGCGCAAGGGGCCACATTCTCCCTCCCAGACTCTGTCCCCACAATCAAGCCCTATACCCACTGACCCCGATTGCACCCTGATGCCAGCTGACGCTCATGGCTGCCCCCCTCACTTGCTGTCCTGACTCATGAGTCTCAACAACACAAGGCAGGATGACTGTCACGGCCGTTTACCCGTGGTGACGCAGAGGCACACGCAGAGAGGCAGTCACTGTCCCAGGCCTCTGCACCTGGCCATGAGCACCTGGTCACCTTCGAGGATGACAGCGCGCAGGTGTGTCAGGATGACACACATTAATGACCGGGACGGCAGCAGGGGCATTGCTGGGGACTCTGCACTTGCCAGGGCATCTGAGGATTCAGAAGAAAGCAGCAGCAGTTCAGGGTCCCTGCTGATCACCAGACTGACTGGCTGCAGGACAGGCAAGGTCAGGGAAGGTTCTCGAAGTACCTGTAAGACCTAGGGGTTCACTATGTGTGCGGTGCTGAGGGCCCAGGCCGTGTGGCCCACAGGTGCTGACCAAGCCTGGCTCCTCTCTGGCTTCCAGCAGGCAGCCAACCTGCCAGGTCCCCTAGATAATTAGAGCGAAGGCCAACCCCTCCCCATGAGGAACACCTAGCTCCAGTGTGCAAAGTGAGGGTGCTAAGCTAGATCTCTGCCAAAAACTTTTTTTTTGTATAAAGGTCAATTTAGGGAAAATAAGAGCGTTTGAGGGTGCATTTTAAATTAAAAGATAACAAATTTTTTTTGGTTTTTTGGTTTTTGTGCACCATGTAAAATGCACACAGATAACAATTTGTACAATTTTTTTTTTTGAGACAGAGTCTTGCTATGTAATCCAGGTTGGCCCTGAACTCACTATGGAGCCCAGGCTGGCCTTGAACTCACAGAGATCCTCCTGCCTCAGTCTCCTGAGTGCTGGGATGACAGGTGGGCATCACCATACCCAGATTGATTTTTAAAATAAAAGACTATTAATATTGTAGCTACTGAAATGCTCCTATCTATGTACCCATATCTGGAAGGAAGAAACTACAGAGAAGAAACTTGATCTATCCCCTGAGCTGCCTGCCCCCATACGAGGTGTCCCTAAGGGCTCTCAGGTTCTGTTCCATGGGAAGGGACTTGCGTTTAAATGTCCTTTTCCTCCTGGAGCCCTCTGATGGGGTGGGGCAGAGAGTCCAGAGGATCTGGACATCTTCAAGATCACCAGAGACTTCAGCCAGCATTTGCTCACCCCAAGCCTGCTGTGGCCGTACTGCTCCATTTTTCTCTGTACCTTATTTTCCCAAGTGCCTTCTGCTTATGGTGACTGACACTGCTATTCCATTTTCCCATATGGACATGAAGTTTCCTTTGTGTGCTTTTAAGTCAAGAGATGGCTGACTTAAAGAAAGACACCCAGCAGAGTGTGACAGGAGCGGTGTGGTGGGAAAGCGCAGGCCATGTGCATCTCAGAGAGGCAGATGCAGCCAGCCCTGCCTAAAGTCTGAGGGATGCATGGGACCCAGGCTCTGGCTCCAGGGCTGTTGAGGCTGACTTTGGCTCCTGTCTGACCCTTGGAGGCAGGAAGGAGAAAGGAACCTCACCCGCCCACCTGGCACCTGTGGGTGCAGCCCCAGCCTCACAGCACCATCCTATGCAGGTGAGCACAGAGCCCCCAGCTACGCCTTGCTTCCCAGACCTGCTCCTGCCTGCCTTCCAGGGACTTCCTTCCCCCAGTCTACGAGCAAGCAGAAGGATGCTTTGCCCCGCCTGCTGTACCAAGACACGGCTCTCTCCGGTCTTTCCCAGTTAGCTTGGCTGTCGGCAAAACAGCCTCAGAGTGGAGCAGGAGCGCTGGCTTAATTTTCTTCTTTTTAATACTTGCTAACTCACTAAGTTGCCTGGGCTGGGCTGGAACTTGAGAGCTCCTGCCTTAGTCTCCCAGAGCGCTTCGATAAAATAAAGCTGTGCATCACCATACCCAGCTGCATCTGGGCACTGTGGCCTCAGCTGAGAGAAAATGGAAGACACAATTGGAGCCAGAGAGGGCCAGACACAGCACCCACAGTTTCTTGGCTGACTGCTGTTCCCAAGTGGGGGGGACTGCTTAGAGACAGTCCGGGGGGCATGGCCTTCTCCCCCCAGCTCCTCCGTTCTCTCTGCTTTCTGGCTGCCATGACATGAGCAGCTTTCCTCCACCATGCTGTTCCTGCCTTGGAGCCAGCTGACCATAGACAGAACCCACTGAAGCTGTGAGCCCAAGTAACCCTCTCCTCCAATAGGTTGTGGGTGTCGGGTGTTTTGTCCCACTAATGGGAAAGTGATAAAGAGAAGGGTGGAAGGAGTTGCCCTTGGGGTTGTATAGTACACAGGTCTGCACAACCAGACCTGGCCTCCTTTGATGTAATTCACTGCAAGTTCATGAATGAAAAGCTAAGAAATCTGAGTCCTAACTTCCTCCATGCCCCATATTCCTCCTCCATAGGAAGACTGAATGATGTTGGACAATCCCTTCAGCTGTGAAGTCCTGTGACTCTATAGTAGGTGATTCCCCTTTTTCAAGGCCGTTCATTATCCAGAAGATGAGACGAGAGGGTAGAGCCAGCATGGGGAAAAGGGCATCACAGGGGACAGCCTGGGCCTCACACCGAGTCCCCCATGGCTTGGGAATGACAAGCACAGACCCAGGGGCCACCAGCGCAAGGCTGGGGTGTGGCTGCGTGTCCTCTGGGTCGCAGCATGAGGTGTGGCCACTGCAGAGCTGGGTGCTGTTTTCACCATACACAGATCTCTCCAGACCCTGCCAGAGTCCCCAGTGTGGTGGCTCTTGCCTCTCCAGCTTGCCCAGATCCACAGCTCCAAGCCACATAGGCCCTCAGCCAAACATGGCCTTTAGTCCCGGGAGGAGCGGTTGGTGCCCTTGCCTGAACTTGGGGCAGAGAGACGGAGCCAGGCCAACCCCACGTCGTTTACCCTGCAGCCACGGCAGTGCTGGTCTTGGGTCCTCCTCACCAACACACCTGTGGAGCCTTGGGAGTCCCCAGGCACCTGGGCGAGCCCCTCATCACTCCATGGCTCCTGTCCCTGTCCAGGGCAGGTGCCCGAAAGACTGTAAAGGTCCAAGGTGGGCTGCACCCACTGTGCCAGGAGCAGCAAGTGCTGGTCCTGCGGCTGGGATGGGCACTGCGCCTCCCCCGTCAGTGCCTTGGTGTCCTGCACCCCTACAGCGACCCTGTCCCTGACAAGCAGCCGAGTCAGCTCAAAAAGCCCCCAGGGCCCAGCTCTGAAGCCCTCCGTGCCTCTCTGCTGCATGCGTTGTGTGTGACACAATAGAAGGTGTCATGTCAACCTGGGCCAGCTCCCAGGGAGGAGGTGTCTACTTTGGCAGAATTCCAGAACCTTCTCTCAGGTACTTTCCCAAAGACAAAGAGCCAAGCATCCACTGAGCACATGAGCTATGCTCTGAAAATCTCATCTGCAGCCAGGCATGGTGGCACACACCTGTCATCCCAGTTCCTGGAAGGCTGAGGCAGGAGGAATGCTGCAAGGTCGAGGCTACCTGGGCTACATAGTGAGTTCAAGGCCAGCCCGGGCTACATAGCAAAACCCTACCTCAAGAAACAACCAAAAATCGCACTTGCATGAAATATGGCGTTTGTATATACCACTTTCACATAGAAAATCTACCCTGGCATCAGATGCTCTGGCATGTGGCCTAAGTGAGGCTCAGGCAGGGAAAGCCCTGCAAGACCATGCGTGGTGGGTGGAATGACGTACCTCTCGGCCTCAGGCTCTGTGCCCTGCGGCCTGATGTCAAAGGCGCTGAAGCTGCTCATGTCCACATAGCCATCGTTCTCGTTGGCAGCTGACAGGGCCCGGCTCTGCTCCTCGAAGAGCTTGGTGAACGTGCCGGGCCTGGCCAGCCTCCGAGGTGGAAGCTGGATGTTCTCATAGTCGGAGCTCAGGGCGGGGATGTTCTCATAGTCAGACGTGTCGGCGTTGGGGAAGGAGATGGAGCGCGGCTTGGTCAGTGGCAATGGCAGGAAGGGCGGCCGTGAGCGGTCCTCGAAGGACTCCACCCTGGACACTGTCCTGCTGAAGGGGATGCCCCTCCTCTTGCCATCCCTGGAGAAGAGCAGCGACACAGGTGACTCAGGAGCCCGAAGATTTCCGACCCGGGCTCTGAGCTGCGGGGAGCTGCCCAGGCTCCGACGGTCACCGTCCAGGAGGCGGCAGGGCCCGTGGTAGCTGGACTCAGATGAGGACCGGGAGGAGGTCAGGCCAGCATCCCCATGCACCTTGCTGTCTGCCTTCCTCCGGAAGGTCAGTGCCAGGAAGCGCTTGAAGGATGACTTTTTCTTCTTGGTGGCCTTGTCTGGGGCCTCGCTGTCCAGCAGCAGTGATGGGAAGCTCTTGGTAACCGGCCTTTTGGTGACACAGGCCAGGTCGAAGGGTGGAGGGATATCCACCAGCGAGCAGGGTGTCGAGGTGCCGCTCGATGGCAGGCACTTGCTCTGGGAGAAGCTGCCGGAGGAGCTTATCACACAGGGCAGCGACAGGTTGTCCTCCTTCCTCTTCATGCGGCGCAGGTCTAGCCCGGTGCCCTGGGGCTCCCGGCTCACAGCCCCTGGCGGCTCTCGACCCTCCACTGAGAAGGAGCGTGGCTGCAGGGCCCAGCTGGCCTCTGAGGGCAGCACTGGCCTTCCCGCCTCCTTGGCGACACCCATGGCCAAGGACCCAGCTTCAGGGCCTGACTCTTCGGGGACCGTCTCTGGAACACAGCCGGCCACCTTCCCAGAGTGGGGCCAGGCCCAGGGGACGACGTTCCTTCTGTCCCCTGGCACCAGGCCACCCTCAGAGTCACAGGCTGCGTCTTCCTCCAACTCTGTCATGCAGGGGTCATCCTTGTCCTCCGGCAGGACACCCACGTCGGGGACAGCAGGTACCTCCCCAGCTCCACCTCGCTGGCCACTTGCAGTCCCTGTGCTGGGGATGCCCCATTCAGGCTGTGGCTCCAATTCCAAGCCGCCCTCTGGCATGACAGGGAGACAGCTGTCACCACAGAAGGAGGTGCTTTCGGTAGGAAAGAGCTTGTAGGGGCTCCCAGGGAGGGATGCCACCAGGTCCTCCACACTGGTGCTCTCAAAAGGAATGATCTGGCAGCTGTCCTCAGGGGCCTCAGCTGGCATGGGGTCCTTACTGGCTCCAGGGCCTTCCCCATCCTGGGCGGCCATCCCATCAGGCTCATCCTGGTCAGCCTGTATGTCCTTCCTCTGCTCCTCGGGGACAGCGAGTTCCTCTGCAGCTGGCATGGGCTCTTGGGAACCGGTAGTCAGCTCCTCACACTCAGAGGGCTCCTCATTTTTGGGGAGCTCCTCACACTCAGGGAGCTCTTCATGGTCAGAAGGCTCTTCATACTCAGGAGACTCCTCACACTCAGGGGACTCCTCACACTCAGGGGACTCCTCACTCTCAGGGGGCTCCTCACTCTCAGGGGGCTCCTCACACTCAGGGGGCTCCTCACTCTCAGGAAGCTCCTCACTGGCCTTGTCCTCATCCTGTCCACTGTCCAGCTCTGCGTGGCCACGGCTCTCCTCTCCATCCTCTTCCACTTCTGCAGTGTCCCCAGGCAGCCCAGGCTCCTCACAGGGGTCCTTGTGGGTCCCAGGGGCCTCATGCTGGCCGTCCTCCAGGTCACACAGGCCAAGTCTTCCCTCTGGCTCCTCCTCCTCCTCACCCGTGGGCAGCAGCGCACCTGATCCCGAGTTGTGGCTGCCATCCTCCTCCTCATCTCCAGGGCCTTCCTTTCCTTCTCCAGCTGGGGGTGTCAGGTCCCAGCTGTCCCCTGTGTCCTCGGTGCCTCCGTCCACACAGGCCTCCTCCCCTGCACTGCCTGTGTCCTCAGCTGCGTCCTCTCCTGGTGCAGCCTGGGGTCCCGGGAAGCTGTCCTCATCTGTCTCATACCCGGAGCACTCGGGGTTGGGGGAGCCCCTGGCCTCGCATGGCAGCTGGCCATTGCTGCACTTGGAGAGCCGGTGGTTCATGTGTGCCCCAGGCCTGCACTCCATGGGGCCCGCCAGCCTGGGCTTGGGTGCCAGGGGTGGCTTGGGGCCCCGGGACATGGGGCCGGGGCTGTGCAGACCCTCTGGCCTGGGAGAGGCAGGGAACTTGGGAACTGCTGTCTTTGGCTTGGGAGCAACAGGAGGCTTGGGAGAATCTGCTGGGTGAAACAGAAAAAGAGAGAGAAATCCAGTGAGCCAGATTTCCACGAAGTCCCCGCTGCTGTGACCCATCACTCACATTTTGTCTGAAGCTTAGCTTCCCCTAACTCCTAAAGTCATTCAACAAACAAGAGTGTGCAGACCTTGCTCCTATCCCAGCCGGTAGTGAAAACCAAGGGGTGAAACCTGCTCTTCCACAGTGCCCAGTCACCACTTTCACAGGGACTGGAGACCACCCCTTTACCCCTCGAGGGTGGAGCTTGCAGTCACTGCCTTTGCAGCCACGGATGCCCATGACGGCATGCCCAGCGTGGGCACACGACCTGGTCACGCACAGGTCTGACGGCACAGGCCCACGTCCTGTGAGGCCACACCTGGGCCCTCAGGCTTCCAGGCCGGGCCCCCCCAACATGTCTGCGTTTATGGTAGGGCACACAGCTGTCCCAGAGGGGTGAGGTGGCACTGGCTGGTGTGGAGAGGCCCAAGACACCCCTCCCCTGTGGGTCACAGAGCCACTGCGAATGGGAGGACGAGGTGCAGATGACACACGTGGCAGTGACCAGAGGCTCTGCAGATGGAAAGTCTCCTGCCTCAGCCTCCCCAGTGCTGAGACAGTATGTTTGGACTGTGCATACCTGGGTCAACTTAATATCTTTCACTTTACGCTGCTTTTTACTCTGGTGTGGAATTCTGTAAGCTACACACTATGTTCCACACTTTATTTTAGAAACAGGCTTCGTGTTAGGGGATTTTGCCCAGATGCAGGCAAGTGTAGGCTTTCTGAGCATGTTCGTGGAGCTGGGCTCAGCAGGCCAGGCGCGCGGAGAGTGTTCTCAATGTGCAGTATTTCCAGCTCTCCATGGGTTTTGGGGGCTCTCCTCCCTCGGGGGTTGAGAGGCACCTATCATCAGCACCTACACTGATTAATGAGGCATTTGTGTCCCTCAGTTGGACCAAGACTGGAGCCACAGTGTGCTTTACGTTAGCGGCACGTCCTGCTCACATTGGCCACACGCTGGGGACTCCAGCAGTACCAGCCAGCCTCATAGCACCACTGGGTTGTCCGGGCCTCACATGGCCCTCTAAGGACGTGGTGTCTGTGTGTGCCAAGCGGCAGGGGTGCAGGGAGGTAGTTGGGGCGGGAATGCCCGAGCTGCAGGATGTGGCACCTGACAGTGGGGAGCAGGAGCAGCCCAGCTCTCAGGATGCTGAGGTGAAGCCGAGCAGACTTCTAGCCACCTGACATCTGCCCCATGGGTACTGGCCAGGGTGCCTGACAACCAAATGTCAGCCCAGAATCTGTGAGGAAGTCAGGCCCATCCAGCTGTCTCCATGCCAGTCAAGAACATCTGTGTAGCATCAGGAGAAAACAAACATTTGGAGCTTGAACAAGACGTTCTCCAGCAGCCAGGCAGTGTGGAGCAGCAGAGCAGGCCTTTGGAGGCTGGGCCCCTTATTAGAAGCTGCAGATTTGAGCCTCAGTTTCCTCACCTGCAAAATGGGTACAATCTGGCAGCTCCCTGCCACAGCTTGTTGTGAAGATAAAAGAACACACATTAAAGGCACCAGCTGGGCATGGTGGCACACCATGTGATTCCAGCACTTAGGAGGCTGAGGCAGTAGGATTGCTGTGAGTTCAAGGCCAAGCTGGGCTACACAGTGAGTTTATGTCCAGCCTGGACTACATGGCAAGACCTTGACTCAGAAAAATAAAAATCAATCAATAAATGAATTAATGTGCTGACCTGGAGGTGCTCACAGAGGACCAGCGACTCAAGCTGCTGGAAACAGAATGCGGGTCTGACTCCCTGCTGCCCACCATGGGTGGGAGGCATGGGCTGTGTGAGATTATTCTCCAGGGTGGAGGCCCTTGTTCCTCATCTTCACAGGTGGCATTTCACGCGGGCGCCACGGGATGTGGCCAAGGAACCAACAGGATGTGAAAAATGACTGTCACCTGGCTGCTCAGCACCACCCCCACCCTCCATCCAGCAGAGCGACTGATCCTCGGGTCCTGTGGGAGCGTGAGGACCATGGCCCTTGGCATTCAGCTCTGGAGCCCTGAAGTCAAGAAACAGGGTGGGGAAGGCCTGGGGGGGGGCAGGAGCTGGCTCAGGGGCAGCCGGGTTTGGATCAAGGTCCCTGCTTCCCTGTCCAGCTCCGACCCTCTTCCGCCTCTGTTCTAGAGGCTTCCTTTATGAACACTCAGGGGTCCTGGTGTCTAATGAGTCAGAAAGGGAAACTGAGGCCTGAGAAGCTGGGACAGACAGCTAAGAATTTCGAGGCTGGGTCCAGGGCTCAGGCCATGTGCAGGCTGTGGGCCAAGTCACTGATTCAATGTGCTGCCTCTCAGTTTCTGTCAGTCCAGTTCTGGTAAAGAAACTAGGGTTGAGTGCCTGCAGTGTACCAGGCCCTCCTCGGACTCCTTGGATGCATCAGCAAGAGGAAATCAAGATCTTCTGGGGAGGCAGTGGGGTTAGTCAGTCACCATAGAGTCAGATGACGAGGAGGTCAGAAGGGACAGGGTGTGACTGTCAACAGCATGACCAGGACGGCCTCGCTGAGAGGGGACTGAGGAAGGTGAGAAGCAAGAGAAGCCAGGTGCTGAGCATCCAAGGTTGCTGAGGCCAGCAAGGCCAGACTGAGGGCCTTGGGGAGTGCTGGTGGGGACCCCAGAATGATGCAGCATGCTGGGCTCAAGCAGGACTCTGGCTATACCCTTAAATCACAGTGCAGTGAGCAAGGAGGCAAGAGGCTGTTACAGGAGCCCCAGGAAGTGACAGGAGCCCCAGGAAGTGACAGGAGCTGGGCCAGGTGGAGGATGGGGAATGCTGGACAGGTGACGTTGGGTAAAGGGTGCCCAAAATGGGCGCTGGCCCGAGTTGAAGGTGCAGATGCTCATGGCCCTGGGTTCGGGTCCAACGTGTAGCTGGCGAAGGTGGACCAGAGCAATGTCAGCATAGCCCGTGCTTACAGAGAATACAGTGGGCAAGGGAGCCCAGCAGCTCTGGCCAGGGTGCAGGGGAAACTGGGAGAGAGCAGGTGACAGTTTCCAGCCCAGAAGGAGCCAGATGCCTGAAGAAAGGGTCTCCACAGCGGTGGAGGCTGGGCAGAGCGTCCCTGGGGGGACAGCATGTGCAGAGGCCCTTGAGCCCACAGGCTGGGCCTCATGGGCCAGTGGTGACAGCATAGCCCAGCACGGCGGAGCTGGGACTCTGCTCTCCAGAGCTCCCACTGTGGTGTACACTCCTCTCCCCTAAGGCCGCCATGCTCAGCCTCAGTGTCCATGCCTAGGGCCTCGTGGCAACGTGGTATGCTCGGTGACTCGGACGGCAACACCCTTCAGCCACGGTGCCAAGAGATAACCAGGGATGTGGGAGCCATGGTGACGGGAGGAAGACATTTTTAATGGCCCCTGGAGACAGACAGCATCCCCCACCAGCTCTCTGCTACCAGTTTATATTTGCTGTTCCCACATTAATTAAATGGCTTGTCACACATTCCCGCTTGCTCCTTCGAAAGCTCAATTAGATGAGGTTCGGGGGGTGGGGGGAGCCCTGGACAGGGAGTTTGGAGTCCTGAGCACTCCTCCTGGCTCTGCCCTCAGCTGGAGTGTGACTTCAGTAAGCCCCTCCCCTCTCAGAGCCTCAACTTCCCCATGTGCAGAGTGAAGGAACGGGTCAAACAGTCAGTGGGCTCTGCTGAGCTGGTGACACTCTTTAGACTCTCGGCTCTCCTTTCAATGTCCCCAAGTCCATCCCAGCCAATGCTCACCGTGTGCTCCCACCCCACTATCCCATCCATATGCTGCTCGAGTAATCACCTTCCAATTTCACCTGCCACTCGCATCTTGATTTAACGATCACTCCTGGCATGCGCTAGAGTGTCCAAGCCAACCCTGGTGACTCCTTCGACCCATGACAGGGAAGATGGCAGGCAGCACAGAGAGCCAAGCCAGCTCAGCACAGCCTGGGCACCAAGCCTGCCTGCCACACGGCGGCTGTGTGACCTGGGCACCTTGCGCTGCCTGTGGGAGCCTCAGTCTCCTTCTCGGTGAAATGTAGGCAATGTTTCCTTTTTCACCAGGAGCAATGAGAAGTCCAGAGGAAATAGCAGACACCAAATGCCTAACTGAGTCAACTAGCAAGTATTTCCTGTGTACCTACTATGCTCTCCAGCCTGTCTCACACCCTCCTTAGGCCACTGACCATAAAAATCTGGTACTGCTGGGTGTGGTGGCCCACATCTATAATCCCAGCACTCAGGAGGCTGAGGCAGGTGGATTGCTTAGAGTTGAACGTCAGCCTGGGCTACACCATGAGTTCAAGGCCAGCCTGAACTGCACAGTGAGATCCTGTCTCAAAAAAAAAAAAATCAAGTGTCCCATCTATGGAATGGCCCAATGACAGCCCTCACCTCCATCTGTTATGGTTTGAGTCCAGATGTCCTCCTAAAGCCTCAGGCGGTTATAGGTGGGGCTTTTTGGAAGTGGCTGGATCTAGGGTGTGTGATGCTGGAATCAAGAGTGTGTGAATACTAAATCAGTCCACTGATTGGATTGACATAATTCTCCCCAGGATTAAGGATGCCCTGCCCTGAGTATGAGTGCTACCTGGCCTAAGGGTGGGTAGCCTGGATAAAATATAAGGGACAGAAAGAGGGCTTGTCACTTGCTGCCTTCTGCCTGCCTGCTCTGCGATGCCCCTCTGCCATGCCACCCTGCCTTGGAGCCAGCCAACTATGAACTGAAACCTTACAAACTGTGAGCCAAAATAAACCTTCCTCCTTCAACTTTGGGTGTTGGGTATTTTGTCTCAATAGCCAGAAAAGTAACTAAGACACCATCTGACTGAACTCATTAGAGTGGATCTGACAGGACACTTGGTAACAGCATCTGATGAGTAACAGCACCTGATAAACCTGGGCTTGCTGCTGGTGACAGACATGGCCCTTGGCACCTGGTATGCTTTTGCTGCTTCATCACAAGAGCTCATCAACAAGGATCCCCATTTTTTGGATAAAGAAGCTGAAGCACAGCGGTTAGGCAACGTGCTCAAGCCCTTGTACCTGCATGCATGGTGACTCTAAGACTAATGCCACAGAGTCTGTGAACCACTGAGCCACATGACTAGGAAGTTCAGAGCGTGGCACCCACAAGTCTTAAAAAGGAGCCTGGGACAAACAGAGGACCCTATACCCTTGCACCCAATAGCTGAGGCTGCCTCCGACCAAACCTGCCAGGTCCCCAGGACTCCTGTGTCCCAGGTCCCGGGAGGCCAAGCCTTGTGCAGGAAGCTGTGGGAGCGAAGAAAGACTCGCCATTGTTATCAGGTAGGTTTTATTTGGAGTGAGGGCTCCCGGGCCACAAGGCAGGAGGGACCTTCCCTAGCAGGGCTGGCTGGTGCTGCGACCCTGGTCCACAAAGGGGCGCACTGGTGCTGCCCTGTGCCCCAACCCTGGAGTCTACACCAGGCTGGGCCCTCGCCCTTTGTCAGGTGGCTGGCCCCAAAGTCCTGTCTCACCCCCCCTCCCCGAGACAATGGCTTGTTTTCAGTAAAACAATTTTTAAAAAGAAACAACTCACCACACACACACACACACACACACACACACACACACACACACACACGGCCCAGCAGGATATGGTCCCAGGACAGCCAAGATGGTGGCTTCCTGTCTCTTTCGGGATGTGTTTGGAGGGTAGCTTTGGGGTCGGGAGGCACTAATTCTAGGAGAAAATGACTCGGTGGGGACAGCGCCCAGGAGAGCTCTGGAGGGTGCCCTGCACGCTGACGGCTGTGGGAACTTTCTGGCCCCTAGCGCTGGGGTCCGGGACAGGGTAAAGGACAGGGCGGTTCCTGGAGCCTCATTTTCTAGGTAGGCTGCACCGCGCTCCTGGGGGGCCAGACTGCTCCGAGCACCCGATTCCAGGAACCCCACCCCAATTCCGGGAACAGTGCTGGCCGGCGAGTGGGATGCACTCCTATAGTGAAAACATGGTGTCCCCTTGACATCCGCGCCCCGTGCGGGATCGGGGTGTGGAACTGGGGTGCGGGATCCGAGCGCGGCGGGGGTAGCCTGAGGATTTTATGCCCACCGAGTGCGCCAATCTTGGATCTTGGGGTCTGGAAGAGGGGAGGGTGGAGAGGAATCAGGGAGCCTGGGATACAGGGTGAGGGTGGGGCGCGCCGCGCCGGGAACCTCGAGTCTCAGCCCCGGGGACGCCCCGACCCGGCAGGTGGGGACCCGGACCAACCGCGCCGCCCCTACCTGCGCCGTTCATCTTCCAGCCGCCGCAGCCGCGACCCTGGTGCGACCGGGTCCGAGCAAGTCCAGCACCGCCTCCCGCCCCGCCCCGCCCCGCCCCGAGAGCGTGGACCCGGCGGGCGGTGGAGACCCGGGGCGGGGCGGGGCGGGGCGGGGCGGGGGGGGCGGTGTGTGATCGACAGGACCGGGCGGGCCAGCGCACGGTGGAGACCGAGGGGCGCAGGGTGGGGGCGGCATGCGGTGGGGCTGCGGGGACTCTGGAGGGGGCAGTATGCAGTGGAGTTGCGGGTGGGTCCTCCCATCTAAGCCCACACTCCCCTCCCAGACTTTTTCTCCTTGCAAGGTTTTTTGGTTTTTTTCTTCCTCCTGCACCCTCAGGACTGGAGCAGGTGAGGGTGGCTGTGTCCTGGACACATTGGAAGGATCTAGGCCGTGGGACGTTGGAGCTTGAAGGACTCAGCAAGCCAGCCAGCACTTTCTAGTCCATTGGCCCAGGACCTCCTGTTCCTGACTGGGGCTCCTCACTAGACCTGTAGAGGGGAGGTGGCTGGGGACACAAGAGCAGCAGGCGGGTGCCACCCCCAGGGTGCATACCTGAGGGATAGGGCCGCTCACTGATCCCAGTCCTGACATAAACCTTGGGACCCACAGAACAAGGGTGGCCGAGGAAGCCCTTGCTGGGTGGTGATGCTGGGCACTGGACCAGTCCTCAGGCAGGGCCAGGTGCTGGGTGCTAGCATAACTCACACCAGGCCCCTGTCCTCAGGGAGTCCAGGCATGATTCTGCCACAGTGACAGGCGCAGAAGAAAAGCCTATCAGGTGCCTGGGCAGCTCAGCAGGGCTCTGAGGGGTGCAGAGGCTCTGCCTGCTGGAAGAGCCTGACAGTTTTGATGCAGCCCAGGGTGCATCTCACTTTCTGCAAATGTAAAATCAGGAATTAAGTTTGGTCCTTTCTGGTGACCTTTCCACCTCAGAGCCACCACAGAGTCCTCACCCTCCAGCCTTTTGTGAAGGATTGATTATATGTGGCTCTGGAGCAAAAGAGTAAGCTATGGGTGGATCTGTGTTGATTAGACAGGCTCTTAGTGAGCTTTATGGACCCATGCATGCAGTGTGATAGGACTGGCAGAGACGGTATGGAGGGGAAGCATGGAGAAGCGGCACAGGGGTGAAGGGGTGGAGGCAGCAGTAGACATAGAGGAGGTGCAGGTAGAGGGTAGGAGATGTCACCATGAAGATGAAGGACATGCCGTACCTGGTGTGGATGAAGTGCTGGAGGTCAAGGAGATAGTAGGTGAAGTGGGGATGACAGGCTTGGAAGAGGAGACAGATGGCGGAGGAATGCAGGGGGAGATGGTGCAGCTCAGGGAGCCGAAAGAGATGGTCATGTCGGCGGAGGTGGTGGCAGTGGGGCTGGTCACGGTGATGGAGATGTAGTAATGGTGCCGGTGGTCAAGGTGACAGGTGGCGGCAATGTTGAAGCTGGTCAGTGATGGAGGTGGTGGTAATGAATTTGGCAGTCAAGATAGAGTTGCTCCACTCAGTGGAGACGCTCCAGGCGATGGGGATGGTGGGTGACAAAAGCAGTGGAGGTGGTTGACATGAAAAAGTCGAGGGAGGGAGGGAGGGTGTGAGCGGTGTTGGTGGGGAGCATCTGTATTTGGATGTGGGCACAAATGGCTAAGTGCAGAAACTTAATCCAAAAAGCAAATCTGGCTGGAAACATTGAGCTTGTATCTGAGAATTAGCAGGTGAAGCTGGCAACCTGGCACCCGGCTGCTGTGGTGAGGGTGGCTCAGAGATCCTTTGTCTGCAGCCATCAGTGGTGGTGGACACGAGGACCGGACAAGTCCTGGGGCAGTGTCACCCCTCCCCCATGTGGAAGGTGGGATTTGAGGCCAGGTGAAGGCTGCATGGAAGACAGTGCACAGAGCCCCTTGGCGAAGCATAAGTCTTCACTTGCTGGGCTGAAGGGCATGCTAGCGTGGAGGGACAGTGCCAGGTTGAGACTCTTGTCATTGCTTTGTTTTTCCTAAGGAGACAAAATAGGACACAGCTCAGAGGGGTTGGCATGGGACCCGGGTCTCAGGCTGCTCTCCTCCCCCTTCAGCACCCTAACTTCCTGTAAAGTGCTGAGTAAACGTCCCTGTTTACACTTTAGTACATCAGCTATGCTCACTAAGTGCTAACTGAGCTCACCAGTACCCGGGACTCAGGCCCCAGAGTCCGAGTGGGGGTCGGAAAGGTGCACTTGTCAGGCGCATGCCATGTATCATGGGCAGGGCAGGTGCCATGTGGGAGCCCGGCGGAGCAGCGGGCCTGGCTGGGCAGCTCTGTGCCCCATGGGGAAGGGGTTGGCCATCCAAGCTCTTTTCCCGCCAAGACAGAGCCCTCCTCCCCACAGCCTCTCTGCATTGCTCTCCCAGGCAGGGTCCCGTGTTTCTGTTTTCTGTGAGGCCTGCTTTCTATCACTGGGGACACATCAGGTTGCGACAAAGGAAATCCCAGCCTGAGAGTCGCAGCTGTGACACCGGGTGTGCCAGGCCGATGCTGTTTTCCCAGGCTACATGGGGGAGGGGACATTAGCTAAAGTGGGTGGGGGAGCCCAGAGAGGAGCAGGAGGCCGGCTCTGGGGCCTCAGGACATCCTTGTACCTGTCACCCTGGTACTCTGCACCTCTCACTCTGTAATGGGGGCGAGGACCTTCCTTGAAGTGGGGACAGAATGAATGTCGTTCTCATCTCCCGCACTCTGCTGTCCCTGAAGAGTTCATGGTGGTGTCAGAGGCAGGGGCTCGGGGCCAGCCAACCATGACACGGGGTCAGGCTGGAAGTGGGGTCGAATGGAGCTTACGGGGCTGGGCTTCCCCAGGGGCAGCAAGGCAGCCACTGTGCAGGGAAGCGCCCAGTGTGAGGCCTGGAGAAGAGGAAGGTGGCACACAGGGGCACCGTGAGAAGCGTGTTGTGGTCAGTCCTGGTGCTTAAGAGGGGAAACTGCACCAGCAGCCACCAGTCTGAGTGTGGATCTCGTCCTGCTGGGGGTGGGAGCTGTGGGTGTCTGTGGGGGAAGGAATGGTGTGGTGACATCGCTTGGTGTGTGGTGGGACCGAGCCTGGAGCTGGGCTGACCCATGAGGTGGAGGCAGAGCTGTGGAAGTTCAGGCCCAAACTCTGGCATGCGTGCTGGAGGGCTTCCCAGAGGAGGCAGGCTTTGCTCGGTGGCCTCTCACAGCTGGGCAGGCTGCAGGACCCGTAGGTGGGAAGGGTGCTCATGAGCAGGGTGGACAAGGATGGTGGGCAGGACCTCTGCTGGCTCCCCAAGGAAGGGTGGGGGTGGCCAGGCAGGACTGCCTGGTTATCACTGGGTGGGGTCAAGGTCTAGGAGGAAGTGGCCACCCTCTTCCGCCAGGCACTTTTCCCTTGCCCGGTGGGCTGGTGGCCACTGGCCGCACCCGAGGCTGGCTCTCCAAGCGGCCCAGGCCGGTCCACCACACACCCAGCAGCAGGGGCCTGGCTGGCTTCCTGCCCTCTCCAGTGGGTGGGTGGCGGGAGGAAAACCGCCCTGAGCCTCCTCCAAAACAGGAAACTGCTCTCCTGCTTCCTGGAGGACAGGAACTGTCCCCATGGCAACCTTGGGACAAAGGGGCCACATTAACCCTTCCCAGGGCAGGTCTGGCTGGCGAAGCTGCTGGCCAGCCTCCCTGGCATGGCACTGGTGGGTGACATTCCCTGAGCTCCCTCATTAGGTGGGAGACATGTGGAGGGAACACTGAGATGAAGCCTGGGCACACAGGAAGCCAAGGGCCCTGGGATGAGGCAGCTCTCTTTGTACCAGGGCAGTGAGGGTGTGCAGGGCACTGTGCAGGCACCACCTGAAGCCACCACGAGACACTGCTGGTTTGACCCCTGTAGCCCAGGCCTGGGGACTTCAGGCCTTAACAAAACTCTGTCCCCAGGCAGGCCTTGTGGCCCGGGAGGCTTCAGTCATTGAGGGACAGCAGGGACAGGAATGTGGGTTAGAGGAGTGGGGAGAGGGTTGGGAAGTTGTAGTCTCGGGCTGCACAATTCAAGGCCCTGGGTTCTGGGCTGGCCTGGCACCCCTCCCACTGTGCCCTACTGGGATTAGCTCAGCAAAGAGGTTCAGGACATCAAAAGGTTTTTCTGGGGACCTCACCTGGCATGGAACCTGCAGGGCTGAGCTTCAGGGAGAAGCAGTCGTGTACTGTGGTGATGTAAGTCAGGGAGCAGGAGGCCCTGTGCCCGACACTGGGCCACCTCAGGAGCCTAGCCTTCCCCTGACCAGTGATGCTCTGTGGTTGTGTTGGGGACACAGTCCCAGCTGGAGGCTGCAAACAGCAGCAGCTCTGAAGTGGCTCTGAGAAGAGCACCTGCTGTCCTTCACGGGGCCCTTGGGAGCTGCAGTGTCCACCCCCACATCACTTTGCCCTGGCCTTGACCCTCCACCCTGACCCTTGGCTCATCATGCCAGCGCCTCTCCCTCCAACATGCTGGCTTCTTCCAGCCCTGGGGCCTTTCTAACTGCTGTTCCTGCCCACAGCTGAGCTGCCTTTCCTGCCACAGCCCGAGTCCCTCGATGTCCCCACCCACAGCATGGAGCCCTAGACACGCAACATGTCTCTCCCCCACACGCACCTAGAATACAGTGTAACGTGTCTATGGAGCCTGGTGAGAGATTAGCACCAACAATAACAAGATAGAGTGGCTGCGATGATACGCCGAAATAAGTTCTTTAAAACATGGCTTCTTTCTCTCTGGGATTTTCCATGTAATATTTTCAGATTGTTGGCTGCAGGGAACCACAACTGTGGGCCTGTTGGTCTCTGGGGCTGGGAAGCAGCCTGAGCAGAGCCTGCATGTGGTCACCCAACACCCCAGAGCCCCATTAAGAGCAGCCATTGTGACCTGTGCCAGGCGGTCACCAAGCTCCCCCATCCTGTCATGGGACCCCAGGCCTCAGGGCAGAGTTAGTGGAGGACCGGACCTGAAGACTAAACCCTCACCCTGCAGCACAGCCACTTTTTTCTGGGTGCTGAGTCCCCTGCCACCCTGACGAACAAGGACCCTGGCCTCCAGGTTAGTTTGGGGTAGGAGGGCGCACATCATGAGGAGCAGGAGGCTGAGCAAAACTGCCTCTCTTATGGCTGGCCAGCCTCATGGTCCCCTCCTAGGCCACAGGCCCACCACCTGGGACCCAGGGCCTCCCCCAGGCTCCGCCCAGCTGGGACAGGGTCTGGAACCCTCGAAACCAGCCCATGGCAGGCATGTTCTGTCCCCAAGAACTGCTGGGGCTGGGAGCAGGAGGGGCGTGCATCACCCCCATGTTTCAGATGAGGGAACTGAGGCTCCAAGGGGTACAGTCCATGCCTGAGGGCTCCAGGGCAAACTGTCCTGCCTTCCCTGGTATCCCCTTGGCCTTCTGCAGGAATGAAAGGCCAGAGGTGAGTTTGTGGTTGTGGCAATGTCGCTGCATCAGTACTGGGGACCTGAGCTTCCTGCCCTCAGAATTGGGGTGGGCGTGGTGAGGTGAGTCCCGGGTGGGGCCCTGCCTCCTCGTTCAGGGAGTGGGGTCCAGGCTCTTGGCCCCATTAAGGGCAGGGGGCCGAGGAGATCCCAGGGGCCTCTTGGCAACGGCTGCCAAGTGGGCGGTGGATGAGAACGCTGGTAATCCCTTCCCGAGGGGGCCAGGACCCCAATAGTCTGGCCAGCAGTGGGTCCCTAGGAACAGGGAACACAGGCTGGCTCTGCAGAGAGGTGGCAATGTCACCTTCCCCAGGCACTAGGAGGGTGGCCGCTTGAGACAGGTGCGTTCATTTATTTCCCTGCTGGAGCTCTGGCGTGGAGACCACATTGCCTGGCTTCGCAGGCCTTATTTATTAGCTTAGCGAGCACCTGTGCAGCGGGGCATGCATGCAGGGGAGGACAGGGAAAGTGTGACCTCTGTCACAGCACCGTCTCCTGCTGTTTCCTCCCTGCCAAGCCAGCCACCTGGGGAAGTGCGTTGAGCCACCCTGTCCACCCTACTGCCTGTGGCTGTGGCATTCTGTCGCTCCGGAAGAAGTGGCCACCGACACCCAGTGCTCGTCCTGTAGGGGCAGCCATGGGCCATGGGGCATAGCCACTCCACTGCAGCTGAGAGGTCCAGGCAGGGTGCGGGTGCGAGGCAGGGGCACCAGAGCTTCCTACCGTGAGAGCTGGAGACAGAGCTCCCATGGGATGCTGGGGACAGAGCCTGAGCCAGCCCTTCCCTCCTGGGCCACCCTCCACTTGAAGGACAAAGTGTCAACCCAAGCGGTGCCTGCTCGGGGAGGCTTGATGCTGGCATGAGGGGAATCGACACAGCCAGCCCGGCTCAGGCAGCAGCCAAGGAGGCAGCCTCCAGCCGGGGAGGCTTGAGTGCTGGGCCAGGTGGAGCTCAACTCAAAAGCCCAGGAGAATTTGCCTCCAGCTGTGAGCCGGGCCTCAGCACCCCGTGCTCGTCTGTGGTCTATGTGGACTAGAACAGACAGTCCACCACACAGTGAGAGGTGATAGTGCTGTGTCACCATCTCTTTTTTTTTTTTTTTTTTTGAGGCAGGGTCTCGTTCTATAGCCCAGGCTGGCCTCACACTCACAGTGATCCTTTTGGCTCAGCCTCCCGGGTGCTAGGATCACAGGTGTGCACCACCACGCCTGGCTACCATCTCTTCACGGACGAGAGTGCAAAGGCCCAGACACTGGCTGGAGACCATGGCTGGTCACAGGGAGGATGGGGGCTGGGTCTGCTGTGACTGCTCCTTTGGTCTCGACTCAGAGCTTTCCCCAAATGGATTCAGTTTGGCCCCCACAGTCTCACTGCAGCACGGGACAGGAGCAGGGGCTGTTGTGGCCAGGCCATCTGGGGGTGGGCCCTCCCCACCCAGCAGCCAGGTGAACACTGCTCACCCGCACCTCCTTGGGCCAGGGCTGCTGGACCAGACTTGCCGAGTGTGTGGAGTGAGTGGGGGCACCTGTGGTCTTGCCCTTTGCTCAGCTATGAGACTTGGGGGGCCGCGCAGAGTGGAACAGCAGTGTGAGACTTTCCAGACGGTGGGAGCTGGGCACAGGGGAGAAGAAACTAGGTGCCCAGCCTTCTGCCTGTGGCCACAGTGTCACCACGCTGGCCCTGGCCCCGGTCCCAGCACAGCAAAAGGTGGGAACTAAACACATGTCTACACTGTGTGGATGAACAGCACATTTGCTGCTTCTCTGAGGTGGACATGCAGATGGGTAAACTGAGGCTCAGGGAGGCTCCCTCACCAGCGGCTCCTAAAGCCTAGGTCCTTTGTGCCAGCAGCTGTTCCTCACCAACCCAGTCCTGACCTTTGTTTTTCTGACCCCAGAGAGGAGGCAGTGTTTACCACAGCTGGAGTTTATTCTCCTGTTTTCCAACACTTGATCCCAAGCACTCCATACACGTCCTGCTAAGAAAAACATGTTTTCCTCGCTCGGCCCTCAATTTCCGTATGGCGCCCTGAGCTGAGAGACTAGGCTTCGAGGAAAGCGTGGGGCGACTTTCCCTTGGCCATTTGCTGTTTTTCCATCACACGTTCAGGGACAACAAAACATGTTTTCCTTTTTCGCCAAAGGATTGGAACTTTCTGATCAACAACTCAGTCCCAAAACTTCATCTGTTCCCTTGTGATTGTCCTGGGGAGCATGAGCCATGTAGGTTGATTTGAAAATAAAGGACTGTCCCTTGTTTTACTGAAAGACAGCCCTCCCAGCCCAAGCTGCCACTTTCCAAGTGCCTCGATGTCCCTGGAATCCATGGCAGCCCTTTCAGTCCACACACTCCTGTCGGCATCGGCGCCACCTTGCAGAGCCAGCAAGAGGAGCTGTCCACAAAACTGGGACCTGCGGGCCAGACCCACCAGACAGAAGTGGGGTGCAGCGAGAGGGGGTCAAGGTCTTCCCCATGTAAGTATCCAACTGCCCGAGCCACGCACTTCGGCCGCCAGACCTTCCTGGGCCTTGAACCATGCTGCATGCTGATCCCAGGCTGGGCCCCACTCCTTCTCCAGCCCATTGGTCTCTCTCCTCAACAGACCCTGCTCTAGCTGTGCTGACGCTGACGCCCACACACATGGTGGCCTAGTGACGCCCATGGCTGTGTGTTTAGGTTGTTCCTATGTTTTATGGTTTTGGCTGTGCTTCCAGCTGAAGGCTGGGTATGCCAGGCTCCTAGCGCCTCTCAGATGTTGACTCCAGATGTTATCTCCTTGATTCCACACAGCACTGCCGGGAGGAGCTACTATGAGGCCGGAGAGGCTCAGGCTTCTGCCTGGTCCCACAGCTCCATGTTAGCGGCCCCTGAAGGCTTGGGAGGTTGTGCTTGTCCAGGCCCCTGCAGTGGGTGGGGGAGAGGGGCCGGAAGGAGGGGACAGCAGGAGGTGGGACACCGTCCTTGTGCCCTCAGTTGGTTAGTGCCCAGTGGCCCCACCCCTCACTCTGGCTGGGTCGTTACTCCCCGCTCAGCCTCAGTTTCCCTGCCTGAACGACAGGAGCAGCAGGCCTACTTTGTGGGTTGTCTCAGGCCCAGAGAACATTCTCCAAGGCCCTGCCCCTTGGTGGTCTCTCTAGGGCCTGGGGGTGCCTCCTGGGGTGCTCTGTGCTTCACAGATATCTGGGCTTCTTGCTAGAGCTGGAGGGCCTTCCCAAAGGGGGAAACTAAGGCCCAAGGATGCTCAGGGCAGGGCCAGTGGGACTCCGATGAGGCCCAAGCTCAGGGCTCCAGATTTGTTCTCCTTCCTGGGCAGCCCCTGCTCCTCCCCTCAGGTGGCACGGCTGGCCCGCAGGCCTGAGAATCCACCTGGGATGATGCCTTCCTGCTGCAACAGGCTGGGAAGAGGGGCTCTGGGGCGTGTGGCTTCTGGCAGACTGAGGGGCTGTCGGGCCCACCAACCCCCAATCACCAGCCGTTTTCCCAGCTTCCAGTCAAGGGTACAAGGGTGAACGGACAGCTCCAGCCTGGCCCCTGGGGCTGCAGGGCCACCTTGGAGAGGGGGCGCAGCTCCAGCAAGGGGCTTGGGGCCGCCAGGCAGTGCTCAGGAGGACAGGAGGCTGTCAGCCAATAATAGGGACAGCACGTGGCTGGACTGAGGGGCCCCCAGAGTCTTCTAGGCTCCATGGTGGCCCTGGGGTTAAAGACGACCACATCCATAGGGGCCTTTGTACCCTAAAGCCACCCTGTGGCTCCTGCACCCTTGGCCCTCATCGTCTTGCCCCAGCTCCTGTCCTGTCTAGGGTTCAGCTGTTGCCCCCCTGCCCAGGGCCCCCTGTGTCCAGGTCTCTGCCTCCTCTGTCACTCAGGCCTCTGCTGGGCACTGTCCCCAGGCCCTGCCACCCCAGTGCCCTGAGTCACCTTCCCTCTGCCTCAAGATTCGAGATCACTAATCTCCCTCAAAGCCACTGCAGCCACTCCACTGTCTCTGTCTTCCATGGCTTCTGGCCGGCCTCGCATGGAGATGGCAGAAATGCAGGTGGACAGCTTTCACGGAGCCTGGGTTGTGCAATGACCATAGCCCACGGGCAGTGGCCTGGTTGTGCTGGCCAGGTCCGGGCTCCAGGAGCAGGGATGGGGAGAAGCTGGCTGGGCTGGGGTGAAGCCCCCTCAAGTCCCTCAGTTGTCAAGGACAGCGATCCCCTGGCTGCCCTGAGACCTGGCTCCGGGATGAGTACAGGTGGTGCTGGGCAGTGGAGGGCAAGCCCATCAGCATGCACCTGGGTCCAGCGCTACAGGACAAGAGCAGCCCTGTGAACAGAGGGCCCTGTCCTCTGCTGTGACCCCAGGACCAGCAGCAGCAGCATGCTCAGGGCTTCTCAGAACCGCGGAGCCCAGGGCCAACTCTGCCAGACCAGACTTTGCTCCCAGGGCCTCTAGCTCACACTGCAGTCTGGGAATCCATGGCCCGATGGCCAGTGCTGTCGGTCACCTGGACACTGTGGGGTGGAGACTGCCACCACCTTGGGCCGGACCCTGAATCTCTGACCAAGCTTGCACACCAGCCCAGTCCTCCTGCAGTTTCAGTAAAGCAGCACTGTGAACAGTACAGGGAGGATGGATGTGGGAGAGGAAGGAGCAGGAAGCTGAGGCAGGGGGAACTTTTGAGGCACAATGAGCACTGGATTCCCGCTAGCGGAGGGCAAGGAGGGGTACTTGCCCTCGAATATCCCTTGGCAGGCCCCGTGGGAAGCTGGCCCAGCTCGGGGCTTGGCCATTTCCTACCTCTGTGTGTCATGGTGTCCTGACGGGCCCATTTCTCACCTGTAATCCTAACACTTGCAAGGCTGAGAGAGGAGAATCCAAACATTGGAGGCCAGCCTGGGCTGCATAGTGAGACCCTGTCTCAAAAAATAACAACTAAGGGCCAGGGATTTAGCTCAGTGGTTTTGCCACCTGCTGCACAAGTGCAAGGACCCGAGTTCGATCCCTGGTACCAAAAAAAACAAAAACAAAAAAAACAAAAAAACTAATGAAAAAGCTTTTTAGAAAGAGTAGCTTCTCCTGAAATTATCAGACTGCAGAGACTTGGGAAAGCGGAATAAGCAGAGATGGGACATAGACACAGCTCGAAGCCTGGCTCCTCGTGGCCTTGTCCTACAGGGGTGGAAGTTGGTGGTTCCTGCTCTCGGCTCACAAACCTGTGTACAGGACAGGGTCATGCATCTGTGGGCCTTGAGGCTTGGTGTATCTGGTCACTTGTCCCTGATGCCACCAGGACCACCACGTGGCTACACAGACATTCGACGCGTTTATCCCCACTGTCTACGCAGCAGCTTTTGGAATGGCTCCCATTGGTCGTGCGATCCTGGCCCTGCTCTCAGCTTGCAGCACGTTCTCATCCTTGTCCTTGCCTCGTTTGGTTTTGTTGCAGCCAAGATCCTCACCTCCCCTAGGTGGTGCAGTGGATGAAAGGGGGTGCAGTTTAAACTTTAATACAGCGCTTGGTCCCAGCAGGTGGCCCAACCATGCTCCCGCCTGCCCAAGCTGTCAGCACTGCTCAGTGCTCCCTTGCTGGCCCTGGGTGTCATTATTATTTTATAATTTTCCCAATCTGATGGGAGAAAAAACCCGGCATTTCATTGTACTTTTAATTTGCATTTCCATGCCTGCCCAAGGTGCCTGGCTGTCATTTGTTTATCAGAGATTTGCATTTCTGTCTGTGAGCTCCCAAATCAAGTCTCTGCCCACGTTCTTTCCTTTAGTTTTGTTCTGCATTTTTCTTATCAATTTTTCGGTGCTCTTTGTGGGTTGAGAATATTAACTCTCTGTCTCACGTGGGATCTGCCGCTGGCTGTACCAGAATGCTGCCTGCCAGCCGAAAGATGAAGCGATAGGAATAAATGCAGATTTGAGTGTTTGGGTCTGCAGGCCCCCTTGGCCTTGGACAGGGTGGAGGGGACCAGGCACTGTGGCTACTCACGACATCAGGAGCTGGTGAGCTCCTTGGCAGGTGACAGCTGGAAGGGATCTTCCTGGAGGTGGAGGTTTATAACCCCTGCCGGCCTCAGTAGGTGGTCAGCTCCAGGCAGGAGACCAGAAGGCTGCAGCCTTTTCTGGTAGGAGTCGGCCTGCTCCAAAGGGCAGGGCTGTCCCCAGAGGTGGAAGCAGATGGCCACGGGCACAGCGGGCAAAGCAGGGTCTCAGAGTGTCCCTAGAGGGCACGTTCCAGCGAAAAGCGAGGAGAGACAGTCTCCATCACCCTTTCCTTCTAGAACTCCACCCAAACACCTTTGACACATCCCTACTTTATTTCTTCTGGTGCTTGCTGTTTCTAACATGATACACAGAACCAGGGCTTTTATACTGAGCTACATCTCCAACCCTTTTTATCCTTTCCCCTTTTTTCCTCTTAATTAGAAACAGTGTCTCTCTAAGTTGCCCAGACTGAACTTGAACTTGTGATCCTCCTGCCTCTTCCTCCCAGAGTCCTAGGATGACAGGTGTGCACCCCTTGTGTACTGTCTGTGTCCCTCCCTGGAATATCAGCTCCTTGGGGATGGTTCTGATCTGTTTTCTTCCATTGCTGTATCTCACCCATAAACACTTAATTTCTTTCCCAACTTGCTGTGCAGATGTGGGATGAGCTTCCCAGTAGATAGTGAGCCCCCCATCAGGAGAGGTAAGCAAGCAGAATCTGTCTGCCTACTTTGCAGGCTTTCTGTGCAACTCTCCCACTGAAAGGAAGGACACTGGATTCTCCTGAGACCCCAGCTGCTCTCCAAGTGGGTCAGCTTCTGTTTATGCCCTGGTCCCAGCCCCACAGCCGCCCCTCCCCTTCCCCTGCAGGAGCCCCTGGTGTTTTGGAAAATCAGCGGCTTCGAACCAGACTGAAAATATCTCACAATATCGCCCTCGACTTCCTCCTGCTCTGGCCCCGCCTGCGGGCAGCGACCTCTCTCTCCCTGGCTGCTGATTTCCTAGCAAGGCCTCTCCGTGCAGGGCGCAGGGAATTTCCAGTATTTTTCTTCTGGGTCCTGTTTCTTGGCCCGCAGTTGCCCACATTGTGTTGTCCTGACGCAGCTCCTGGCAGCGTTGGTGGGCGGAGCAGGGCAGGAACAATGCTCCCTAACTCACCACTCGGGCTTCTTCCTGTTGCTGATTGTCTGTCCCGGGCCTGCACACCACGCCTTCCTGCAGCTAAATTTAAAAGGGCCAGACCCTGGGCCTGTGGGTTGAGCACCTCCCATAGGGCAGAGGAGGGGCCCAACCAGCCTCCCTCCAGGACTGTGGAAATCAGAAGCCCCTCAGGAGGGCGTTGGGGCCCAGGAGGATGCAGGTGGCATGAAGGAGTGAGTCCCATGTCCCCGGGGGTATGCAAACACAGGTGCAGCCCAAGCTATCCAGAGCCCACAGTGCCAGGCCAGCAGCAGGTGCCCTGCACTCTTATGTTTGTGGTCATGGCCCCGGTCATGGCCCAGTACCAGCCTCCTGTGCCCCTGTAGGCGGCACTCATGTGAAGCTAGATTCTCTGGACTTGACTTCCCACCCTGCTGTTGACTTGCTGCATGACCTTTCAACGGTCTTTTTGCTTCTCTGTACTTCAAAATGGCAATAAGAACAGATGAATGGATAAAGAAAGCCTGGTATTTACACATGGTAGAATACTACTCTGCCATGAAGAAGGATAAGCTTGAGTCATTTGTAGGAAAATAGATGCAGCTTGAGACTACAATGTTAAGTGAAATAAATCAGACATACAAGCTTAAATGCCACATGGTTTCTCTTACATGAGGAAACCCCACAAGTATAAATAAAGAGTAAAATAGAAGATAGATGATAAGAAGTAGGAGGCCGATCTTTCTCCAAGGTGAAGGAGATGGAGACATAGAGTGGGGAACAGGGAGCAGAGGGAAAGGGGATTGGAAAAAAGAATTGAGATGTGTTGTGCACATGGACTGACTCCACACAAGGAATGTAAATGTTATGTGCTGCAAATGTGGACTAATAAAAATAAAAATTAAAACAAATAAAGCATGGGAATAGCGGCCATGCCCAGGGCTGGGCTGTCTGAGGAGCCGTGGGAACCCTGTGGTCTTGGGACCAGGGGAGCAGGCCCAGCCAGGGCCACAGGGTCAGCTCTGGGTTACAGCCACCCCTGGGGAGTCATGAGTCCTGCGTGTTGGGGCACAGGCTGCTGGGTGCTTGGACCCCGAGGAGGACAGAGGAAATGGTGCCCCGAAGCGCATGAGCAGCCGCAGCCAGAGGCCTGACCCTCAGGGCTGCGGTCTGTGAACACATGCATTCTTGTCCCTGATGCTGGCACCCACACGCCCGCCACCGCCTCTCATGACTGAATGTCCTCTGTTAAACCCGCCCCCAGTTTCAGTCCCGGTGTGTCTAAGGCTACCCCAGTCACCTGCAGGGCCTTGAGCAGCAGGACATCACGCTCACGGTTCAATCCCACGTGGCCTGTGGGGCTTCCAGCTCCGTGTCACCCTCCTAGGTTGGGGTCCCAAAGCAGCTGCGCTCATTGGGTCCTTGAGGGGAGAAGAGGGGCCCCTCGCCTGTCACCCTGGGCTGCCCTTCTCCACCTGAGGCATGGAGCCCACGATGAGGGGACCCCATGGGTGTGAGCCATTTCTGGAACCTTCTTTACTGTTGTTGCCCATCCCAGGAAGCTCCTTGACTCCATCTGGGGACAGGCCAGGGAGGGCTGCCAAGCAGCCTCTTGTGGTCACACACTCAGGAGCTGTGTGGCCGAGACCACCTCCCAGCACTGCTTGGTCCTGCCTCCCGCCACGCCAGGGGTGTCTTGTTCCAATTGAGGGGGTCCTGTGCCCCACTGCAGGAGCCCAGTCCTCTCAGGAGTTAGGGGATCAGGCTGCCATCTCCTCCCTAACCGCTCTCCTCCCTCCTTCACTGCTTGTCTTCCTGCAGGGCTTTGATGTTCCCTCTCCCCATCACTCACCCAATGGGCTACAGAGTCAGCTGACTGATGTTACCCGGGACTTCTCATCGGCTGCTGTGCACATCCCCTGGGGGTGTGAGAGATTGTGATGGACCAGAGGAGGGGCCATGAGGACCTTGCTGTGACCTGGGTGTGTCACACTCCCCAGCGGCATCTGCTGATGGCAGTGGGGGAGGGACCTGGGAGTTAGCAGGGGCTCAGGGAGGTCACAGAGTGGCTTGTGGTGATGCTAGTGGTGTTGTAAGAGAGGAAGAGAGGTTAGCTGTGCACCTGCTGTCTCCGCCCCCGGGCCTGTGGAGTCTGCACCAGCAGGCCAGTGGGGACCCTGAACAGCCCCTGCCTGGACTTGCGGCTTCAGCCTGGAAGGAGAGCTTTCTTCTCTTTATGAATGCCCAGCTTCTAGGTTCTGTTACAGCAGCAGAACCTGCATTAGGATGGAGCTGAGCTGTCTGGAGACGTGAACCAGGAGCAGCACAGGCGAAGTAAGGGGAAGGAGGCTGAGCAGAGGCCGTGGGAGCCTCAGAAGAGCCCTGAGCAGGGGCACAGGGCTGGCTGCACCCAGTCGGAAGCCCACACGGCTGGGGGGAAGCAAGCAGAGAGCCTGACAGTGGTCACCACAGGACCGGCCAGCAGGGAGGCAAGAGGGTGGTGGCTGGAGGGCCATGTGGCAGGGGGTGATCACTGTCCTGGCAGAGCCATGACTGCCCCAAATCCACACAGGCAGGAACTCTGTGAACAAGGGCACCATGGTGCCGGCCGGCAGTCCTGGGCCACCTCGGCATTGGCAAAGGAAGTCATGTGGGCTGCTGTCTGTCTCAGTCTGTTTATGCTTTATAACAAAATTCCGAAGGGTGGGAATTTATAAAGAATGGCAACTGAGCCAGGCATGGCAGCACACACTTGTGATCTCAGCACTCCAGGAGGCTGAGGCAGGAGGGTCACAAATTCAAGCCTAGCCTGAGCAACTCATTGACATACTGAGACCCAGTCGCAGCACAGCACTGGGTCTCCTGTCCAGCTCTGCACTGGCAGCTCAGAGCCTGACCGCCATAGGAAGTGGGGGATGGAGCCTGGGGAAGTCGGAAACCCCTACTTTCCTAGGATGTCCACTTCCGGCTGAATCTGCCTCCTGTGGGGCACTCCTTTGACCACCCCTGTGGTGACGACCATGGTGATGCTTACCCTTGCCATATCTCCTTCCGGCTCGGGTGCTTGACTGCAGAGATAGTCACTGTGCCTCTTGCTAACATTCTCCTCTCTTCTCCTCTTTTCCTTTTCTTCCCCCTCTCCTTCCCCGACTCCCTGTGTTTTCATCTTGGTCTGGAGCGCAGGCTCTCAGCAAGAAGACTTGGTTCAAATGTGGGCTCTGCCATTGCTGCTGTGGCTCTGGGAGTCAGGGCTTCCTGCAGAGCTGCAGTGCCTAGGCCAAGTGTGAGGCGGGAGGTGGACAGACGGCCGGGTGGAACCAGTAGGATCCACAGTAGCCCAGAGGGCCAAGCGGCAGCCACGGTCCGAGTGGAGGAAGCGTGCAGGGAGGATGTGGCTGCTCGACCCGCAGCCCTGGGACCTGGACATGGGCCTGATGCCACCATGAAGCCACCTCCAAGTGGGTGGGGGGTGTAGTAAAACACAGAACTGCAAGCCTGGAAGACACGTGGAGGGGATTTCGATGGCCTGGGCATGATGCTGCCCGGTACACGGCCCACGATGGGAAGGGCCGATTGCTTCTGCACAGAACACCATTCCGCTCTGCAAAAGCAACGTCAGCAGAGCAAGACAGCTGCAGCCAGCAGAGAAAAGACTGCTTCAAAGCCCACACAAAACGCCTAAAACTCAACACCAGCAAACAATCCAATTAAGCAATGGGCCAGGGTCGAACCCCCGCCCCCCCAGCAGGGTTGGGATGGACCCCAGGCCCTCGCTCACGGCAGGTCCTACAAAACCAGACACCAGGACCCCAAGGCCAGCCACGTGCTCTTAGGATGGAGGAGGTAAGGACTTGTGCTGCGTGCACATCAGCACACGGATGTTCACAGCAGCTCTGTAAAGGTGTGGATAAACCATGGTCCATTCAGAGGGTGGCGCATCATGCAGCACTAGCAAGAAACGAGCTGTGGAGCCCCGAAAAGCCCCCAGGAACCCTAAGAGCGCAGCAGCGAGGGAGCCGGTCCAGCTGGTGACATAGCAGGGGGCGGGGACCGGGAAAAGATCAGTGGCTGCCAGGGATTGGGGCGGGGAGCCCACAGGACCTTCCAGGGCGGTGACCTTGGTCACCGTGCCTGCACATCTGCCTCCACCCACAGCACACACACAACGGTGGCGGGTGCAGGAGGTCACGCTGTTCCTGCGGGTCCCCGAGTCAGGGTGCCCCCTAGTGGCCAGGCCAAAACAAAACATCAAATCGCTTTGTAAAAGCTGGAGTGGGTGGGGATCCTCCTCCCGCTGGGGCGGGCAGGACGGTGCCACTGAGGGGGGCAGATTGCCCACCCGACCTGAACATCAGCAGCCTGAGCCTGAGGGGGTAGGGAGGAGTGGCCATCCTTTTCCAGATGAGGAAACTGAGGCTGGTTGCCCAGTGAGTTCTGTCCTCACAGTCCCGCCTGTGGACGCCTTCCCAGGCGGAGCCCCCTTCCCGACCCCCTCCCCCTGTCCTCCTGGTGACAGTGACCCAGCGGAGTCCTCCCCTGAGAAGCCACCTGCAGCTGGTGAGTTCGGCAGAGCCGGAAGGAGGGTCTCTTGTCAGTAGCAGGAGGGTCAGTCGTACCCCACCTTCCTCTCCAGTCCCTCTCACACCTCCCAGGCAAATGTCTGGTCCATGACCCTTGCCGACCTGGCCACTTGTCTCTGGCTTTGGTCCCTGGCCTCAGTTTCCCCACCCGTGAAAGGGAGAGGGAGGCACCAGCCTGAGGGTTAAGGAAAGCAGTGGTGGTCGTGGAAGCGTCCAGAGCGGGGCTGGGCCCAGGCCTCCACCCTTTTCCCTCTTCCTCCCTCCTTCCTATGCCCAGGACCACCCCATGCCAGCAGGGGGCACCACTGGGTCACCTCAGTTCCCATGCTATCCACAGACGGAGAACAAGGCAAAGATGTCTCGATTTCTTCTCCTTCTTCTTCTTCTCCCCCAGCACCCCCACACCTCCCTTTCTCTTTTTTTGGTGTTTTGAGACAAGGTCTCACTATGTACCCCAGGCTGGCTTTGAACTTGCTGCAATCCTCCTGCCTCTGCCTCCTGAGAGCTGGGATGGCAGGCTTACACTGCCACATCCAGCTTCTTTTCTTTCTTTTCAACAAGTTTCATTTTCTGAGGGAAAATATTCAGAATTACAGAATCAAACCCACCAAATACAGAATGAGTAAATCTGGGAAAGGGGAAGAAAGAATTAGCAACTGATCCCTACTCCCATCTCACTGGGGAGGCGGAGGTCTGAGGAGCTCTGAGCCTTGGTTCCTCCAGCTGTCAGGAAGCTGTCTGCATGACCCCTGGGGGTCCTTCCCAATTGACTTCACACTCCTGGTCATGGGTGCTGGTGGGTGGCACTGCCCCCTGAAATCAGCCCAGGGAGGAGGCCTCTGTGTCATAAACAGCAGCGACTGCTCCCCAAGCTTCTGTAGAGGAACCCTAGCATTCAGTTAGGGTATGGATGCACACGTGGTCACAAATGTGGCCTCCAGAGCCACCGCATGGGTTCCACCCCAGCCTTGCCATTAACTTGCAGAGATTGTGAGTGATATCTCTCTGCACCTCAATTTAACTCCTGTACAATAGTGACAGAGGCAGGTGAGGTGCCACAGAGCTAAATCCCTGGCCCTCCCATAGGTTTTTTTTAATATACCACACAACTCACCCATTTAAAGTGCAGTGTGGGGCCGGGGATTTAGCTTAGTGGTTTCGCCGCCTGCTGTGCAAGCTTAAGGACCCGAGTTCGATCCCTGGTACCAAAAAACAAAATAAAATAAAATAAAGTACAGTGTAGTATTTCAGAGTTGTGCAGCCTTCACCAGTCAATTTCAGAGCATTTTCATCACCCCAAAGAAACCCCCTGTTCTTTCACAGGATCTGTGCTGTCCCCACCCCAGCCCTCGATGACCCCTCATCCAGTCCCTGGGTTTGTCCGTTCTGGCCAAGATGGGATTCTGTCCTCACCAGCGTCTTTTACTCCAAGTGACATTTCTGAGGGTCAATGTGCTGTGGTCTGGGTCCCCATTTCACCCCTGCCCAGCCCATGTCTGTGGCTCCCTCCTGAGGGCAGAGAGGAGGAGCCCTGATGGGAGGAAGGAGGGGCAAGGAGGGAAAAGGCAGTGAGGCCTGGCCAGTTACTCTCCTGCCTCAGCTCCCCGCCTCAGATGGGTGGTAAGTGTGGGAGCACGGAGCACACGAGATGGGCCTCAGTCTGTGATTTCAGACCTGACACAGGGCAGGGTGAGGAGGGACCTTTCCTCATCCAGAATCTCAGCAGGGCTCGCTCTGCCCAGTCCTCAGCCACCCAGTCATCCAGGCCTGGATGCAGAGCTGCTCTGCAAAAATCAGCTGCTTGGAGGTTGGAGGGCATTGTACTCCTCACAGGACTCCAGTGGGGTCTTCTGTGGGTCCCTCCTGTAGGGTTCCTTCTGTGGGTCCTTCTCTCCAGTGGCTCTATCCCGTGGAGTCTCTCCCATGGTCTCTCCAGTGGGGGCTCCCCTGTGGGTCTCTCCTGTGGGGCCTCTCCCATGGGTCTCTCTCGTGGGGTCACTTCATGCAGGTCACTGCAGGGCTGGCACACATGCAGACCTATCTGTGGGCAGTCATGCTTTTCCCCTTCTCTTGCCCCCCCTTCTACTTACTTCCCTCCCCAAAGCTGGACCCCGAGTTCTAGTCCCAAGCAGGCCCTATACCCAGTCCTTGAGCCCAGCAGCTTTTCTACTAAGGAGCAGGCTTGCTGCATGCAGTAAAGACAGAAGGACAGTGTGCCCTCAAGACAGCCCCCTTGTACCCTACCCGTACCCCGGGTGCTGGGAAGGTTCATGTGGTGTCCGAGTTAAAGGAGGGGAAGATTTATTTAGCTCACAGTTTGTAGAGGTTTTAGTCCATAGTTGTCTGGCTCCAAGGCAGAGTGACACATGGCAGAGGGGCATCGCAAAGGAGCAACAGTCCACAGCAGGGCAGGCAGTCAAGGGCACACTAGCTCTCTTTCTGTTCCTTATGTTTTACACAGCTACTCTCACTAGGGTGGGTGTAGCACTCACCCCCTTGGCCAGAACTATGCCAAACCCATCAGTGGACTGATTTAGTAATCACGCACCCTTGATCCCAGCACTACACACTCTAGATCCAGCCACCTCTGCAAAGCTTCTGCCTATGACCATGTGAGGCTTTGGGGGGACATCTGGATGCACACCACAGCACACATTATTGTATCAACACTCATACTGGGACTTGTTTTTGCCATTTACTTTTATTTTTTTCCTCTCCACTTTTTTCCTATTGGCTATGCTGTGTGGGTGGCTGAAAAGTTACATATTCTGTTTTTCCTTATGATTGCTGTTATTTTAAGACTCATTTTATGTCTACTTATTCCCCCAACTATAATCATTAGTCCCTTTTCTTCCTGTAAGGAAACAATGTGTCCCACCATCCCTTGGGCGTTCCTGTTCCTACTGATACCTACTGTACCTTCCACCTTCAAGGTTATTCTGCACTTTTTGTGCATCTAGTCCAGCTTTCCTCCTTCACAGATTCTTCTCTCCAGTATCTTGTAGAATCTTTTCTTGGATTTTACAGAATGGGGCGTAGGACCTGTTCCTTGGTCCAGCTGCTTCCTCTGGTCACAGACATGTAGCTTCATAAGAAACCACCAATTAATTCCCTTCCAAAGCGCTGAACCATGTTCATGTCATGAGCATGCTAGTTGCTCATCTTACTTGGTAAGACTTGGTATTTGCAGTTAAAAAAAAATCTTTCTTAGCCATTCTAGTAGATATCTAGCAGTATCTCATTTACGGTTTATATCTGTACTTGCCTAAAGACTAGTAAGATTGGGCATATTGTTAAGTGATTTCTTTGAAAAACATCTGTTCAAATATTTAGACCACTTAAAAAAAATCCAGGTGCTTCTCTCTTTGAGTTGTAGGCATTCTTTATTCTAGAAATTTGTATTTTTCCCAAGTTTATGGTGTACTTTTATGTTTTCTTTTCTCTTTACTTTTTTTTTTTTGACACAGGGTCTGGTTATATAGTTCAAGCTGGTCTTGAACTCACTATGTACCCCAGGCTGGCCTTGAACTCATGGTGATCCTCCTCCCTTAGCCTCCCAAGTGCTAGGATGACAGGTGTGCACCACTACTTTCAGATTAAAAGGGTTTTTCAAAGAAGTTTTAAAGTCCACTCCATATTTTTTTCATTTATTTTCACTATTTTTCATTGACCAAGGAAATGTTTATCTGCCTTAATATTTTCTC